>NW_012110330.1:94165-114420 GCF_000951045.1 Mandrillus leucophaeus | reverse complement strand
TTTCACTATGCTGGCCAGGCTGGTCTTGAACTCCTGACCTCATGATCCACCTGCCTCAGCCTCCCAAAGTGCTGTGATTACAAGTGTGAGCCACCACGCCCAGCCCAACTCTGATATTTAAAGAGCTCATGTGATTAGATCAGGCCCAACAGGACAGTCTTCTTTTAAGGCCACTGACTTGGCACATTAATTACATCTGCGAAATGTACCAAGATTGTTGTCTAATGAGGGGATGGGAGTCTGGTAGAAGTGGAGGGTATCTTTGAATTCTGCCTGCCACAGTGGGGTAGGGACCCAATAAAGGGATGTGAGCTTTACCTGCAACAGCACGGACTCAGGCTAGACTAGCCCGCCTACCAGTAGATCTTGAGGGGACTCACCAGATGGTGCTTTTGTTGCCTTCAAAAAATGAGGTTTTAGTGCCTATATTTTGGTAAATTCTTAAATGCCATCCTCGCTTCTCCCTTTCCCTATTCATATTATTACGTGAATTTAGTTAACTCTGAAGAATCTTACTTGGTGCCTACTCTGCCGGGTTCCATCTTGGTCTGTCGGGAGTTCCCTGAGGGAGGAGCAGAGTGCCTTGGGACTTGACTACACACCTGCCCTCCGCCCCATCTCCCACACCATCTCCAGGTTTCAGGTTTCAAGAGGTAGCCCTTACTCTGTTCTTATATGAGGCTGGCATCCCCTGTAGTAGAACAAAGATCACCAACGCCATTTCTGTGGCATTCCAACCTATCTCTCATTGTCTTGGAAATGGCCCTCATGGGAAGGAAACCAGTGATGTCCCTACCCCTTTACCTTCTGCCCTGACCAGGGTCATCCAGTCTCCTGTGCTGCCACCACCATTTTTGGCACATAGAGGACTCTTTCCTTTCCCCATTACCTTGCTTGTAACCAGGAGCAAACTTTTTCCTTTGTTTACCTGAGATAAAAGGATCTTTTCAAAGGGAATTTACTGAGAAATGTAGGGGAAGCAAGAGAATAAAGAAAGAAATGATAGACATACACAGATCCACACCTGCATACCCAGAGTCCCATCTGAAATGACTCAAGTTCCTGGGTTCCTGGGTTTCTGCATAACAGGCCTCACTTTCTTTCTTTGTCCTGTCACTTCAGGCTGGTCCTGCTCTTAGGCCAGGGGGCTTTTACTTTGGTTTTTGGACTTGAAGTGCAGATAATTGGATTAATGGCTCTTTTCAGCTTCTAACATATTGTCATTATAGGGTTTTTCACGGTTCTTTGTTCTGTTTTCTCTTTTCCTCCAGTTCCCACTTTCACTCCAGCCCCACATTTGAGGCATCCAGTTGAGTGTGTTTGATTTCCTTAAAACCCATATGTATCCTTGTGCAAAGTTAGTGTTAGTGTAGTGATCTTTGTTGGTGTTGGTGTGTGTGTCTGTATGCTTTTTTTTTTTTTTGAGACGAAGTCTTGCTCTGTCGCCCAGGCTGGAGTGCAGTGGCGTGATCTCGACTCACTGCAACCTCCGCCTCCTGGGTTCAAGTAATTCTCCTGCCTTAGTCTCACCAGTAGCTGGGATTACAGATGTGCGCCACCATGCCCATCTAATTTTTGTATTTTTAGTAGAGATGGGGTTTCGCCATTTTGGCCAGGCTGGTCTCGAACTCCTGACCCCAAAGTGCTGGGATCACAGTCATGAGCCACCGCGCCCGGCCATCTGTATGCTTTTAATGTAAATGGACTTCTTTTTCCTGCTTCCTCCTTAACACTGAGTTTTTGAGATTCATCCAAGTTGCCTGTACATCTAGTTTGTTGCATCTTTTTGCTGCACAGTAGTTCGTGGACTACTCCCAACATCCTATCCAATATTTGGTTTATAGTTGCTTCTTTCTTTTTTCCGTTTTGATGGAAAAGTAGTATTTTACTAACATTTTCATTTGCATCTCTCTAATTGCTGGCCAGTAACTACTTCGTATATTCTTTAGCCTTTCAGTCCTCTTGTGAATTTTCTGTTCACCTCCTTTGCCCTTTTTTCTCTAGGCTTCCTGCCTTTTTCTTCTTGATAGAAATTGTAGCAAATTCTTTGCATGTTCTAGATATGAATCCCTTGTTGGTTTTAGATGTGTATATTTTCCCCAGCTCCATCAGATGTCAGTTAATGTTGCCCATGCGATCATGGTTGAATAGAAATCTGTCTTTTTGATGTAGTCATATCTATTAATTGTTGACCCAGTGAAATATGATTTGGGGGTCTTATTTAAGAAGGTTTTCCTTAAAGTTGGATGGAATGCTTTGTCTTTCCTATAGCACAGTTCCCAGTTGTCTCTCTGGGGTTTGACACTAGGTTTGCCCTCTGAATCCCTGGGTTGGGCCCAATGAACTCTGACTGTTTACTGTTCCCAGTGGGAGAAAGGCACGATTGCCCCTGGCTTTGTATTGCTTTGGGTGAGCACAAAGATCTGACCTCATTCGGGCAGCTGGAGTGTTGGAGCTAGGGGAGAGGGGTGGGGTGGTGGAAAGAGAGGTGGGCATCTGGCCCAGTCCCCTCCTGTCCCCTAGGCTTGTAGTGGCAGTGGAAGAGGCCTTCACTCACATTAAGCGGCTGCAGGAAGAGGAGCAGAAGAACCCCAGGGAAGTGATGGACCCCCGGGAGGCAGCCCAAGCCATCTTCGCATCCATGGCCCGTGCCATGCAGAAGTACCTTCGGACCACCAAGCAGCAACCCTACCACACCATGGAGAGCATCCTGCAGCACCTTGAATTCTGCATCACGCATGACATGACGCCCAAGGTAGGCCTGCCCTGCTGCCAGCATCCTTCCTCCTTCCCCAGCTCCTCTTCCTTCCCACATTCATTTTCCCTGATTCTCTCACTACTTTCCTCACTGTCCACCTCATTTCTCTCTCCTCATCACCTCCTCTTTATAATCTTCTCTCTCATTCCTATTCCACCTGCCCCATCTGTGTGGGGTGAAGTCTTTAGGTGGATGAGGAGAAGGGAGTCCTCAGGACCATTTTTGGGGATGGCTGAGACTTAGTTCTTATCTCTATGAGGGCTCTGGAATTACCAGATCCAAAGGCCCACCTTTACCCCCATTACCCTCTTCGCCTCCACTAGCTGGTCTTGGCTTTGTGTCATTTTGAGCCATTGCCCACCCTTAACTCTATTGCCAGCTTCCAAGAATTGCTTTCCCTGAGCCACCCTTGGTGAGCAGGTAACTAAAGATGTTGCACTTTAACCTTGACACCTCTGGCTCCCTCCTGGTGCAAAAAAACAAAACCTGCTTGGCATTAATCATATAAGCTGTGTGGGAAGGAAGGAAGAATGAGGGAGGGCTTACCCAGGTCACAGCCTGGTGCAGGGAGAAGAGCAGCAGATGGGGGTCAGGGGAGCCGAGTTCAGTCCTACCTGATGAGCCACATCCCCTTGTGCACTCCAGCTTCCTCATTTATAAAATGAGGGTCTGAAGCAGATGATCTCAGGCCCCTTCCTGCTGTAACATTCTGAAGTTCTAGTTCATATGCATAGAGTGAGCTCAGGGACGTCCTTGTTGTCTTTGGAAACTGTGCCCCAGGGGATGAAGGATAGTGCGTAGGCAACAGAGATTTGTATTCAGCCCCTTCTTTTCTCTTCAGGCCTTCTTGGAGCGATACTTGGCGGCTGGACCTACCATCCAGTACCACAAGGAACGCTGGCTGGCCAAACAGTGGACACTGGTGAGCGAGGAGCCGGTGACCAACGGGCTTAAGGATGGCATCGTTTTCCTCTTAAAACGCCAGGACTTCAGCCTGGTGGTCAGCACTAAGAAGGTCCCATTCTTCAAACTCTCCGAGGAATTTGTGGATCCCAAGTCGCACAAGTTTGTCATGAGGCTGCAGTCTGAGACCTCAGTGTGACTGTGCAACAGCAGGGGGGAGTGGGAGACTCTGGGGGGCTCCTGAGGGAGTAGGAAGGGGCTTGGTTCTCAGGCCCAGCCACATTCCTGCCACCCTTCTTCTTCTTGCTCTTGTTTTTTTTTGTTTTGTTTTGTTTTTTTTGTTTTTTTTACTTGAATTAACTTACCCCCACCTTCTCTCGCCTTTTCCTTATTTTACCCCATGTGAACCTGGACCATCCTGCTGTCAACAGTACCTGGGAAGGACCCCTCTCCCCTGCCCCCAACAACTTTTGTATTACTCTAGGCGCTGCAGGAATCAGTGCCTCTCTCCCTCTTCTTTCCCTACCTAGTCTTTTCTCAGATTGCAGTCTCTCCTGAAAGGGCACAGGACCCTGCTAATTGTACCTTCCCCTCCTGAGCCTCGACTCACAAACCCAAGTTCTTGTAGCATTTCTCTTCAGTGGCCCCAGCAGGGTTTCTCTGGGGCACATGGTCATGACTCCAGAGAGCCACAGTGCCAAATTCCTCCAGGGCAGCAACTAGCCCTCCTGTCCCTCACACCAGCCACAACAAACCCTGGGTTCTGGGGCAGGGATACTCCTGCCACACAGTCTGAGTTAGGAATCTCCTTGCCAGGAGCATTTGCTTCCACATATATTTAGAGCAAAGAAGGATCCCATCCTTTTCCCAGAAATCTCCACCTCATGTTTTTGGTTTGTATGGTCACGTGACCATAGGCAAACAAGTGGAAACTGTCTGTGACCACTTTTCCAGGGACTTGGGGGAAGGTACCTTTCTTCCAATGTGTCTTTCCTAGGCAGTCCCTGAGGAGGAGGGCTGAATAGATCCCTGAGGGTTTGGAGAGACCCCCATCATTGACTCCTGCTCCCTGACCCTACCCTCACTTTCCTCCCTGCTTTTCCCAGTGAAGGATGGTAAGTCCTGTACAGACTTAGTGGCTTGCAGACCCTGACCCAGCCCCTGTGGTCTTAGACAAATGTTTTTATTTTTGTCATCAGCCACCCCTGTCCTGCTGTCTTCTCTCGACTCCAGAGACCTGTTGCCTCATCTCTTTTGGGGAAGAGCTGGCAGCTCCTCCTCATCCCCTGCCTTAAGTCCAGTTCTTTGCCTCAGGGGTCTGGTTTCCTTGGCCTTCCAGGGTCCCTACCCCTTTTCTCCCTGCCTGATTCTCTGAGCTCTGGGCTCCCTCTGTACTGGGTTGAGGGACAAGGATCACTGCCTTTTGTAGGTACTTCACCCCTCACCCCATTTTAGCTTCCATAGTCTTTGCACCAAATCCAAATTCTTGATAATTTAGATCTCATTTTGAGCAAAATTTGCTGGTCCTCTAATAAATCTTTTCAATATAAATCTGAGCCTTTGACTCAGACATTTTTGCCAAGGAAAATAGAATTAGGAAGTACCCATATACATCTAGCCAGGATCCACATGGAGGACCTTTCCAATGGCTGCAATGACTAGGCCATTCCTCTGAGTAACTCACAGTGTCCCTTTGTAGGCCCTTCTTTTCCCTGGAAGACTCGTTGGTACTTACCTTGCAGAGCGCATCCTGGGATAAGATCCTCAGGGTCTCACCTGGGAGGCCCCCTCTCTGTGTAGTGCCAGCCCTGGGAATGATGGAGCCTAGTGATCGGGGTTTCTCCTGCTGTCCTTTCTGCAAAAGTTCATCTGTTCACCCACCACATGCCAGAGAGGGGCTCATTGGCCAATGCCTACCTTGCCCCCAAAGGGGTGGGTTGTGGAGCTCACTTAGGCATGGCCTCTGGCTGGGGCCAGGGTTACGAGATAGGCCTGTATGAAATACGTCCTGTTCTGGGGGTCTGTCTCTTTTCTTCTCTTCAAAATCCTTGTGTCAGAGGAGTCCCTTCTTAGTCACATAAATACCTCACTATCCTGGAAAACAGGGCCTGGATGGTGACTGGGGTCATTGCCTTTGGGGGCAGGATGGAGTGTGGTGTGGTCTGAGGAGCAGATTGGGGTTGGAGAGAGGGAAAGGATTTGGGATCTTAGTTGCTGCCCTAGGTTAGGGGCAGGGGAGTGTTTATTTTAAGATCCTGCCATGTTTTTAATCACTGTGATTTTTTTTCATTCCCCTTTCCTAAAAAAAAGAATTTTCTCCTCCAACTGTCTCTCTAAGCACTAAGGGCTGTGCCTGAGAATGGTAACATTTTGGTCTTTTGCGTCAGAACTGTGGTATCTGTCTTCTTTCATTGCTGTTATTATTATTATTATTATTACTTTTGTTTTTTAAAATGTCAGGATGAATTGTCAGACGTATGGCCATGTGTTTGTCCTCTGCTTCTCCTCTGTGGGAAGTTGTCTCCATGCTGTAAACTGCTGTGGGGTGTGTGGCTGACTCAGTCCCTCTGAGCAGTTTCCCCACTGTGTCTGTCCCATCATGCGCTGGATCTGCTCATTCTCCTGCTGTGGGGGTGTGCCCACCTCTTACCCCCTAGACATCATAGGGCTGCTGTGGCTGGGCCTCTCCAGTACTCTCTTTTGTGTGACTCATGGCATCCTCGCTCATCCCCACCGTGCCTAGCAGGCCTTCCTTTTCACCACCTCGGAACGCTTGCCCTTCCTCCCTCCACACCAGGACGCTGTGCCTCAGTCCTTCACCTACCTCGCCACTCTGCCACTGTCCTCATTGGTCCTTTCTCCTAAACTAGTCTTTGTGCTCTCTTTTTTTCTTGTTTATTTCCCTCTTGTCTCTCATCTTTTCTTCCTCTTCCCCTCCCATTTCAGTCCTTTGCTTTTCTCTTTCCCATCTCCACTCAATATTCCAATGGCAAACCCTGATGTAACACCTTTGATGAGACATCGGGCTCTCCGGAACTTTCTCATTTGACACATCTTTTCCCCAGGGTTTGTACTTCTCTTCTTTCCCAGGCGAACTCCCCTGTTCCTCTGTGGTGTCTGTCAGTCTGTCTGTCTTCTCCTTCCTCTGCCCTTCCCACGGGGCAGTATCTGCTGATGGATTCAGTCCTGGTGTGTGATTGTTGTGATTTGTTCTTCTGTGCGCAAAAGGAAGGGGGCTTTTTGAGTCCCTTCCAAGTGAGATTGTAAATGTAGAATTTTCCACTGTTGGATCTAGATTTTTTTTCTTTTTCTGGGGGGGTTACAGAGCTGAGACCTTGTGCATGCATGTAGAAAATTGTAAAATGTAAATTTTTTTTTAATATATAAAAAGCTTGTTTCTACAGTTTGCAGTGGATCTAAACATTATGGCAATTTTAGGGTTTTTTTCTTAAACATAGGAACTAAAACTGTACAAATTTTTTTTTATATAAAATAAAGACATTTGACTTTTGTGGGGGCATTCTGTTGCTTTTCTTTCTTTACAGGAATGGGAGCAAAAGAGGGCCAGGGGAGAATGAATATATACTCCTTGTTAGGGAGGGAATGGGCAGGAGGGGGCAGTGTGAGCCCGTCATTGCTCTACAGGCCTTCAGGGTGTGTTGGAGAGAAATGGGAAAATGAAAAAGGAAATTGCTTATTCCGAATCCTGATTCTAAAGAGAGAGAAACAAGAATATGAGGACTCAACCACTTCCTGGTGTAGTTGTCAGGATAGAGAAAGAAAGATTATTTCCTGGGTCCACTGTCCTGAGCAAGCTTGTATCTGTATGGCCTCTAGGACAGGAGTGGGTTTCTAAAACGTCTTTCTAAAACAGAAAGTGCCATAGGAATTTCAGGGGATAGTTGAGATTTCAGTCAATGGTGACAGCTCATCACAATTCATTGAGACAAGTTTCTGAAGTATGTGTCTTAGTTCTAAATATGTAGAGAGCTCATTGCTCCGTTGTCACTGTAATGCATGTAATCAGGCACTAAAATCATCCTCAAGAGATTGGGGCCCTTCTCCCAGTCTTACCTGGACCTGACCTCTGTGACTTTGGGCAAGATGCTTCACGTGTAAACAGCCTACCAAGGTTAAAAACAAGCATTTCTGTATGGAGATGGCCTATTCACTAGATTTCCTCCTCTTCTCCCCTGCCTCATACTCTGCCAGGCTCTGGGGATGCAAAGGCAAGAGAGGCTCCACCCTGGAGGATGACCCAGTTTACAGGGGTGACAGGCCGGGTGACCCTAGTGCAAGGCTTCATGGTGTGTTCTCAGGCAGAGTGTAGACGAACCCTGGCTGAATTCCAAGGAGCTCGAGTTTCCTTCTTCAAGAAATCTAGGGAGTTTGTTTAAGGCTCAAGATGGGGGAACACCCTTGAGATTACGTTTTGTTCATCTAAGTATTCCTAGAATCGAAACCAGTTCCTCACATATAGTTGGTGCTCAATAAAAAATTATTGAATGAATAATGAACTTAACAACTAACAATACAACAGGGGCTCATGAAGGGGATCATGTACTTGCTTCTCCCTTTAAAATTACACTCCAGTCTTTCTCATGTGAAAACAAACAAAAATACTTCCCCCTTGAAACTGCATCCCCATTCTCACAGCTCTGTTCTTTTTGTAACTAGGCTTGTAGAATAGTTTCACTTGCTGTTTTCAGTTCATTTCAGAGTCAACTTGTGACTTACATTGTGACCAAATTTCTACCTTAGCATGCCTCTGAGATTATTCTTGTTCTCAACAGTGAAGTGTAGTAAACACCTTTTAAGTTTATTCTTTATTTAGTGCCTATGATGTTCCCAGCCTGATGCTAAAGTACTTTCTCTGGTAAAGATATTGGACATGGTCCTGCCCTCTCTGAGCTAACCTTGGTGGACCCTTGAGGAGCCTAGTTAACCTCAGGGACCTCCTCCTGTAATGCTGGCCCCAGGAATTCATAGATTTAAAGCCAGACCTCAATATTTGATTGATAAGATCGTATTTTCTCTAGAGGTTTGCTGCAAGCAAAAGTGATAATCCTGACCATTTGTCATGCAGGAAAGAGTATTTGTAACTTTTGTCTGAAAGGATGTGTTTTCCATGGGAGTACTTCACATAGCACTGAAGTTAGGGACCCAGCTTGGTGGATTGTCAGGGTCATGCCTGGCACTTCATGACATTATATGTGATTATATGTGATTACATATGCTGTCCATGTGTGATTTTTGTTTTTTAGCCTTTGCCTTTGAAATACAGCTGAGAGGGGGAACTGGGGGCTGGGGCTCTGGACGAGGAGACATAAAGATCTTTAGACCAAGGTCTCACTGATTTGTTATTAGTTTTTTATTTTTTAATTTTAATTTTTTTGTTACTTTTTGTTTGTTTGTTTGGGATAGCTTAATGGCTTCTACAGATTGAAAGTCAGCTTGCTTAATGTAACCCTTAGCTTTTTCATACTTTAAGCATATGATAGTAATGCTCTTCCAATTGCCAGGAAGGCTGGGGTAGGGGAAAGTGAGCCTTTGGAAAACCACTGCAGCATTAGTATACACAAGGTCATAGAAGATGCTAGAGAGATAATAAGGGACCACCTACATAGTAAATCTTGGAGAATAGTCATCCCTGTCCAGTTCCCTAGTTTCTTTTTAGGCTGAGAATGGGGTCCATTTCGCTTGGCACAAAGGACAGGGCAGACATGATATCCTACCTGCTCATAACAGTGAATGCCACATTTAAGTATGTAGAATAGTGGGAGAAGGTACTGGTTTAGAGTTGGGAAACCTGGCCAAGGCATTGGCTTCTCTCATTTCATCTCAGCAAGTTTTGGGGGCACATTTACTGTGTGGTAGGCATTGTGATACAAAGATAAATAAAACATTGGCCCCCTCCCCTTGGAGCTCATGGGACTTTTACTAGATAAGTTGGGAAATTTTATTTTGTCATATGTTGTAGGCAAGCCAAGGAAGTACACTGTTTTCCTGGAGGTGGTAAATGCCATCTGTAAAAGGCAGACTGAAGCCAACAGTGTATGAGGGTATTGAGCCTGATATGTAAACTATTTTGATGTCGCTTCTCAAAAATAGCCATCTGTACTCTGATATCCTGTAACAGGAATGACTTTGGTAATAAGGTTATAAAAATTAGGAGTATGGCTGGGTGCAGTGGTTCACGTTTATAATCCCAGCACTTTGGGAGGCCGAGGTGGGTGGATCACCTGAGGTCAGGAGTTCCAGACTAGCCTGGCCAAGATGGTAAAACCCCGTCTCTACTAATAATACAAAAATTAGCTGGGCGTGGTGGCGTACACCTGTAATCTCAGCTACTCGGGAGGCTGAGGCAGGAGAATCACTTGAACCCGGGAGGCAGAGGTTGCAGTGAGCCAGGACTGGGCCATTGTACTCCAGCCTGGGTGACAAGAGCGAAACTCTGTCTCAAAAAAAAAAAAAAAAAAAAAAAAATTAGGAGGATGAGGTTCGGTTGTGTCTTGTCCCTTCTTGCTTTTGGGCACAATTAGGTCATGTTGTTGCTTCACTTAGGGTAAGTATGTGGTTAAAAGTGAAGGATTTTAGGATTTTTAGGGCAGTGGAACTACTGTATATGTGCTATAAAGGTGGATACTTGGCATTATAAATTTTTCCAGACCCATAGGATATACAGTACCAGTAGTGAAGCCTAATGTAAATTATGAGCTTTGAGTGATTAATTTTAACAAATGTACCACTCTAGTGGGGGATGTTGATAATGGGAGAGTCCATGTAAGTGTGGGGGCAGGGCATGTATAAAAAAATCCCTGTACCTTCCACTCAATTTTCGCATGAAACTAAAACTACTCTAAAAAGTCTTTTACATTTGAGGTCAGGAGTTCGAGACCAGCCTGGCCAACGTGATGAAACCCCGTCTCTACTATAAATACAAAAATTATTTTGGGAGAATGCGCCTGTAATTCCAGGAACTCGGGAGGTCAAGGCATGAGAATTGTTTGAACCCGGGAGGTGGAGGCTGCAGTGAGTTGAGATTGTGCCACTGCACTCCAGCCCGGGCAACAGAGCAAGACTCCGTCTCAAAAATAAATAAATAAATAAATAAATAAATACAAACAAACACTATTTTAAAAAAAGCTGACTAAGAAGACATCAAGCACAACTTTACCTAGTTCTAGATACTGCTCTAGTAATAAAAGTGATAGTATTAAAGGTACTTGTGATGTAGGGGGCAAAAAGTGCAGGTGTGTGCTGTTTCTCTTGAATCCCTTAACAGTGTCACTCTGGAGCTTGGAAATCAGTTAAAGACCACTGAAGAGGAAGCTGAAGCTCTGTTGGTCCATCAATAATACTGTGACAACCAAAAATTTGCATGAGGGGACTTAAATGAGTCAGGAAACATGTGATTTAACTTAGTGAAGATTTTCGCTCCTTTCAAGTTCCTGTTAATGTTAGTTCTCTTTGACATACGAATGTGTGATTTTAGGGTGGGGTTGTCTGGGATGGTTTTTACTGTAATAAAGAACACTTGTTGAAGGATTTCTTGTCTTCTGCCAGTTTACTTATATCTTAACACAGTACCTCCGGCCTCAAAGATGGAATCCGGTTAAAGTGAAAGCAGAGCCAAACCGTATGCAGGGAAAACTGACCTTGTAGATTTCATTTTCAGTGACTGATACGAGATTGTGTACTTCTGATTTGGAGCATATTGAAGAATTCGATGCTGGGCAACCTTTTTCCTGGAATTGAAATGTTCATCGGGTTTTTACTCTGTCTTGAAATAGGTCCCCAAAATAGAGCTTTTCAAACTTCAGTGGTACATATAGCAAGTGTACAAGTCACTTGAGGATTATGTGAAATACAGATCCTGATTCAACAGGTCTGGGGTAGGGTCTGAGTTTCTTCATTTTGAACAGGTGCCCAGGTGTCTTAGTCAGCTTAGGCTGCCGTAACAAAATACCATAGACTGACTGGGTGGCTTAAAATCCAGAAATTTACTCCTCATAGTTCTTGAGGCTGGAAGTTCGAGATCAGGCTGGCAAGCATGGTTTGGATCTGATGAGGGATCTCTTCTTGGCTTATAAGATGCTACCTTCTTGCTGTGCCCTCACATGGCAGAGAGAGAGGGAAAGACGGTGAGAGAGCCAGGTTTCTTACGTCTCTTCTTATAAGGGCACTAATTCCATCACAAGGGCCCTAGTCTCATAACCTCATCTAAATCTAATTACCTCCCAAAGGCCGCATCTCCAAATAACATCAAACTGGGGGTTAGGCTTCAACATATGCGTTCTGGGGCAACACAGTGTTAAGCACCAGGTGCTGCTGCTGCTGTTCTACAGACCTTATTTTGAGTAGCAAGGCCCTAAAAGAAGCTTAATATACCCCTGACAATTTGAGGGTCCTAAACATGCCTTACTTAACTCTAAGATAATTGATGCAAGAGATCAAAATTGTTAAGAAGTCTAAATTTTATGAATGTAATAAATAGTTTGGTAAAGTCATTGTTGCTCATGCTATAAAATTGCACCACCTGTATCAAATTGTGATTTTATGAGAATCTTAAATGATATGTTGCGAGATAGGCCTTATGTGTGGAGTTTATACAAAAGCAGTTCAGTAGGCAACTTCATTGATCCAATGAGACATTTAAAATGACACAAAAAAGAGCCAAGATGAGATCTTATCACTAAAGGCCACAGAAATTAAAGGAGCAGTTTACAATATAAATTATCTTTGGCTAGAAATTTTTTTGCCAACGTGACTGTATTAGTCCATTCTCATGCTGCTATGAAGAAATACCCAAAACTGGTTTAATTGACTCAGTTTCTCATGGCTGGGGAGGCCTCAGGAAACTTACAATTCTGGTGGAAGGGGAAGCAAACACATCCTTCTTCACTTGGCAGCAGGAGAGAGAATGAGAACCAAAAACTGCCAGTCTCTTTGCATTGCAAGAGTGACATTTACTTCAGTTCTTAACAAGTTCCTCATCTCCATTTGAGACCACCTCAGCCTGGACTTCATTGTCCATATCACTATCAACATTTTGGTCAAAGCCATTCAACAAGTCTCTAGGAACTTCCAACCTTTCCCACATTTTCCTGTCTTCTGAGCCCTCCAAGTCTCTAGGAAGTTCCAAACTTTCCTGTATTCTTCTGAGCCCTCCAAACTGTTTTAACTTCTGCCTGCTACCCAGTTCCAAAGTCACTTCCACATAACTGAATATCCTTATAGCAGTACCCCACTCTCTGTGGTACCAATTTTCTGTATTAGTCTGTTTTCATGCTGCTATGAAGATATACCCAAGACTGGATAATTTATGAAGAAAAGAGGTTTAATTGACTCACAGTTCCTCATGACTAGGGAAGCCTCAGGAAACTTACAGTCATGGCAGAAGGCAAAACAGGCATGTCTTACATGGCGGCAGGTGAGAGAAGTGAGTGTCAGCTGAAGGGGGCGGCCCCTTATCAAACCATCAGATCTTGTGAGAACTCACTATCATGAGAACAGCATGATGGTAATCACTCCCATGATTCAATTATCTCCATCAGGTCCCTCCCATGACACATGAGGATTATGGGAACTACAATTTAAGATGAGATTTGGTGGGGACACAGTCAAATCATATCAAATAACAATAGAACAGAGGAAATCCATGAGTTTTACCATGTTGAGATAGCATGATAAGGTGACTCAATGTACTTCAATATTTGCATTAATTTCTATGGGTATAGAATGAAAGTGTGAACCTTGAATATCTGAGACAGGTCTCAGTTAATTTAGAAACTTTATTTTTCCAAGGTTGAGGACACACACCCATGACACAGCCTCAGGAGGTCCTGATGACATGTGCCCAAGGTGGTCAGAGCACAGTTTGGTTTTATACATTTTAGGGAGAGATGAGACATTAATTAACATATGTAAGATGAAC
The DNA here is from genome assembly GCF_000951045.1 of Mandrillus leucophaeus. Taxonomy (NCBI): domain Eukaryota; kingdom Metazoa; phylum Chordata; class Mammalia; order Primates; family Cercopithecidae; genus Mandrillus; species Mandrillus leucophaeus. The sequence goes on along the minus strand of NW_012110330.1, from coordinate 100,822 downwards.
ATTGGTTTGGTCTGGAAAAGGCAGGACAACTTGAAGCAGAGGTGGGACAACTCGAAGTGAAGTGGGGGCTTCCAGGACATAGGTAGATAAGAGACAAATGGTTGCATTCTTTTGAGTTTCTGATTAGCCTCTCCAAAGGAGGCAAGCATATATGCATTTATCTCAGTGAGCAGAGGGGTGACTTTGAATAGAATGGGTGGCAGGTTTGCCCTAAGCAGTTCCTTGGTTGACTTTTCCATTTAGCTTAGTGATTTTGGGGCCCCAAGATTCATTTTCCTTTCACAAAAGTAACATCATATTTCAATAATTGTAGGTAGCATCATATATCAATAATTTAGAAATATCTTCTCAAGTTTCTTTTCCCAAATCGTGGTCACTGCACAAACTTCAAGATCTTGACAATCTTGTAGTTAAATGTTGCTGGAAGCTGTCTTATCTGTGTTTAGTGTTTTTCACTCATTCTGTCATTTAACCAATATTTGTTGAGCACCTTCTATGTGCCAGGAACTATGCTAGGTATTGGTGGCATGGCAATGAATAACACAGATATAGTCTTTGTTCTCAGATAGTAATCACTTAATTTCAAAGGTGATGAATGTAGTGATGAAGTATAGGGGACTATGGGATCTTACATTAGGAAGCTGACCAAGGTTGTCAGGAAAAGTTTCCTTGAAATAAAGGATGAGGCACAAAATATTTTTGACTAGGAAGAGCTTCCTCATTCTCTTCAATAACCAAACTCTATACAAGTAATTGCTGTCTAAAAAATGAGTGTCAAAATAATTGGATCTTGGAAGTTGTCAAAAGATTTCTTGAGAAGGCTGGCAAGGATGTGTAGCAAGGAGAATGCTTGTGCACTGTTGGTGGGAATGTCAATTAGTACAGTCACTATGGAGAACAGTATGGAGGTTCCTCAAATAACTAAAAACAGAACTACTATATGATCCAACAATCCCACTGCTGGGTGTATGCCCACAAGAAAGGAAATCAGTATATTGAAGAGATAACTGCACTCTCATGTTTATGGCAGTACTATTTACAATAGCCAAGATACGGAAGCAACCTAAATGTCCATCAATGGAGGAATGTATAAAGGAAATGTGATACAAATATACAATGGAATTCTGTTATTTATAACAACGTGGATGGAACTGGAGGACATTATATTAAATAAAACAAGCCAGTCACAAAAAGACAAATATCGCATGTACTCATTCACATATGGGAGCTAAAAAAAAACTGAAGTCATGGAGATAGAGACTAGAATGATGTTTACCAGAAGCTGGGGAGAATAGGAGGTACCGGGAGATTAACAGGGAATGGTTAATGGATACAACAATACAGTTAAATAGAATGAATAAGTTGTAGTAGTTGGTAGCACAATAGGGTGACTGTAGTTAACCACAATTTATTGTATATTTAAAAATAACTAAAATAGTTGAATTGGAATGTTCCTAACACAAAGAAATAATGATAAATAAATGCTTGAAATGATGAATACCCCAATTACCCTGATTTGATCATTACATACTATATGCCTGTATAAAAGCATCATATGTGCTCTATAAATATGTACAACTATTATGTAGCCATATAATTAAAAATAAAAATGAATTTCTGAAAAACTAAGGGACTGTTATTTTACTAAGACTCAGTGACGGCAACTGAAATAAAAGTTACAAATGAATCTTTTGTTTTAAGAATAAAATCAAAGACAGGGAGAAGAATTGGAACATCTAATGTACCCTGTGTATATGTACACATAATTGCTTGACACTAAAGAGAAGAGCACCTTTGCGGAACCCCTCATGCTTATACCACAGAACCCATACCTGGTACTCGCTATTTCTCAGCTGCCATGGCTCTTTCTGAGGGCAGCGTCTTGCCAAAGCTTATCAACAGTTCCTGAAATAGTATTTACTATTTGAGGAGAGCTCTGAGTTAAGCATTTTCAGTTCAGATGTTGTTTTCCCCTCGAATCTTCAACAAACCATGTGGAACCTCTGCTTCCTCAGATTCCTGGTATGGTGCCGTATTGTGGCCAAAGAGATGCCCAAGAAGGCCTGTTTGCTTCAGATGGTACCTCACAGAGTGTCGGTATCTTAGGAGGTCATTACTGGTCCAGACATTCTGTCTTCATTAAGTAATTAAAGGGAAATAACATTCTGGAAATGGAATAAAACCAGCCATACATATAAAAGAGCAATTATAAATAAGAATGTTAATTTATCAATTTACAACAACTGATAGATCTAGTTTGGGAACTGGAGTTGGTAATTTGTACAGGTATATTCCTGATGGGACAGTTCAAATTGATAAATTAGCATTTGTCTATTAAGTATAGAACCAGACAAGAGGAATTGGAGATTCTGAAGGACATCATTAAATGTTGCAGTACTTCATTCCCGTTTTCTCTTTTCTACATACTACCCATGGGTATCCTCATCTCATCCCAAGTCTTCAAATACCATCTGTGTACCGGGTAGCACAGCATAGTAGTAATGAACATGGGCTCTGGGGTCAACCTGCCTGGGTTTTTCTTCTGGTTTTGCTCCCAGTAGCTATATGGCCTTGGGGAAATTTTCTGCTTCTTCATCTTTAAAATAAAGACAATAACACAGTGCCAACCTCATAGGGATGTTGGGAGTGCAACTGAGAAAATATTCATAAACTGCTTTGATATGCCTGGCATGTAGTAAGTACCCAATAAATGTTAGTTATATACCAAGTACTCCCAAATCTCTATTTCTTGCCCTGACTTCTCCCCAGAATTCTAGACTTATAAATCTAAGTGCTTATTTGACATCTTCACAAAGACATCTAAGAGATATTTCAAACTTACTATAGAAAGTAATAGCCTAGCGAGATAAAGATAATGTTTGTCTCTGGGGCAGAGAGCAATGATTTTACCAGGCTCTTGAGTACGGCTCTGTGTCAGTAAGCAATCTACTCTTACTTTCAGTTTCAAGTGACTGGTGGTGATCCAGGTTCAAGTAAACAAATTCTGTTTGCGGTCTACCCAAACATCTATATCCTCACTACCAACACTATTTATTTTAGCTGTGGGGACCCCTTAACTAGTGGCCACTGCCTTATTGCTTGTTGGTTAGTGCCATGGGGCTTACTGTTTCATCATAATAATGCCCCTCCCTCCTTCTGCCCAGAAGAGAAAGAACAATCACCAAGCACCATTTGGACAGCTTGCTTCAATCCTAACTCTTACCTCTCAGCCCCATTAACAGGTAGAACAGTGGGTATCCTCATTCTACACCTCTCACTCACTACTTGGATGAGAACAGTCACTACTGGATCCCCAGGAGTCTCTCAGATCTTCCAACCAGGCCTGCAAAGAGGCCATTGTACTTTCCTCTTCCCGAAAGCCATATCTCTGTCAGCATCTCGTCCCCATTGCCAGAACTTCCAACAACTGTGAAAAGCCTGAGATGTTATGTCACTTCTAAACTAATAAGTTTGCCTGCTACTGTTTCATGGGTACTGACAAAAAAACATGAGACTCCTGGGTCAGAGACAAAGGTCTTTATTACCCTTGGCCCAGGAGGTAGCATGAGCTTCATATTTGCATTAGTTCTCCTTGCTTCTAAGTTCCACTGGGTGATACGGAGCAGCCAATCTGGATGCTCTGCATACAGTAAGTTTGTGTCATGGTTGAGAACCTTGGGATTAGGAAGCCCTAGTATTTTAAAGAGCGTTTACTTGAGACACAAGTATCTTAATACTCTGACCATTTTATGTAGTTCTTTCCCAGACTTCCTTTTTACTGCTTTTCCAATATTGTTTTTTGTTTAAGTGCCTGAAAGGTGGTCAACCTGTTAAGATGCTGCCCATGAGTCAATGTAGATGTGTACCTCAGGCAATATCTCCTTCCAAACAAAGTGTACAACTAGATATGCTGCTTCAAGTTCTGCCTGCTGGAGAGATTTTCTTTCATTAGTGACTTTGAAGCCTCCACTGAGTGAGGTTCACTGTAGTGGAGAGGCCATTCTCATTCATCTGGGGCTGACATAGCATGCAAATCCAGGCCCATGCTCTTTCTTCCTCCATTAACTGTTCATAGGGAATTCCTTATGAGGCTGTCAGTGTAGGGCGAGGGAGAGGTGGAAGAGTAGTTGGAATTACAAAGTCCCCTGCTTATGCAGCATACTTGTGTATTCTGGACGTGTTCAGATCCAGTTTTGTATATTCCACTTCTGTTTTATAATGAATTCCTGCTAGGCAATTCAGTTTTATATTTGGTGGTTCAGGTGACACCCAGTTCATGATGGACAGTTCGTGTTGCATGATAATTTGGTGTCCCGAGGCAGACATTCAATTTCTACCAGCTCTCAGAAGCAAGCCAGCAATTGCTTTACAAATGGCGAAAGGTTGTCAGCACAAGTGGACATCAGCTTACTGCAAATCTCTGGGGGGATCTCAAAGACTTCCAAGGAGGAAGAAAATCCATCTAAATTTGATTACAAAGAAATGCAAGAAACTCCATGCCTAAATTTGTTTTGTATAAAGGTAAAAATGGTAGATTTATTAGAATATTCCCCCTGGTGATTCTATCAAATGCTTCTCTTCTCCAAAATCAGATCTCATATTCAGAATTTTTGGAGACCATTAGAATGATTTTGTTTTTGCTTTTTAAAATTTTTTTTGCATCCATAGTGTTTGGGGCTCCTTAAGTAGATGCTTGGTAGCACCAAGCTTGTGTAGTCTATCATATGGCACACGTGAACAAAGAAAGGGCAAAAGGAATTATCAGGCATGGCTGGCTTGCTGTATGAGAACAATGTTATTCAATGGTATTGTACAGGTTTTCCTCTATCAGGCCTTAGGGGAAAGGGGTCAGCTCAGGTCCCCTTGTGGGGGGCATTAGTAAATAGTTGGATTGATTTATACAAGCAAAGTGTTGTTCACCTACATATTCTTTAGTGACTATGTATAACTTTATAGGATGTTCATCTAGCATGTTTATAAGTAAGGGCTTGATGGTCTGTAAGTGATTTCCAGAAGATGCTATCTCTCAGTTTGCAATATCCTTGTCTGTTAATAGTAATAGGGGCACACACCTTATGGAACAGATTATAAAATTTGAAAACCTCGAGATTTATCAGTTTTCACTTTCTTTAATTTCTTACAAAATTAAAGGAGGGTAATAAAACACTAATGGAACTTAAAAGCTGGCCAAGAGTTATGGCAGTTTATTCATTCGAAGTACAGTGACCAGATGTTCTGTCCATAAGTATAATGAACAGGACTGTTATAACAAATATAAGGCTAGTACTATTTTCAAATGAAATATGAATGAGTAGGTTCATGAGATGTCTGGTTACTAATGGCCATGCACTGGTGAGACATCCATGTGATGGATAATGTTGTGTTAAATTATTATAAAGCATTAAGGATGATTCATTCAGAGGTTCAAGAAGCCCTGACTTAATGGATGAGAATCAAATTTAATTCCAAAAAGACATAGTTTGAACTTTACTGAGAGGGGTCTAATCCTGCTAAGCTATTAGTAAGGCCTCTGTTTAAGATATATGTCTCATACAATAAGGAAATATTGCCCCCACCCATTTAAACATCTCTTTGCTATTAATCTCTGTTTTTCCTTAGACATTGGGACTAACAACAAATTCACCTTTTCTTTGTTTCTTTCTTTTTAAATTAATACGTATTGTTAATTTCAAAAGCTTTTGGGGTATAAGTGGTTTTTAGTTACACGGAAGAATTGTACGGTACTGAAGTCTGAGAATTTAGTGCACCTGTCACCTGAGTAGTGTACATTATACCTAATACGTAGCTTTTTATTCCTCACCCCTTTCCACCCTTCCTGCTTCTGAGTCTCCAATGTCCATTAGATTTACTCTGTATGCCTTTGCATACCCATAGCTTAGCTCTCACTTATAAGTGAGAACGTGTGATATTTGGTTTTCCATTCCTAAATTACTTTACTTAGAATAATGGCCTCTGGCTCCAAGCTGCTGCAAATGGTGTTATTTCATTCTTTTTTATGACTGAGTAGTATTCCCTGGTGTACGTATACATCACATTTTAAAAATCCTCTCATTGTTTGATGGGCACCTGGGTTGTTTCCATATCTTTGTAGTTGTGAATTGTGCTGCAATAAACATACATGTCCAATGTCTTTTTGACATATTGTCTTCTGTTCCTTTGGGTAGAAAACCAGTAGTGTGATTGCCAAAGTGAATGGCAGATCTACTTTCAGTTCTTTGATAAATCTCCATAGTTTTCCGTAATGGTTGTACTCATTTACATTCCCACCAGAAGTGACTAAGCATTCTCTTTTCATCACATCCATGCCAACATCTATTCTTTTTCGACTTTTTAGTAATGGCTATTCTTGGCTGGGCTTGGTGGCTCACGCCTGTAATCCCAGCACTTTGGGAGGCCGAGGTGGATAAATCACTTGAGGTCAGGAGTTTGAGACCATCCTGGCCTGCATGGTGAAACCCCGTCTCTACTAAAAAAACAGAAATTAGCTGGGTGTGGTGGTGGGTGCCTGTTATCTCAGCTACTCGGGATGCTGAGGCAGGAGAATCGCTTGAATCTGGGAGGCGGAGGTTACAGTGAGCCGAGATTATGCCACTGCACTCCAGCCTGGGCAACAGAACAAGAATCTGCCTCAAAAAA
>NW_012110330.1:85103-94115 GCF_000951045.1 Mandrillus leucophaeus | reverse complement strand
AAAAAAAAAAAAAAAAAAAAAAAAAAGCTACTTTTGCAGGAGTGAGGTGGTATCTCACTGTGGTTTTAATTTGCATTTCCCTGATGATTAACAGTGTTGAGCTTTTTTTTCTCATGTTTGTTAGCCATTTGTATGCCTTCTTTTGATTGAGTTCCTTGTAAATTCCTTGTAGATATTAGGCCTTTGTTGGATGTATAGTTTGCAAATGTTTTCTCCCATTATGTAGGTTTACTGTGATGATTATTTCTTTTGCTGTGCAGGAGCTTTTTAATTTAATTAGGTCTCATTTATTTATTTTTGTTTTTGTTGCATTTGCTTTTGGGGTCTTTGTCATAAATTCTTTACCTAGGTCAATGTCAAGAAAAGTTTTGCCTAGGTTATCTTCCAGATTTAAGTCTTTGATCCATCTTGAGCTAATTTTTGTATATAGTGAGAGATAGGGATGCAATTTCATTCTTATACATGTGGCAATCCGATTTTCCCAGCACCATTTATTGAATATGGTGTCCTTTCCCTAATTTACGTTTTTGTCTGCTTTGTCAAAGGTTACTTGATTGTAAGCATTTGGCTTTATTTCTGGGTTCTCTATTCTTTTCCACTGGTCTATGTATCTATTTTTATATTATATGATAATTTTTATTTATTAAACTGAGTGCTGACTACATAGGTATGTATTATTATCCTTTTTTTAACTGATCTGAAATTTTTTTAAAAAATGTGATTCTGTGTAGTGCTGCAAACTTTACTAGGAGATTTGAAAGTTATACTATTCAAATGTTCAAGCTAATTGAACATTTGAATAGCACTTAAATTTGCAAATCATTTTTTGTTATTTAATTCAATCAACAATGCACATAATTTTTGATTATTGGTTGTAAAGAAATCTGCTGACTTGCTTGATAAAATAACAAGTTTGCTAATACAGATATTCCCCAACTTATAATGGGATTATGTCCCAATAAATCCATCACAAATTGAAAATATCTCAAGTCAAAAATGCACTGAACATTATAGTTTAGCCTAGCTAAAAGTGCTCAGAACACTTACATTAGCCTACAAATGGGCAAACCCATCTAACACAAAGCCTATTTTATTAAAAAAGTGTTGATATCTCATGTAATTTGTTGACTACCGTACTGAAAGTAAAAACCAGAAAGGTTATAGGGGTATTTGAAGTGTGGTTTCTACTGAATGTGTAGTGCCTTTGCACCCTCATAAAGTTAAAAAATATTAAATTGTTAAGTCTGGCACTGTCTGTATAGTGAGACTTCACATAAGCTATGTAGCGTGGCTCCAGGTACCAATTATCCAACTTGTATCTTGGTTTCCCCTTTTGCCTTATCCACGGGCATCTTCCTTCTGACCCAACAGTAGACTCATCATTACTTTCCACTTACTTTTCCATAACATGGTTAAGACCTTCCCTTCAGGAAAAACTTCACTCTTACCTAAAGGGATGAAGTTTTTCCTTGGAACCTCAATAGGCCTACCACATAAGAATTCAACTTTACGAGCTCCACATAGGAGCAACACATCACAGGCAGGAGGGCAGGAGGGGTTATTGTTTTATCATTTGGCCCCTCAACCACTGCAAGGTAATAAGTAGGCCAAAATAATAGTGCAGATGGCTGTAGGGTCCCTGAAATAAACTGATGAAGAAAAGTGGTCATTAAGATTTGCCAGGTTTCCCATCATTTGCAACATGTCACTCCAAGCTCAGCAGTTGGATGTGTGTCAAATGGCTAATGGGATGATATCTCAATTTTAACTTCACTATCACTATCCCAGTCTGGAATAAGGATTGGGTAGACAAATAAGAACCTTCTTCATATGTTACCACGTCTGTACCTGAACCATACTCTTCACTCGCTTTTAAACACTGGACTTGGTGTTTGTGGGTAACAATGGAACTGGGCTAAGGTGAGTTTTGGCCAGTGAACTAAGCAGCAAGGGCCTTTTTCATACAAGGTCTAGGATAGAGAATAATCCAGACAGTATGTCCATACTGACCACTTTTGCAGATGGTCCATATAAGGTAATTCAACAGTAGCAAAACCATTGACAATTTCTTACCTCTGGGCTACACTTTCTGGAGTTCATAGGCATCACTACATGATATAAATTAATAATTTCTAAATTATCTGAATAATTATCTATGACTAAACTAGTCACTGTAAATAGAGTCACTTCATGTCACTTCATGATTTAATATACTATATTGTATTTTAATGAACCATATTAATTCATTTGTATATATACATATATAAAATATACCTATATAAACATCATCTTTAAAAGGGCATCCTCTGGGTAAAAGACAATGTAAATGAAGTGAAGGAAGAATAATGTGGTGTATGGTCAGTCTTAGTATTTTTTGTTCTTTTAGAGACAGGGTCTTGCTCTGTCACTCAGACTGGGGTGCAGTGGCGTGATACTGCAACCTTGAACTCCTAGGCTCAATCGACCCTCCCATCTCAGCCTCCTGAGTAGCTGGGACTATAGGCATGCACCACTTTATCCAGCTAATTTAAAAAGTTTTTGGGGGGCTAGGCACGGTGGCTAATGCCTGTAATCCCAGCACTTTGGGAGCCCAAGGTAGGTGGATTACTTGAGGTTAGGAGTTCAAGACCAGCCTGGCCAACCTGGTGAAACTCCATCTCTACTAAAAATACAAAAATTAGCTGGGCGTGGTGGTGCGCACCTGTAATCTCAGTTACTCGGAAGGCTGAGGGAGGAGAATAGCTGGAACCCAGGAGGCAGAGGTTGCAGTGAGCCGAGATTGTGCCACTGAGCTCCAGCCTGGGTGACAGAGCGAGACTCCATCTCAAAAAACATTTTTTTTTGTTTTTTCTTTTGTAGAGATGGGGTCTCATTATGTTGCCCAGCTGTCAGTCTCAGTATTTATTTTCATTTGGACTTTTTGTTAGCGTTTGGTTTCTTTTGAGTTTCTAGAATAGTATTGGGACTCACTGGGGGTTGTCAAAGTTAGTTTTTACACCAATAAATGATGAGCCCAACAAGGTAATGGCCCAGAGATTAGATCCAGATATCTGTGACATTATGGGCTGAGGGGGTCTTAGGAAATTTTTGGAAGGATGTAACTGAGTACTTTGCATTGAATTTTGGGAAGTCTGTTGCATTCTCTTAATTCACCCAACAGTACCAGCCAAACGATAATACAAAACTTGAGGTTCTTACCTGAAATATGAATGAGAGAGCTATGCTGTGCTTACATTTCTACATAACTTGCCTTCTTTCCACATGCCTGTTTTTTGTTTTGTTTTGTTTTTAAACTAAACTGGTTGAAACTGAATCAGCCAGGGATTTTAAGCTTTCTTCTGGTCCCAGGTTTAAACTGAGTTTCCAGTCTTTGGTGCCTAGTGCTAATTGGACGGCGGTGGGGTGTTTACGAGGGTGGGGCAGGGACCGTTGGCACAATCCATCCTGTTTCCACGGCAGATACCTCCCATTTCCTGTTTATTTTTTTAACGTTCTATATAGAAATAGTTTGTACAACTTCGAATTAAAAAAAAAAGAGTTTCAGTGTGGAAAAAAACAAGCCATCTGCAAGCCCTAGTGAGGCAGAAATCCACCCTAGTCTGGGCAGCCTGTGGCTTTGTCTGAAAAGGGACCTTACACACTCAGAGCTTCTGTTCCTGGTATCCTCAAAGCCTTGGCTGACCTTGACTCCCTGGCACAACTGGCTCCCCTGGAAAAGTGGCTTGGGATTTGTGAGTTCGAGACTCTCAGTTTTGCACTAGGAGATTGGGGTTAGGAAGAGTATGCAGTTTAAATCTCTGTTCTGTTCACCAGACTTCATGAAAGCAGTGGTGGTTCTGTCTTAACTCTTTTTGGCTGCTTTGCCTCCAGTGTCTCCACACTGATAATGTTGCTCTTTTGATGAATGATAATGGACTGACATGAACGTGTAAGAGAATAAGAATAGTAACAGTCAGAGTGCTTGCATGGGATCTTCTGTTGTTTTCAAAGCATATTCACACAATTCTTCATTTGCCCCTTTCTGAAACCATCTGAAGAAATGTGACAGAAGAGAATGGGACCCAGTAACAAAACTAACATTGATAAATTATTTATGAAGTGTCAGGTATTAAGCTAAGCTATTTATATATACTATTGACAACACTTTATTTATGTACATATATATTTACATACATTTCATAATAACTGTGTAAGATAGGTACTGTTACCTACCTCTGCTTTACACAAAAGGAAATCAATGACAAAAAGTCGATTAATTGGGCCAAGGAGACATAGCTTATGAGTGTTGGGCTGGGATTCAAACCTGGTCTGCCATCTGCAGAGTCCAGTGTTTAACCACTAGCGAGTGGAATCTAGGGTAAAGGGCACCCGTGTGGTATTATAACTCAGGTTAGAATCCAATTCGTTACCTTAGAACCTGGGTGTCCTGACTTTTATCCAATGCTTCTTTCTTGCTTTTTTCATTTTTTTTATTGTGAAATATGTCATACACAGACTATATTGGATGAACATACAGACTATATTTGTTGAACCATGTGAAATTGTCAATATTTGCTCAGATTTGGCACATAACAATAGTAACTTCATGATTTAATATATTATATTGTATTTTAATGAACTATATTAATTCATTCGTGTGTGTGTGTGTGTGTGTGTATATATTTATATTTATTTATTTATTTTTTGAGATGGAGTCTCGCTCTGTCACCCAGGCTGGAGTGCAGTGCATGATCTCGGTTCTCTACAACCTCCACCTCCTGGGTTAAAGAGATTCTTGTGCTTCTGTCTCCTGAGTAACTGGGATTACTGGCATGTGCCGCCATGTCTGGCTAATTTTGGTATCTTTAGTAGAGACAGGGTTTCACCATGTTGGCCAGGCGGGTCTCAAACTCCTGACCTTAAGTGATCCACTCACCCTGGCCTCCCAAAGTGCTGGGATTACAGACTTGAGCCACCACACCCAGCCAATTCATTCATATTTAATGAACCTATTTAATGAACTACTATATCTTAGTTTAATGAACTAAAGTTAAGCAAACCCTAATATAACCAGCACACAGTTTAAAGAGTAGAGCATTGCCCTGTATGTGCCCCTCCTCCTCCTTCCCCTCTGTAGATAATTCTATGCTGACTTTTGTGATAATCATTTCTTTTCTTTGTAGTTTAACAACTGTGTTGGCATCACTACAGAATATAGTTAGTTTTTATTTTTTATGTCTTTATATAAATGGATTATACTGCAAGTGTTCTTTTCCAAGTTGCTTTTTTCCTTCAATATTAGGTTTATGAGATTTTCCAGACTGATGCATGCATTTATAGTTTTAATTAATTAATTAATTTTTATTTCAATAGTTTTGGGGGTACAAGTGTTTTTTAGCTACATGGATGAATTGTAGAGTGGTGAAGTCTGGGCTTTTAGTGTATCCATCACCCAAATTAGTGTACATTGTACCCAATAGATAATTTTTCATCCCTTTTTCTCATCCCGACTTCCCCCTTTCTGAGTCTCCAATGTCCATTATACCACTTTCTTAGATTTCCAATCCATGAGCATGGGATGTTTGTTTGTGTCATCTATGATTTCTTTCAGGAGTGTTTTGTGGTTCTCCTTGTAGAGATCTTTCACTTCTTTGGTTAAGTGTATTCCTAGTTATTTTATTTTTTTTGGTAGCTATTGTAAATGGGATTGAGTTCATGATACGATTCTCAGCTTGGTTGTGTTGGTGTATAGCAGTGTTATTGATTTGTGTACATTAATTTTTGTAACCTGAAGACTTTGATGAATTCATTTATCAAATCTAGAGATATTTTAAATAAGTAAAAGTAGATCTACACTTGGATCCAGCAATCCCACTACTGGATGTCTACCCAGTAGGAAGGAAAAGAAGTCATACTAAAAAAGACACCTACACACGTATGTTTATTGCAAAGCAATTCATGATTGCAAAGATAGGAATCAACCCAAGTGCCCATCAACCAATGAGTGGATAAAGAAAATGGTGTATATACATGCCACACAATACTACTCAGCTATAAAAAAGAATGAAGTAATGTCTTTTGCAAAAACTTGGACGGAATTGGAGGCCACTATCCTAAGTGAGGTAACTCAGGAACAGAAAATCAAATACTGCATGTTCTCACTTTTAAGTAGGAGCTAAGCCATAGGTATGTATTTATAGGTTTTTTTGTTTTTTTGTTTTTCTTTTGAGACGGAGTCTCGCTCTATGGCCAGGCTGGAGTGCAGTGGCACGATCTTGGCTCACTGCAACCTCCACCTCCCAGGTTCAAGTGATTCTCCTGCCTTAGCCTCCTGAGTAGCTGGGACTACAGGCATGTGCCATCATGCCTGGCTAATTTTTGTATTTTTAGTAGACACGAGGTTTCACCATGTTGACCAGGATGGTCTTGATCTCTTGACCTTGTGATCCGCCCACCTTGGCCTCCCAAAGGGCTGGGATTACAGGTGTGAGCCACTATGCCCGGCCTATAGTTTTTATTGTTGTTGTATGATATTCCGTTCTGTGAATAAATCACAGTGTACTTATTCATTCTACTGTTGAGCACTTTGGTTGTTTCTGGGTTTTAGCTAATTAGCACAACACTCCTGTGAACATTCCTACATGTGTCTCCTGGCGCAGATGGCAGAAATCCCTCCAAGTCTAGTGTACATATTTATGGGTAGATTTACTGAGTAGAAGAAAAAGCCTAACCGTTTACACTAAATGACTCTGCACCCAGTGGGTACCAAGTTTCCATTGCTCCACGTCCTCTCTTATACTTGGTGTTATTAGATTTTAATGCGTTTGTCATCTAGGGGTATGTAGTGATCCTTTGCTGTGATTTTAATGTACATTTCCTGGATTATTAAAGAGGGTGAACAGTTTTACATATCTTCAGTTATCATTTGGATTTCTTCTTTACCCTTTGGGAAATGCTGCCTGTATATGTGTGTGTGTGTGTGTGTGTCTGTGTGTGGGTGTGTGTATGTTCACAGGAATTCATTAAATGTTTCTGGATATTAGTCCTTTGTCAGTTACATATATTGTAAATATCTGCTCCCAGTTGTGGCTTGGTTTTTACTTTCTTTATGGTTTCTTTAAGTAAAAGGATTTTTAAAAATTTAATGTATGGGTATGATTAGTGCTTTTTATTTCTTGTTTAAGAAATCCTCTTTTATGCTAAGATCATGAAGATATTCTCCTATAATACCTTTTAAAGTCTTTGTATTTTTGTCTCTTACATTGAGGTCTTTCATACTCCTAGAGTTGAGTTTTGTGTATGGTGTCAGGTAGTGGGAGGACGTCTAGTGTTCCAGTGTGATTGATTTTTAAAAATCCATTGTTTTCCTACTGATACACATTACTATCTTTGTTATATATCAGTTTTCCGTGACTTTTTCCAGTGGGGTAATCACTGTCCCCTGTCCACATTTGAGAATAGTTGAATGATTAACTTTGTGTACTTGCTCTCTCTTCTTGTCCGTTTATTGTTTCTATGTGGTTATTTTACAGATGTAGCATCATGAAAACACTATAGTGTAATCAGTATTATCTCTTAACTTCCTTGATTTAACTACCATTCATGACTTGTAAGTCCCCTTGGATGCTGTGTCCCCATCGGTGGCCTCGTCCCAAGTCATGCAAATCAGAGCTGAGTGATTGGTAACTGTTGTGAATAGCTGACTCTCAGGCTTTGATACCTGGGGAGAAGAAGGAGAAAATTCAAGTCACTAAGCAAATAATATGGGCAGTGAACTAAAGGAGTAGTGCCTGCGGAAGTTGTGTACTAACCTGGAAGCAAGAGGATCTCCATCCTTTTTTAAACTATTTTGTGTGTGACCCTGTTCTCAGTTTTCTTATTTGTTGGGCTACATGAGCTACACTATCTCTTTCACTTCTAAAATTCAAATGAGACTCTGTCACCGTCTTTCTGTGTGACTATATGTATCTAAATATCTTTTTGGTTTTCCTTTCCATAGCTCCAGTTTCTCTTACAGATACTGTTTAGAGTGAGTAATAAGTAAATATTTGATTTCTTCCTGCTTTGGGTAGAACTGTGCTGATGTATCTAAGGAGGAAATGGAAAAGAGGACTGTTAGTTGATGAGAGGAGATGAGAAGTTTATGAGAAAGGGCAAAGAGCCACCCAGGCTGCCCCTGGGGTCACTTTGAAGCTTAAAATAATACATCTTCTTTGTACCTGTTTCCTCTACTAACAAATGAGAATATCAATAGCTATCTCACTTTATAAACTTATTGGGAAGATCACATCAGATAGTATAGCTGTAAATAGTAAAGTATTTTTAAAATGGAAACAACTGTATAGGCATTCACTAGGCATCCACTCTGGTCCTGTCAAAACAAAAAAAATATGATCCCAGTCCTCAAGGATTTCACAGTCCAGAACTTCTTTAGAGACAACATGGTATCATGGGAGGAATACTGGAGTAGATGCAAGAAGGCTTGTTTCCTGATAGTGTACTTGTGTGTGATCTTGGCCAAGTCTTCTAACTTCCCTGAATCTGAGCTTTATAATTTGTACAATGAGGAATAGGAAAGATAAACTGGACAGCTGGTAATATCTGTTCTAAAATTCTGATTCTGTGCCCCTGGACAAACACAGCTATTCCTTGTCATTTTTGCCTCCTTAGTAGATAGGTTGTAAGAGTCAAGTAAGATGTGTGTGAAAGGACTTTGAAACCTTAAGAAGCTATGCAAATGAGATGTGATTATTACTATCACCACCGCACTCTTTCCCCAGGTTTGAATGGATTGCAAAACTGGCTACCTAATTTGTGGGGCCTACTGCAAGATGAAAACAAGACCTCTTGCCTATTGCAAGTGAAAACAAGTCCCCTGTTAAAAAATTATTTAGAATTTAAAAACAACAATAGCAGAGCATTAAATCAAATGTGAGACCTTGAGTGACTATGGTCTTGGTGACTTGACTATGCGGTCACAAGTCCATAAATCCAGCCTTGATAATTTTGTTTCCAGATTGTAATTTTCCAGGC
>NW_012110330.1:59815-84768 GCF_000951045.1 Mandrillus leucophaeus | reverse complement strand
TTCTTTCTTTCTTTCTGTCTTTCTCACTTTCTCTCTTTCTCTCTTTCTCCCTTTCTCTCTTTCTTTCTTTCTTGAGACAGAGTCTTGCTGTGTCACCCAGGCTGGAGTGCAGGGGCCCAATCTCAGTTCACTGCAACCTCTGCCTCCCACTTTCAAGCGATTCTCCTGCTTTGGCCTCCTGAGTAGTTGGGATTACAGGTGCATGACACCACACCTGGCTAATTTTTGTATTTTTAGTAGAGACGGGTTTTCACCATGTTGGCCAGGCTGGTCTTGGACTCCTGACCTCAGGTGATCCACCTGCCTCGGCCTCCCAAAGTGCTGGGATGGCAGGCATGAGCCACCATGTTTGGCCTGTCCTTGCATTTCTTGGTGGTTTACAGGATTATGACTTCTGCTTCTGTCTTTTCACTCACCCAGTGCAATACACAAGGATCAATCATGCAAGTAATTACCAATTTAGTAAAAAGTGAGGAAATTCACTGAATAAGATATGTTTTTTTGAGTCAGCATCTCACTCTGTCGCCCAGGCTGGAGTGAAGTGGTGTGATCTTGGCTCACTGCAACCTCTGTCTCCCAGGTTCAAGTGATTCTCATACCTCAGCTCCCGAGTAGCTGGGACTACAGGTGTGCGCCACCACGCTTGGCTAATTTTTGTATTTTTAGTAGAAATGGGGTTTCACCGTGTTGGCCAGACTGGTCTTGAACTCCTGATCTCAAGTGATCCACCCACCTCAGCCTCCCAAAGTGCTGGAATTACAGGCATGAGCCACCATGCCCAGCCAGAATAAGATATTATATACCAAAATGTAAATAATCTTAGTTTTAGTGATTTTGGTCTACTTTCATGATAGGGCCTCTTGACATGGTTGATATCAAAGTGCTGCCTTGAATGGTTTTATGTGGTCCCTTGCACTTTCCCATTGGTGTCTCCTAATTTTTTACTCTGTTGCTCTTTGTCCTTTACTCAGGACATGCTCCACAGCCATCCACCAGTGCCAGCCCATCTTTGAATGCTATACTCAATTCTCTTGACCTTTGCTTCTGCTTTAAAGCTGGCAGGCTTCTTTTACTTACATCAGCTTTGTGTTTGAACCTCAAATGCTCAGGAATAATTCCTTTTAAACATTTCCTGCCACCTTTCTTGGATACTAATGTAGTTCTCAGTTAGAATGTATGGGGGATTACCCATATAAAGCCTCAGTGCTTCAAAGTGAGGAATAACTGTGTAGTAAATAGATCTGGCCAAGGATGAAATGACTGTTAGACAAGACAATCGCTTATCACTGAATGTTGTCTAGCTAGGCTGGGTTACTACCCATCAGACGTGTTACAGAGGCATTTAAACAGGGGATGGGAGTTTAAGGTGATCTTAAGAGCTTTCCAACACTAAAAATGTTGTGATTCTGTGTTAACAAATTTACTAGCACACTGACTGCTCTTCTACTTTTATGAGTCTCTTAAACTGAAAATGGGCATGAGGAATCTTTTTGGGATGGTGGAATGTTCTAATATTAGATTGTGGTGATGATTGCCTAACTCAGTAAATTTACTAAATATCGTTGAACTCAATACTTCACACCAGTGATTTCATGGTATGTAAATTATGTCTCAATACATCTGTTTTTAGAAAGTCTTTTAAGACTATAACTGCCATATTTTGAAAACCATTATTTATTTTAAAACATACATTATGTATTTTTAAAGTGTATGCTAATAAATTATACACTTTTGAGAGGCTAGATATTCAAATAAGAATAAATTTAATCCCTGGAAAATCATCTAGAATATATTAAAATGATGCACACTTAAAGAAACATGGATGTAAATCACTACCAAAACTGTTGCCCTATTTTTAAAAATTATTTATTTATTTAGTTTTAAATTTACATGCAGTAAAACTTATTCTTCGTGATATATAGTTTCATGGATTTTTGCGAATGCATATAGTCCCGTAACCACCCTCACAATCAAGATGCAGAACAGTTTCATCACCCTCAAAAATTCCCTTGTGCTACCAATTTGTAGTTAACCTCTCTCCCCACCTGCAACTCTGGCAACCACTGATGAGTTCTCTGTCATTATAGTTTTACCTTTTCAATGACATTATACAATATATACAGTTCGAAGAGATTTTCAAACTTAAAACTTATTCATTTTAATAGTTGAATTATGAAAATAATGGTTATTTTGGGGTTGGAGGGATTTCCCTGTTGGTAACTAGTCAGATGAAGAAGAGTGAAGTAGTCGGAGGCAGTATAAGACTAGCTTGAATTCAGTCACACTTGTAGAATCACAGGTGGTTAGACTTGGAAGGGTTTTTGGAGTCACTTAGCTAACATCCCAATATGAAGAAACTGAGGTCCAGAGGGAAGAGTGAGTCTCAAACTTGCACAACTAGTGTGGAGCTGGCCTAGCACTAAATTTCCCAATAGTCAATTTCAGTATGCTTTCAACTACTATATGCCCTGATTCGTACTATCAGTTCTGCCTGACTCTGAGTTCTAGCACAAATTCTTCCCCTTTGTAATTCCTCTGCCACATCCCTGATTGCTGATGATGAAAACAATACTTGATATACATCACTAGCACCGGCAAAAAGGACAAATTCTGAACTATCATCTCATTAAGTTATTATTCCCGACTCTTTGCATCATGAAACCATAACTCATTTGCTACTATTTATTGGATGGTTGTTCATTCTGTTATAGGCAAAATGCCCAAGAGAAAATACACAATCCAGAATTAAGTCATTTTAAAAGGCAAGAACTGGAAAGACCATTAGAAATAACTTGAGGTGGTTTTTAGGCATTCTTCGGCATCTCCAAAGTTTCCATTGGGAGCACCTCAGGAGAGGGGTAAGGAAAAGGCTCAGTGGTAGCTGTGCTACCTCCTCTGATAAAACCATTTGTGATCACTTTCATTCTTCCTGAAAGGCTTCCTCTAACATTTCTTACAGTGCTGATATTCTTGTGGTGAATTCTTTCAGCTTCTGTATGTCTGCATTTTACCTTTATTTTTTAAGGCTATTTTCACTAAGGATAGGATTTTATGTTGACAGGTGTGTGTGTGTGTGTGTGTGTTTGTGTGTGTGTGTTTCCCTCCTTGCTTTCAAGATGCTGCTCCAGTGTCTTCTGGCTTGCATTGAGAAGTCTTTTTTTTTTTTTTTTTTTCCCCGCAAGACTGAGTTTCGATTTTGTCACCCAGGCTGGAGTGCAACGGCATGATCTCGGCTCACTGCAACCTCTCCCTCCTGGGTTCAAGTGATTCTCTGGCCTAAGCCTCCCTAGCAGCTGGGATTACAAGTGCCCTTCACCATGCCCGGCTAATTTTTGTATTTTTAGTAGAGATGGAGTTTCGCCATGTTGGCCAGGCTGGCCTCAAACTCCTGACCTCAGGTGATCCACCCACCTTGGCCTTCCAAAGTGCTGGGATTACAGTCGTGAGCCACTGCGCCTGGCCGAGAAGTCTACTTTCATTTTTACCTCTCTTCCTTTGTACATATTGTGTCTTTTTTCTCTGTCTGCTTTTAAGTTTTTGTTTTTATTAATGGTTTTAAGTAATTTGATTATGATGTACCTTGGCATACTTTTCTTAAATTTCTTATGGTTGGGATTTAATGAGCTTCTTGGACATAAGAATTTATAGTTTTATCGAATTTGGAATATTTGGTTATTATTTCAATTTTTTCCTCCCCTCCTTCTACTTAAAAATTAAAAGAAATTTTAAATTGAAGCAGCCACGAAAGTACATGTCAGGCCTTTTGTTTTGGGAAGCTTGATTGATTGGTGACTCCAGCAGCTGTTCTCTGACTCTGCCATTGTATTTCCACTGAAGCCAGACTTTAATGGGCTGCTCCTAACCAATGATTGAATGTGGTACAAATGTGATTGCAGACCTTTTTCTGCAAGATGCAGACTCTTCTGATGGGTGACTTTGACTTGAGGACTGCCCATCAGCCGGGCTGACACTTTTCTTTTCTTTTTTTGAGTCAGGGTCTGACTCTGTCACCCATGCTGGAGGGCAGTGGAACGATTGGGACTCACTGCAACCTTGATATTCCAGGCTGAAGTGATCCTCCCACTTCAGCACTACCAGTCCCCCCTCACCCGACCCCACCACCCCTTGAATACCTGGCACTATAGGCATGTGCCACCATGCCCTGCTAATTTTTTTTTTTTTTAAATTTTAGTAGAGACGAGGTCTCACTATGTAACCCAGGCTGGTCTGGAACTCCTGAGCTCAAGTGATCCTTCTGTCTTGGCCTCCCAAAGTGCTGTGATCACTTACAGGCGTGAGCCACTGCACCTGGCCTAAAACTATCTTAGAACAGGGCAGAAGTCTGAGATTATTCTTACTTAATCCTCCTTCCTTTCCTCCCTTTTTCCCAGGAGTCACATCTACATGGTCTAAGGAGTTTCCCTATCATCTCCATCTCTATCTTCTTTTTCCTTCATAGCCATCTCCCCCAGTAAATCTTTGGCATCTGCTTCCTGGAGGATCTGAGCTAACACGTTTATTATTGCCATTATTTTATTTTTATTTCCCATTAGTGTAAGATTTCACTTAAATAAAAGGTGGCTCACGCCTGTAATCCCAGCTCTTTGGAAGGCCAAGGCAGGTGGATCACCAGAGGTCAGGAGTTCGAGACCAGCCTGGCCAACATGTTGAAACTCTGTCTCTACTAAAAAATACAAAAATTAGCCGAGTGTGGTGGTGGGTGCCTGTAATCTCAGCTACTCGGGAGACTGAGGCAGGAGAATTGCTGGAACCCAGGAGGCAGAGGTTGCAATGAGCTGAGATCACACCATTGGACTCCAGCTTGGGCCAACAACAGCAAGACTCTGTCTTAAAATAATAAAATAATAATAATAATAATAATAATAAAAGAAAAGATTCCATATCCAAAAGTGAGAACTGGTGATCTAATTTTTAACCATGTTATGATTGAAGGACTGAAGCTTTGAGGTCTCTTTTGAATACTGAGTTTACAAACTGAAATCAACCTAAATTACGACAATAGTCAAGTCATAAAGGCTTGTTCTTTTTTCTGGGGTCTCGAGGCCCTGGACCAAAATTCGGCACCAATGTCCTAATCATGACATTACTACTAACTTCTTTTTAGTACATGACAAGCTACTTACCTTCTCTAATCTTATTAAAGGGCTTGGGTTAGCTTATCTATACAGACTTTTTAACTCTAAAATGTAACGTTATAGGTGAGAAAACTTAAAGAATTTACCTGACCAACTATCCAAAAACTTGTTAGAGAAAGACTGTATGGATTGGATTTTTTTCTCTAATAGCCAACAAAATGCTCAAGACTTTTTCTTGTATTGAACTGTCTTTGGGAAAATATCCTGATAAACCACTCATGGCAAAAGATGTGGCCATGGATTTCAGGAACCAATAGAGTTTTTTAAAAATGGCTGAATTGTTCTGCATAAGCAAAAGAAGCAAGGAATTTGGTTTTGATCCTAGGAGGGAACAGGAAAGGGAAGGAGGAAGGAGCAAAGCCTTTAGAAGGTATAAAGCTAGAGAGGTAAATGGAGTGAAGATCCCTGAGGACAGGATGGAAAAGGGGCTTTTAAGGTTAGAGATACCCGACATTTAATTGGAAACTTTTTGCTGTATTATTGAGGTTTCTGGTGTTTGAAAGTAACATAAACCCAGTTCCAAGAAGCTTATACAAAAAAGGGATCTTAGTGACTCACAACGTTTGGAAAGATTCCAGGATCGTTTGCTGCATCCAAGGAAGAATTATAGAAACTAAAGTGCAGACACTGTACAGAAACTTGAATTAACACTGCCAAATCTCTTTCTCTCCCTCAATCCATCCTTTCCTTTCCTATCTTTCTCATCTCTGCTTAACTCTGTTTCCCTTTCCATGTTGACTTCATATTTTTCTATGACAGAAAGGACTTTGCCATGTGAAAGGAGACATGGTTGTAGCCAGACTCAGCTCAGCAACCATAGAGAGCCTTTTTCCTCTAAGTATCCATATAACAATTCCAAGGATGTGTTATAATTGTCCCTGCTTGGATTACATGTCCATCCCTTGTCAATGCCAGGGAAATAGAGCACCATGATTATCCCGCGCAGGTAATGTGCCTCTGTTTTTGCCTGGGGGTAAGGGTCTTTCATGAGAAGAAAGGAGGTGGAAATTCTTGATGGGAAGATAAAATAATAGTTGTCACTTTGTGTTGCTTCAGTGTAAACCAATGCTTCTTTCGAAAACATTCAGTAAAACCAGAATGTTCCATCCATGTAGCAGACTTGTGTAAATCAGGCTGTTTAGGTGACAATTATGGCAAGGATGCTGGGCCTTGCCTAGGTTTAAGGTGGTAACAATAAGGAAACATACACAAGAGGTCAAATGACCCATAATCTGAACTAATTAAACAGAATCAGGAATTTGGAGCCAGAGGTGACCATGGGAGCCATGTCAGGAAAGGATGTAGAATAGAGGCTTAAGTGCACCTTATATGCCTCTGTGACTGGGAATGGAGCAGATGTACAATTGCTGGCTAGTTTTCCCATGGGGTATATTTTAGGTTCTTCAAAGACTCCTCTGCTGGGAATTTTTAACTGTAATTCCTGTGAGGTAGATGGTGCTTCCTATGTGACTGGCTGGTTTTCACTTCAACTTTTGGGACTGAGCTTCCCTGAGTTGGTTATGATTATCACTCTACAGTGAGCTTTCAAACAGACTCCTGGCCAACTCCGACTTGGAAAGTCTATGTGTGGTCTTGGGAAACACTTCTGCATTGTTGTCCCACCATCTGTAGATGGTCAGTCCTCATTCTTTCTCTGCTCTGTGGCCTCAGGCACATCTATCCACAGCCTCTCTTCACATTCCTTATATATGCCAAACTCCAGAGGACACATGTCACTCTGAGTGATCTTCTGCTTATGGTACTATTGAAGCTCACTCAGCTGGCTTGAGGTGAAGGGAAAGTCTCCCTTTCCCATGGAAGGGCGCCCCACTTCCCCATAGTAGCACAGCATTCCAATGACTCTTTATGGAGAAATCCCCTCCCCTCCTTCTCTTCAACTTTGACTCCTGATATGGGTGATGTGCCAAGAACCACACAATCAGCTTTTGATCATCTCTTTTGTCAATCCCTGAAAAAGTGGGCAAGCTTTGTAATGTGGCGAGAGCTTAGCATCTATTGTTTTGTTTTAAAAGCAACCACACCAAGGCTAACTGTGATTTTTGGAGCCTGGGCTCAAACTAAACAAGAATCTCATTTTAAATCCTTTTACACATGCATTATATCACTTAATCATTTAGGTATATTGGTCCCATTTTACACATGGGAAAACTGAGGCTTTGAGAGGTCAAGTGATTTGTTCAAGGTCTCGTGATAAGTGGCAGAAAAATCTAAACCCAGATTTTTTCTGATTCTGCTCATTCCACTTTGAAACTGTTAGTTGATTACCAGAGTCCTGAGTCTTGTGGTTCATGCTTTGAGTTGGCATGGGGAGTCCTGTTCAAGTGCTGGTACCTCTGACTCATGACTGTGTTCTTAGTCCATTCACCTCTGCACCTAAATTTTCCTTTATGTAAGTTGTGTCACATAAGAATAATTAATAATACTTTTTTCCCTAACTGCTTCCCAACAGAACTGTGTTGATAATGAGGTTTGGAGGTGGGTGGGTAGGAAAAATTTGTTAGAACTAAAAACGTTTAAACACCCACTACTATATGCCAGGCAGGCTCTGTGATAGGCTTTTTATAGACACTATTTCATTTAATCAAAGTTGACTAAAAAATATTTAGCAACTGGTCCAGCGCAGTTGTTGGCCAGTCACAATGATGCTGGCTACTGACTGTCAGACTGTGCCAGGGAGGCGGCTGGAGGAGGGGAGCAAGGCACACAGGGCCAGCCAGCCAGCAAGGAGCGGCCAGGGTGACTCTCAGAGCGCCCCACGGCAAAGTTCCTGCTCTTTCTAGTTATTTAAACACTTCAGAGGAAAGCAGCCACACCAAGGCTAGCTATTATTATTCTCAGAGGTAGTTACTCTGAAGTTATTTGGATAAGGGTAAACAAGGCTAAGAAGTTTCATTTTTAGGGTTCTGCTTTCAAAGGAACACCGTTTTGCTCCTTTCTCTTATCTGTCTCTTTCTCATGCCGCCAGTAGACCAATGTCAAAACCTTGTGCTCAAAACCTTACTTCCTGTCCTTGTGGTAGCACTTCCCAATTGAGAAACATTTAAAGCACTGAAAGCAACACTCAAAAGAAGGAAAGAAAGGATAAAAAGGGAGGGTGGGGGGGGGGGAGGAAGATCATGAAGAAGGAAGGTAAAAAGAAGGAAAGAGAAATAAATAAAATCAAAGAAGGAAGAAACAGTTCAGACCAGTTTGCAGGTTTAGAAGTCATTTCTGGCTCCCTAACAGTTTTCGTCCTCAAAGTGCTTTCGGGCCACCAACATGTTCACCCAATACTGGGCATGACCCAGGAGGGGAGGTAAGAGTGAAAGGTGGAGTTGACAATTACTTGTGGAAAAACCAAGGACAAAGAGGAAGAATTAAAACAGGAAATGACTCATGAACAATGGAAGGGGTGCTCCCCTCACTTTTATTATCCCCCTCAGAGAGAAAGAGTTTCCACTAGCTTTGTTTTTGGGAGTTTTTCTTCAACAACAACTCTAACTCTAACCCTCCTAACCCCCTTCTTTGAGGGAGACTCAGTTTTTCCAAAGTTACAACACACTTCTCTGCCCTCTTCTTTCACCCCAACTTCTCATGAGGCATCTTAACACTGAATATTGTGTTCAACATACACTTTTGAAGAAAACAGAGGAAAGTGCAAAGATTTGTAAATGGATTATTTGAAAAAAACCATGGCAGCCGTTTCAAATTTTAGGGATGCTGGTAAAATTCATCTGAGAAGTAGAAGCCTATTGGGTTTAGACAAACTCCTCAACAGGCCACTTTGTTCAGACCTAGGCCCCATAGCATGTTCTGAAAAGGGAGATACTATGAGTAAAAAGAGTTTAAATTGGTCTGTATACTGGAGTGACAGGTGTGTTTCAGTTTTTTCCTGGAGGAGTAGGGGAGTGTTGTGCTGGTAAACGTTTAACAATCACCTCTCCAATAACGACAACCAAACAATACAAAGCACCCTAAAACTCGGATTTGTAGCACTTGTCCATTTCTGTGGTAGCATTTCCATCAAGTCACTGAGTTAGGAAAAGACGTGCACCATTATACAGTGTTTCCTCTATGTATGTGCAGTAGATGTAAACCCTCCCAAGATCTTAGAATAGTAAAGGATAGTAAAATATTTAAGAAATGATGCATTTGAGTACTTACTACCTTTTAAAAAATATATAATTTATTTAAATATCAGCATTTAGTTAATGATGGGATGCTTAACAACTAACTTGCAGAAATCCTGACATTTTAGCGATTGACTCATGTGACTAGATTTGGAGGTCTGGAACCTGGAGAGAAGGAGAGTGAGACACAGTAGGCTCCCGAAATTATGTGGGAGCAGCAACGTGGATGAGAGGCTACCAGCGGAATATAAGCACTGCTCCCTTCCCACCCATCCAGCAATCTTCACAGATGGAGGTCTCCAGCTGGGTGTGGGAAGGTGGGGGAGGTATTTTATTTAAATGTTGAAGGAAAGGGTGATCTCAGAAGGCTGGAAGACCTAGAAACATTTGGTTTAAATATTTAATATTAAAAATGGTTTAAATGACTAAGAATGACCCAAAGAGATAAGATTTGATTATTTCATTTGGATATTGGACAAATGAAGAGTGGTTCTAATCACTTGTCCACCCCCATTCCTCCCTTGGCAACAGGGCTGTCATGGCAATATGTACAAAAAGTGAGTCCCAAAAGTTGTGCCTGTAAAATTATTACAGAAATTGCCCCAGACTTCCAGAAATGGTAGACATTCAGATTCCCTGACCAGGAGAAACAGTAAGTAAATAAGAGTGAATCTGCTAAGGTGGCCACCACCATTCCTTTGTGCTAAAGCCTGTAGGAGAAGTCCTTGGATGGTCTTTCAGAGCCCACCAACTCTTATTCATGTAGAATCCAGATTATTGTATTCTCAGACTACAGAAAAAAGGAGACAGCAGGTTACAAAGTACTGGGATTATAAGAGACAGACTCTGTGACAAAAGAAGTTACTATTATTGTCCTGATAGGGACAACCTAATAAAATACAAACACAATTCATCCAGAAATGGTGAAATAATAGTTATTGCCATCTATTTAAGAAGGGAGATGTTAATAAACTAGTCTAGACAGATTTTCATAAAAACTGTTTACAACAAAAAGATGTTACTTGAAGAAGTAAACTTTAGTTATCTTAAAAAATGCATTAATGTAAATCATTTTGTTCCTTAAGGATGCTGGATACATGCAGATTTGCTATCTAATTTTTACATTTGAGTTTTAGAAAGCCATCTGTAACCACTTTCCTAAATTATCAGAGTTGTCTGAATATTAACAGGAAGCTTAAATTATACCTCTGGCTACACTTTTCCACTTACTGTTCTATTTTCATCTCATTCTCAACTTATTTATAACCAAACTCATAAAGTCACCCAAACTAACTTCCTATCCACACTACCAAGTTTCCATTTTTGCACCACAATCACCAAGCCTGAAGCTTTGGATTCATCTTTGAACAACCTTCTTATTTCCCATGTGCAATCAGTTTCAATGTTTTGTCAATGCGTCTTTGGTTGCTCTGTTCCTCCATTTTTATTCTCCTGATTAACTTCATATTAGCTTATACCCAAATTATTCCATAGCTCTCTAATTTTAATGGTCTCCAGCTTCCTGGGCTCTTTCTCCAGACTATCTTATTAACACACATCCATTACATTGGCTTTGGAAACCCAATTCTTTCTATGGTGTGCTGACTGAAAGAGTGAAATTTGCTTTTAGACCTGGATTTTGTTCCAGCTCTACTTCTTTCTCTTGTGGAAACTTGGGCAAGTCATTTAGCCTCTAAGCCTCCATTTCTTCAGCTGTAAAATGGAAATAATAATAGTGCCTAAACCACAGAGTTGTTATGAGGATAAAATGAGGTGATTTTTTTGTATATGATATGATTTAATTTCTTCTTATATTCTTCTATATTTTCCAAATTCCTTTTCATGATGATGTATTACTTTAAAAATATAAATAAAAATATTTATTGGGTACACAGTGATGCATAATGAACAGGTCAGGATAATTAGAATATCTGTCATCTTAAATATTTATAATTTGTTTTGGGAACATTCAATATTCTTCTTCTAGCTATTTGAAACTATATAATATATAGTTGTTAACTGTAATCATCCTACAGTGGTATAGAACACTAGAATTTAGTCTAGCTGTAATTGTGTGTTCTTTAACAAATCTCTCCTTATTCTCCCCTTGTCTTACCCTTTCTAACCTGTAGTATCCTCTGTTCTACTTTTTACTTCTTTGAGATCATCATTTTTTTTAGCTTCCTCATTTGAATGAGAACATGTAATATTTAACTTTCTGTTCTTGGCTTATTTCACTTAAAATAATGATCTCCGGTTCTACCTATGTTGCTGTGAATGACAGGATTTTATTCTTTTTTATGACTGAATAGTATTCCATTGTGTGTATACACCACATTTTCTCTATCCACTTATCTGCTATTGAATACCTAGCTTGATTCCGTATCTTGGCTATTGTGAATAGTGCTGCAATAAATGTGAGGGCACAGATGTCTCTTTGATCTACTGATTTCCTTTCTTTTAGATAAATGCCTCATAGTAGGATTGCAGGATCATAAGGCAGTTCTATTTGTAGCTTTTATTTGTCTTATTTTTTTATTTTTTAGGGATGGTGTCTCACTCTGTCACCCAAGCTGGAGTGCAGTGGTGTGATCATAGCTCACTACAGCCTGGAGCTCCTGGGCTCAAGCAATCCTTCCATCTCACCCTCCCAAGTAGTTAGGGCTACAATGCACCACCACACCCAGCTAATTTTTAAAAGCTTTTTGTAGAGAGGCAGTCTTGCTATGTTGCCCAGGCTGGTCTTAAACTCCTGTCCTTAAGCAATCCTCCTGCCTTGGCTTTCCAAAGTGCTAGGATTTCAGGCATGAGTCATTGTGCCTGGGCTTATTCTATTTGTATTTTCTTTAGGAACCTCCCTGCTGTTCTCCACAGTGGTTGTACTAATTTATATTCCCACCAACAGTATATGAGAGTTCGTTTTTCTCTGCATCCTCTCCAGCATTTATTTTTTGGCTTTTTGATAATAGCCATGCTAAGTGGAGTGAGATGATACCTCACTGTGGTTTTGACTTGTGTTTCCCTGATGGTTAGTGATGGTGAGCATTTAAACACGTATTTGGGCCAGGCACGGTGGCTCACGCCTGTAATCCCAGCACTTTGGGAGGCCGAGGCTGGCAGATAATGAAGTCGGGAGATGGAGACCATCCTGGCCAACGTGGTGAAACCCCATACCTACTAAAAATACAAAAATTAGCCTGTTATGGTGGTGCACGCTTGTAGTCCCAGCTACTTGGGAGACTGAGGCAAGAGAATCGCTTGAACCCAGGAGGCGGAGGTTGCAGTTGGCTGAGATCGTGCCATTGCACTCTAGCCTGGCGACAGGGTGAGACTTCGTCTCAAAACAAAAAAACAAAAACAAAAAACCCCACACATATTTGTTGACCATTTGTATGTCTTCTTTGGATAAATGACTGTTTGAATCATTTCCCCTTTTTAATCAAATTGTTCGTTTCTGAGATTTTTACTGTTGAGATATTTGAGCACCTTGTATATTCTGGATATTAATCCCCTGTCAGATGAATAGTTTACAAATATTTTTTCCCATTCTATATATTGTCTTTTCACTCTGTTGATTGTTTCCTTTGCTGTGAAGAAACTTTTTAGTTTTATATAACCCCTTTTAAAAATTTTTGCTTTTGTTGCCTTTAGTTTTGAGGTCTTATTCATACAATCTTTTCTCAAACCAATGTCCAGAAGTATTTCCTCTATGTTTTTTTCTAGTATTTTTATGGTTTCAGGTCTTGCATTTGGGTCTTT
This sequence comes from Mandrillus leucophaeus, assembly GCF_000951045.1. NCBI lineage: Eukaryota > Metazoa > Chordata > Mammalia > Primates > Cercopithecidae > Mandrillus > Mandrillus leucophaeus. The sequence goes on along the minus strand of NW_012110330.1, from coordinate 71,723 downwards.
GATTCATTTTGAGTTAATTTTTGTACAGGGTGGGAGGTGGGGGTCTAATTTCATTCTTTTGCATAAGGATATTCAGTCTTTCTAGCACAATTTATTGAAGAGACTGTACTTTTCCCAGTGAGTATTCTTGGAGGCTTTGTCAAAAATCAGTTAGCTATAGATACGCAGATTAATTTCTGGGTTCTTTATCCTGTTACATTGGTCTATGTGTCTTTTTTTTTTTTAATGACAGCACCATGCTATTTTGGTTTCTATATCTTTGTAGTATGTTTTGAAGTCTGGTAGTATGATGACTACAACTTTGCATTTTTGTCCCTTCCTCAGGATTGCTTTGGCTATTCAGGATTTTTGTGCTTCCATGTAAATTTTAAGATTTTTAAAGTTTCTGTGAAGAATGTCATTGGTATTTTGGTAGGAATTACATTGAATCTGTAGATCGCTTTGGGTAGTATAGTCATTTTAACAATATTCTTCTGATTAATGAGCATGGGATGTCTTTCCATTTGTATCCTCGTCAATTTTTTTCATCAGTTTTTTTTTTTCCTTCCCTAAAACAGGGTCTCGCTCTGTTGCCCAGGCTGAAGTGCAGTGGTGCAATTTCAGCTCACTGCAGCCTCGACCTTCCAGGCTGGATCGATCTTCCCACCTCAACTTCCTGAGTAGCTGGGACTACAAGCATGCACCACCACACTCAGCTAATTTTTGTATTTTTTTGGTAGAGATGGGGTTTTGCCATGTTGCCCAGGCTGGTCTTGAACACCTGGGTTCAATCGATCCTCCCATCCCTGACTCCCAAAGTGCTGTAATTATAAGTGTGAGCCACAGCTCCTGGCAGTCTTCAGCGTTTTGCAGTTTTCCTTGTAGAGGTCTTTTACCTCCTTGGCTAAATTTATTCCTAAGTTTTTTTTTCGATTGCTATTATAAATAAAATCATGTCATCTGCAAAGAGGAACAATTTGACTTCTTTCCAGTTTGGATGCCCTTTATTTTCTTCTTAAATGCTCTGGCCAGGACTTCTGACATGAGGTGATGTATATACAATCTCAGCATGCTGCTCGGCACATAGTGGCTTCCCACAACTTACTCACCACTCCTGGTCAGACTCCTTTTTCATATCCTATTTTGGGGCAGCAGTCTGCCTCAGCTCTTCCCCGTTCAGTCTATGCTTACGTGTAAATAATCTCATTTAGTCTTGTGCCTTTAAATATCACCTATATGTTGGTGATTGTAAGGCATAAGTTATCTATTCCCACTGGCATTTTTGGGTTGCTGGCTTCTTCAGCTCCAAGTTTGGGGTATACGAAGCAAAAAGAAAACTCAGGAAACTTACCATCTAGTCATTCCTTGGGTCCTCAGGTCCCTAGCCTGTCTGTCTTCTTCTACCCACCTTTCTTCTTTTGTATATATATATAAATTATATATAATTATACATACTATATATAGTCATACATAATGTCTAGAGGGTTTTTTGTTTTACTTAGTGGGAAGAATAGAAAAAATATATCAACTCTATCTTGATGGCAGTGCCTACTGAGGTTTTTTAAAATAAAAAAAAAAATTTAAGTTTGTTAAAAAACACATAATATAAAGTTACCCTCTTGGCCATGAAGTGTACAGTTCAGTAGTGTTAATTATATTCATATTATTGTGTAACAGATCACTACAAATTTTTCATCTTGCAAAAACTGAAACTCTACACATACCAAACAACTTCCCATTCCTCCCTTTCCCAATTCCTGGCAACTACCATTCTACTTTCTGTTTCTGTGATTTTAACTACTCTAGATATTTCATTCAAGTGGAATCATACAGTATTTGTCCTTTTGTGACTGGCTTATTTCACTCAGTATGATATTCCCAAGGTTCATCCATTTTGTAATATGTGACAGAATTTCCATTAGGGCAAAATATTTAGTGAGTTTCTAATTTTAGTGATTATATGCTTAATCTACAAAAATTCAATTTTCTAAAATCTCACTTTTTGTTTTCTTTATGTTTTTAGTAATTTTAAATATAAATATTTTATATTTTAGTTCATATTGTCAACTACTATTTTAAGTGCTTGAGAGCTTTAGTTTTCCTTTTTAAATTTGCTTTTCCTCATAACGAATTTTTTTCTTGTGTGCTTCGGATTTTTTAATGTGTGCTCATGTTTTGCAGGTTTTTGTTTTTTCTTTTCCTGTGAGAATCCCTAGCAGTCTAGGTTTTGGACCTATCCTATCTGAGTAAGATCTAGAGGGATATCACAAATTGAGACTAAGTTTGGTGTTAATTCTTGATTTGAGGATTCCAAGGCTATGTGGGGAGCATAAATCTGAACCCTAAACCCAATAGAAGATGGTGAGCCATGGTTTTGAATTCTCAGGTTCTTAGAGGAGACTTTTGTTTTTTCCACTCAGAGCTCAGGCAGTCAGACAAGCTTCTTAGTCAACTCCCAATTCAGATGGATGACTTTTCTCCCTCATCTATCAGATTGTGCAGCTATTATATTGTTCTAACTTTATTTGGGGTTTTCTGTTTCACATCAGCACCTCAAAAGGTCTCAAGGTCTCATTTCTTGTTCCTATTGAGATTCAAGACCCTGGGCTAACTTTAGCATTGTCTTTATTTTGAATTCTATGTAGTTGAAGTACTGAGTAGCTAGCTTCCAAGATGGCCTCCCTTTTTGCTGGTATTCACAGCTTTGTGTAATCCCCTTCTACACAGTATCACAGTTGCTCTGTATGACCAATAGAATACGGCAGAAGGGATGGCGTGTCACTTTCAGCATTTAGTTTAAAAGTATCAGGGGTTTTATTACTCTCTTTATGATCATTTACTTTGTGGAAATCCAGCTGCCATGTCATGGGAACACTCAGGGAGCTTATGGAGAGGCTTGTGTTACCAGAAAATGATGTCTCTGGTCAATAGTGTATGGCGGATGCATCTGACAGCAATAACTTAAGCATACCCTGAGGATGACCTTATCGTGTAAGAAGAATGTTGATTCAAAATTCCCAGGTAGGGAATCCAGTAGTGGCCAACCTAGAAGTTTACCCTTTATTAGGTTGGTGCAAACATTATTGCGGTTTTTGCCATTACTTTTAAAATGGCAAAAACCACAATTATTTTTGCACCAACCTATACAAAGGACATCTGAGCCCTTGGCCCCTTCCTTGGAATGCAGGTTGTGCAAGGAACTGAGCTGAGATTCTTTGTTTTGAACTCGGTAGAGGTTGCTAGGTGAAGGATGCTAAGTGGAAATTCCTATATAAACTGCATGCATTTTATAAACAGTAGCAATTTTTCCTGTCCAGGCCATTGCTCGTGGGCCATTCTGTGTGTAAGTCCTCAATACACTCTACGTCTGGTTTGCTGGTTCTGGGTTTCTTCTTTGGCCTCGTGGACATGGTGCTATCCCTGTTGGAAACAACAGGGGTCAGGGATGACAAATAGCCAATGAGGCCCTGATGCTTGCTAACAGTCATGTGAGTGAGCTTGGAAGTAGATCCTTCAGACTTCAGATGGCTGCAGTCCTGGCCAGTATCTTGACTACAACTTCATGAGAAATCCTGAACCAGAACCACCCAGCTAAGCCATTCCTGAATTTATGAAGCTTGGCAACTGTGAAAGCTAATAAATGTCTCTTTTTTCAAGTTGTTTAATTTTGGGATCACTTGTTACATAGAGATAGATCACTAATACAGGTACCATAATTGTTTGACTAGCTTAAGACCTTAAAGATATAAATCTAGCATTGATAATTTTGATCTAGTACATTTATCTTCTTGGCTGATCTTTTTAAAACCATCCTTTTCTATACATACATAAACTAGACCTTGCCAGTTATCATCTAAAACTGCTCCACTCTTCTGAAATACTTGATTCTATATCCTGCCTTTGACTACAGCTTCATATCCTTCTATCTCTTATGTGATTTCTCCACACAAATGATAAGGCTTATCAATGACCCACTCATTTATTCCCAGTTTATTTTTCTCCTTTCTGGCCTTGCTTAATTCTTCTACTATGGTCAACCTATTGCTTTTCTGTATGTTAAATACCTATGTCTTTTGGGAACTGCTTTTCTCCCACTCCATTCGGTGTTGGTGAAGCTGTTGCTCATATGACCTAACCATTCTCACCACAGCTGTGGGCTCCTTACTCAGGTTGACCAAGCAATCCCTATTGGGGATTGATATGTACACTGTGAAAGAAAGGGTTGGAGTCTACCTGTGGCGTTATGTTTTCTAAGGAATACATAAGACCAGAACTGCTGGAGGTTGTCCTGTTGTGCTTGGATATATTTTAAAGAGAATGAAGTCAAGCAAAGGTAAGCAGAGCTGAGAGATGAAGAGGGACAACATTCTTATGATGTCATTTGAACCATGGACCCTGTTGGACTCGAGGTCAGTTCTATTCCTTAGACATTCCAGCTGTATAAACCAATAAATCCTTTCTTAGCTTTTCTTCTTATGCTATTTTATAACGTTTTTGTTTTTTAACAACCAAAAGCATTGTGACTAACACTCTTAGCCTGTACCTCTATTTCAGTTATGAATGCATTTGGTTGCAAATTACCAGAAAACACAAAAACCATGTCTTACATAATTAAGAGTTTATTTGCTCCACATGGTAAAGTCTAAGGTAGGGCAGTCCAGAGCTAATGCAGCAGCTCAGCAGTACCATCAGGAATCCAGAGTCTTTCTGTGTTTCTGCTCTGTCATCCTTACTATGTGGACTTTGTCCTACTTGTTGCCAAGTGGCTGCCGCTTCTCTAGGCGCCACAACTGTGCTCTAGGCAGAAGGAAACAGGACACGAAGAGACCGTATTTGCAGACTTCTGTTTATGTCTCATTGGTCAGAAGTGTGTCCCATGGCTTACCCAACTGCAGGGGAGCTAGGAAATTAAGTGTTTAGCTTCTATCATCTCTGTATTAGAAGCAGGCAAAAGAAAGAAGAGTTGGAAATGGACAAACCTAAGTTGAAAACTTGGATTTTCTCTGGATTCCAGAACTGTATCTTACATTTTCACCTACCCTACAAACAACCAGCTACCTTCTAACTTTACAAATCATTCTGTATTTGAATTCTGTGTGTTACTGGATAGAACCTACAAAATTGTAAATAATGGAACTTTTACAGATTTTACAAGTTAATGACATTAAGGCACCCAGAACTATTTGTTAGTTCTTTTTATTTTGTTTTCATTAGCTGCCTCTCCTATTCCCTTTAATTGTTATTGAAAATCTTTAACACACACTACCTTTATTAACCCCTCTTCTCATATCCTTTTTACTCTCAACAGGATGCAGTCCCTTGCTTTGCTAAGAAAATTGAGGCTATGACATACAAAGTTTCTTAATTTCCCATAACCAACCTTTCCTCTTTTCTTTGTTTCCTTTCAATTTTTAAACTAGAACCTACAATTGTGGTCTTAACCTCACCCACAATCATTGTGCTGCAAATTACCTGATGTTTATTTCGGTCATCATTGTATACCAACACTTGTCATCATGTGGTAGTAGGCACACCATAAATATTTGTTGAATACTTATTGAAGCCTCCTTGTAGAACTTTGCTACATCAATTATTCCTTTTCTCTCCTGAATCTTTTGCTTCTCCCTCTTGTACCTCCTATCTGTTAGTCTGTAAATCTATTCAAATGGTTTTTTTTTTCTCTGAAAGTCAAAAAGAATCCCAAAAGAACAAAAATCTTCCTTCTAATGTGCTTATATTCACCTCCTGGCTAACAGCTAATTTTTCTCTTTCTGTACTGAACCAAACTCTCAAAATAAGAATTTCCATTTTCAGTCTCTACTTCCATTTCTTCTAGTCATTTCTCAACTCATTGTTTACTGGCTTCGACTCTACCATGTGAACGGAAGGTCCCTGATGATTTCCTACTCACAAAATCATATGTTACTTAAGTTTTCTGTAGAATTTAGTTACACATTTTCTATTTCTTGTAACTCTCTTCTTCCTTAAATTTTGTGACACTAGGAATTTTTTGTTCCCCTCTCTATCAATTATTTTTTTTCCTTCTGTTGGGATTCTCATCATCAGTAATGTTACCCAGGGCTCTGTATGTGATCATCTTTTCTTTTCATTAAACACATACTCCTTATAAGATCTTACCAATACCATGGCTTCAGCTGCCACTCAAACAAAAATTGTTCCCAAGTCTGTATCTCTAGTTCCAACCATATTCTTTTGTTAAGACCTTAAAGAGGTAAAGGAATGAATCACATGAATATTTGGAAGAACAACATTTCAGGGAATGGAAATAGCAAGTGTAAAGGCCCTGAGGTAGGAGTGTCTTCATCATGTTCAAAGAAAAGCAAGGAAGCCAGTGTGGCTGGAGCTGACAGAGTGTGGGGAAAATTACTAGAAAATGAAGTCAGAGAAGCAGTAGGAGAGTGAAGGTCAAATCATGTAAGGTCTCATATGCCATGTTAGTGATCCTAACTTCTACCGGGAGTGCGATGAAAAGCCACTGCACGATTTGAGCAAAGAAGTGATATATTCTGACTGGAGTTTTAAAAGGATAACTCTGTGTTGAATATAGATTGAAAAGAGCAAAATAGGAATCAGAGCAACCAGATTAGGAGTCTATTGCAATAATTTAGATGAGAGATGATGGTGGTGATCTGGACCAGAGCTGTGGCAGTCAAGCAGCTGGTCATGAATACATGTTATTGGAGAACCAACAGCATATGATGACAGATTGGATGTTGGGTTTTGAGAAAAAGGAGAACTCGAATATTTTTGGCCTGAGTAACTGGAATGATGGAGTTGCAATTTACAAAGTTGAGAAATACTGTGGGAAAAACAGACTTGGGAGAAGATTAGGAGGTCAGGTTTGGACCAATTACATATGAGCTATTGATTAGACAATCAAATGTGGAAGTCCTGAGGCAGCTGGATAAAGAATGGAGTTTAGTGGTTAAGTGGGACTAGAGGTATAAATTTGAAATTCGTCATCCTATAGAAGGTATTTAAACTCATGAGGCTAGATGAGTTTATTACTGGAATGAAAATAAAAAGAAAAGAGAAATGCTTTAAGAACTGAGCCCTGGAGCAATCTGGTGTTAAAAGGCAGGGCTGATGAGAATAAATCAGCAAAGGAAATTAAGGAATGGCCACTATGTGGGATGAAAATTAGAAGAGTGTGATGTCTGGGAAGATAACTGAAGACATGTTTCTAAAAGGAAGGAATTGACCATGGCAAATGTTGCTGATAGGTCAGTTAATTTGAGGACTGAGTGTTTCAATGGGTCAAAATAGTGGGAGGAAAGAAATTGGAATTTTTCTGGAAAGGACGGAGAAAAATGGGGCAGTAGCTAGAGAGAGAAGTGGGCTCAAGAGAATTTTGTTTATTAGATAAGAGAAATAAAAACATGTTTGCAAGTTGATGGGAAAGATTCCGTAAATAGAAAATTTTGTTAAAGCAGGGAAAGGGTAGAAATGCTGGAGTGATGTCCTTAAGTAGGTGAGAAGAGGTGGGTTTTAGTAGAGGAATTGTCCTTTGCTAGAAGCACAGTTAATTCATCCACAGTAAGAGAAGAGAAAACAGAGTAGGGCATAGATGTAGGCAGGTGGTAAATGTTATGGTGGAAGTGCATAGAAATATTCTTCAGACGGCTTCTATTTTATCAATAAGGAAATTGGGAGCAAGGACGGGGGTAGAAGTATTGGAAGGTTCATGCCCTCATTACCTCTCTGCCCTCATCTCCTAGTTGTCTTAGGGAGTGAGAGAATGAACTAAGGGAATAAAGCATAATTGTCTGTCAGCATTGAGATTATGGATCACAACTTTCAGTAAGACTAGTCAATGTGGTTGTATGGTTTTCTCTAACTACCTTTAGTTGTGCAAAATCAGGCATGATTGAGCCAAACACTTGGATTTAAGTAGTATTAACTTTTATTATTATTATTATTATTTGGCCTGGCAGTTACAACATAAAGTTGAGGGACAACAGAGTCAACTGCTTTGTATGAAAGAAAGTGGTGAGAATGACTATTATTTAAGCTGAATAAGGAGGAAAATGATGGCACAAGGGGTGTGAGGGATAGTAAAAAGTGGTTGGATCAATGGATTGTAGGCCAGAGGATGGAAGTTAAAGGATTGTTAGAGTTGGGGCACAAGAGGGAATGAAATGAAAGATAGAAGGTAGTGATCAGAGACAGTGGGGTGCTCAAAATTAAGATCATAGAAGGGTTATGGCTTTTGGTACTGGGGTTTGACTATGGAAGTGAAAGGCTGAAAGGCTAAAGGAATAAAAAAGGTAGAGGACAGCATCATTGGAGGAGAGGAGGTCAAGGATCTGAAAAGCTGCGCTAATGGAAAGATCATGTACATGGAAAGAATTATGAAGGAGTGGTGTTGAAGAATGTAAGAGTCAACCAGAAGCTAAACTCTTCAAGGAACAGGAGGTAGTGACCTGAGGATAACAGATGACTGCAACAGGAAGAGTAGTGGTGGTACGATTTTGTAAAATTGCTCATCTTAAGGTCATGCATGACCTCCTAGTTACCAAAAATTGATCTGAAGTTTTATACAGAATTTGTCATGATTTCCACTTTCATGAGCTTTTTTTTTTTTTTTTTTTTTTGAGATTTTATGACCCTGGGATCTGCTGGTTCTCCCACCTCCCTGTCAATTCCTGCCCCCACCTAACCCCCTCTTTTTTATCATCTCTTGGATTCTGCTTCTCAGTGGCCATTACCTGGAGCTCCCTCTTTTTCACAGTTCACACACTATCTGGGTGATCTCACCAATCTCACGGCTTCAGCTTCCATCCAAATGCACGTGGCTTCCAAATCTGTGTCTCCAACCCCAACTATGCTCCATTGCTTCAGTCCTGTATTTCTGACTGCCTACCAAGTTGCCCTTGGATGACCTTCAGGCAACTTAAATTCATTCAAGACTGAATTAGTTATCTTCCTCTCCAAACTTCCTTCTTCATTTTTGAATTTCAGTCTAAGACACTTTTAACTCATCATAGTCTGTCTTCCTCATCTCCTATATGCAGTCAAGTCACCAATGCCTGTGATTCTATTTCTGAAAGATGAATTCTATTTCTGAAATGCTAACACTGATTAAATCCAACTCTTTGCCTCCTTCAAAGCTATGTCTGCACAACAAAAAACAGAGGAAGAAAAACAGAGGCATTTCCTAGCTTTATAAAAGTCTAGGAAATATAGTTTATTAGATGTTCTGTTTCTATAACACAAGAAGGCCATCTAAGAAAGATAGAATGGATGTTGAGTATCAATCCATTTTATTGACATCTCCTGATACTCAATTATGTGAATCCCTAAAAGAGTACGTTATAGGTTGTGAATCACTCTATTCTTGTGTACCCACACCAGGTAAGAAGTTATTGTTGCAGTTTATTATTATTTGTATATTTAAAAAGGATGAAAGCAAAACAAAAGGTCACTACCTAAGAGTAGCCTTCCTAGTCACCCTATTTATTTAGGCTTCTCCTTGCCATTCTCTAATTGTTTCTTCATTCATTTGTCAAATATTTAGAGTATTTTGTATTAGGCATTATTCTGAGTGATAGGAATACAGCAGTGATGAAAAGGGACACAATCCATGATTTCATTGAACTTAGAGTCTAGTCAGGGAGCTGTGCAAAAAACAAAAAACAAAAAACAAAAAACAAACAAAAAACAAAAAACAAAACTGTATAGAAATAATGTATTTTCCCCAGGTGTGGTGGCTCACGCCTGTAATCCCAGCACTTTGGAAGGCCGAGGTGGGCGGATCACGAGGTCAGGAGATTGAGACCATCCTGGCTAACACGGTGAAACCCAGTCTCTACTAAAAAAAAAAAAAAAAAAAAAAAAAAAAAAAAATTAGCCAGGCATGGTGGCGGGCACCTGTAGTCACAACTACTTAGGAGGTTGAGGCAGGAGAATGGCGTGAACCCAGGAGGCGGAACTTGCAGTGAGCCGAGATCGCACCACTGAATTCCAGCGTAGGTGACAGAGCGAGATTCCATCTCAATAAATAAATAAATAAATAAATAAATAAATAAAAGAAATAATGTATTTTCCAATCGTGATTAGTGCTTTGAGAAAATAAAGGGCAACAGAACAGAACGAATGGGGTTGGGGAGACAGGGAACAATTTTAAGTAGGAAAATTAGGGAAAGCCTCTTTGAAGAGATGAGATTATAGTGTAGCTATGAATGCTGAGAAGAAGTTAGCTAGACTAAGACTTGGAAGAAGAGAACTCCACAGAGAGAACAGCAAGCATTAAGACCCTTAGGTGGTACAAGCTTGGCATCTTCAAAGACATGACCGACATCTCCAAAGCCCTCCTTCGTAACACTTATCACAAGATGTAATCATATATTTATTTGTGTGTACCTACTTGGATCTGTTATATATTTGCTTACTGTCTGTTATCCTCATGATCTGTTATCCCTTTCAGGATGGAGGCCATTTTTTAAAATTATACTTTAAGTTCTGGGGTACACGTGCAGAATGTGAAGGTTTGTTACATAGGTATACATGTGCCATGGTGGTTTGCTGCACCCATCAACCAGTCATCTGCATTAGGTATTTCTCCTAATACTATCCCTCCCCAAAACCCCCACCCCTTCACAGGCCCCGATGTGTGATGTTCCCCTCTCTGTGTCCGTGTGTTCTCATTGTTCAACTCCCACTTATGAGTGAGAACATGTGGTGTTTGATTTACTGTTCTTGTGTTAGTTTGCTGAGAATGATGGTTTCCAGCTTCCTCCATGTCCCTGCAAAGACATGAACTCATCCTTTTTTATGGCTGCATCGTATTCCATGGTGTATGTGTGCCACATTTTCTTTATCTGGTCTACCATTCATGGGTATTTGGGTTGGTTCCAAGTCTTTGCTACTGTGAACAGTGCCACAATAAACATATGTGTGCATGTGTCTTTATAGAAGAATGACTTTAATCCTTTGGGTATATACCCAGTAATGGGATTGTGGGGTCAAATGGTATTTCTAGTTCTATATCCTTGAAGAATTTCCACACTGTCTTCCACAATGGTTGAAGTAGTTTACACTTCCACCAACAGTGTAAAAGTGTTCCTATTTCTCCACATTTTCTCCAGCATCTGTTATTTCCTGACTTTTTACTGACTGCCATTCTAACTGGTGTGAGATGGTATCTCATTGTGGTTTTGATTTGCACTTCTCATTTATTGATTTGTGTATGTTGAACCAGCCTTGCATACCAGGGGTGAAGCCAACTTGATTGTGGTGGATAAGCCTTTTGATATGCTGCTGGATTCGGTCTGCCAGTATTTTATTGAGGATTTTTGCTTTGATGTTCATCAGGGATATTGTTCTAAAATTTTCTTTTTGTGTGTGTGTCTCTGCCAGGTTTTGGTAACAGGATGATGCTGGACTCATAAAATGAGTTAGGAAGGAGTCCCTCTTTTTCTATTGTTTGGAATAGTTTCAGAAAGAATGGCACCAGCTCCTCTTTGTACCTCTGGTAGAATTCGGATGTGAATCTGTCTGGTCTTGGACATTTTTTTGTTGGTAGGCTATTAATTATTGCCTCAATTTCAGAACTTGCTATTGGTTTATTCAGAGATTCAACTTCTTCCTGGTTTAGTCTTGGGAGCGTGTATGTGTCCAGGAAGTTATCCATTTCTTCTAGATTTTCTAGTTTATTTGCATAGAAGTATTTATAGTATTCTCTGATGGTAGTTTGTGGGATCGGTGGTGATATCCCCTTTATCATTTTTTTATTGCATCTATTTGATTCTTCTCTCTTTTCTTCTTTATTAGTCTGGCTAGCAGTCTATCTATTTTGTTGATCTTTTCAAAACAACAGCTCCTGGATTCATTGATTTTTTGAAGGGTTTTGTTGTGTCTCTATCTCCTTCAGTTCTGCTCTGATCTTAGTTATTTCTTGTCTTCTGCT
>NW_012110330.1:58853-59765 GCF_000951045.1 Mandrillus leucophaeus | reverse complement strand
CCTGGATTCATTGATTTTTTGAAGGGTTTTGTTGTGTCTCTATCTCCTTCAGTTCTGCTCTGATCTTAGTTATTTCTTGTCTTCTGCTAGCTTTTACATTTGTTTGCTCTTGCTTCTCTAGTTCTTTTAATTGTGATGTTAGGGTGTTGATGTTAGATCTTTCCTGCTTTCTCTTGTGGGCATTTAGTGCTATAAATTTCCCTGTATACACTGCCTTACATTTGTCCCACAGATTCTGGTACCTTGTGTCTTTGTTCTCACTGGTTTCAAAGAGCATCTTTATTTCTGTCTTCATTTTGGTATTTACCCAGTAGTCATTCAGGAGCAGGTTGTTCAGTTTCCATGTAGTTGTACGGTTCTGAGTGAGTTTCTTAATCCTGAGTTCTAATTTGATTGCACTGTGATCTGAGAGATAGTTTGTTGTGATTTCTTTTCTTTTACATTTGCTGAGGAGTGTTTTACTTCCAATTATGTGGTCAATTTTAGAATAAGTATGATGTGGTGCTGAGAATATTCTTTTGATTTGGCATGGAGAGTTTTTTTTTTTTGTTTAATTTACACTTAGGGTGGAGAGTTCTGTAGGTCCACCTGGTCCAGAGCTGAGTTCAAGTCCTGGATATCCTTGTTAATTTTCTGTCTCATTGATCTAACATTGACATTGGGGTGTTAAAGTCTCCCACTATTATTGTGTGGGAATCTAAGTCTCTTTGTAGGTCTCTAAGAACTTGTTTTATGAATCTGGGTGCTCCTGTATTGGGTGCATATATATATTTAGGATAGTTAGCTCTACTTGTTGAATTGATCCCTTTACCATTATGTAATGCCCTTCTTTGTCTCTTTTGACCTTTGTTGGTTTAAAGTCTGTTTTGTCAGAGACTAGGATTGCAACCCCTGCTTTTTTTTTTTTTTTTA
>NW_012110330.1:55383-56847 GCF_000951045.1 Mandrillus leucophaeus | reverse complement strand
TTATTATACTTTAAGTTCTAGGGTACATGTGCATAACGTGCAGGTTTGTTACATATGTAAACTTGTGCCATGTTGGTGTGCTGCACCCATCAACTCCTCAGCACCCGTCAACTCATCATTTAAATCAGGTATAACTCCCAATGCAATCCCTCCCCCCCACCCCCATGATAGGCCCTGGTGTGTGATGTTCCCCTTCCCGAGTCCAGGTGATCTCATTGTTCAGTTCCCACCTATGAGTAAGAACATGAGGTGTTTGGTTTTCTGTTCTTGCGATAGTTTGCTGAGAATGGTGGTTTCTAGCTGCATCCATGTCCCTACAAAGGACACAAACTCATCCTTTTTTATGGCTGCATAGTATTCCATAGTGTATATGTGTGTTGGCCCCTATTTGGAGGTGTCTCCCAGTCAGGCTACACAGGGATCAGGGACCCACTTGAGGAGGCAGTCTGTCCATTATCAGAGCTTGAACACTGTGCTGGGAGAACCACTGCTCTCTTCAGAACTGTCAGGCAGGGATGTTTAAGTCTGCTGAAGCTGCACCCACAGCTGCCCCTTCCCCCAGGTGCTCTGTCCCAGGGAGATGGGGGTTTTATCTGTAAGTCTCTGATGGGGGCTGCTGCCTTTTGTTCAGAGATGCCCTGCCCACCGAGGTGGAATCTAGAGAGGCAGTCAGCTTTGCTGAGCTGTGGTGGACTCTGCCCAGTTTGAACTTCCCAGTGGCTTTGTTTACACTGTGAGCATAAAACCGCCTACTCAAGCCTTGGCAATGGCAGACGCCCCTCCCCCCACCAAGCTCCAGCATCCTGGGTCAATCCCAGACTGCTTCACTAGCAGCGAGAATTTCAAGCCAATGGATCTTAGCTTGCTGGGCTCCGTGGGCATGGGACCCGCTGAGCCAGGCACTGGAGGGAATCTCCTAGACTGCTGGTTGCTAAGACCATGGGAAAAGCGCAATATCTGGGCAGGAGTGTACCATTCCTCCCGGTAAAGTCTCTCACAGCTTTCCTTGGCTAGGAAAGGGAAATTCCCCAACCTCTTGCACTTCCTGGGTGAGGTCACGCCCTGCCCTGTTTCAGCTTGTCCTCCATGGGCTGCACCCACTGTCCAACCAGTCCCAATGAGACGAACCAGGTACCTCAGTTGGAAATGCAGAAATCACTCGCCTTCTGCGTGGATCTCACTGGGAGCTGCAGACTGGAGCTGTTCCTGTTCAGCCATCTTGCCTGATCCTCCCTGATTTGCATTTCTCTAATGACCAGTGATGAAGAGCCTTTTTTCATACATTTGTTGGCTGCATAAATGTCTTCTTTTGAGAAGTGTCTGTTCATATCCCTCATCCAGTTTTTGATGGAGTCGTTTGATTTTTTTCTTGTAAATTTGTTTAAGTTCTTTGTAGATTCTGGATATTAGCCCTTTGCCTGATGGATAGATTGCAAAAATTTTCTCCCATTCTGTAGGTTGCCT
>NW_012110330.1:48893-50734 GCF_000951045.1 Mandrillus leucophaeus | reverse complement strand
TTCTGTTTGCTTGGTAAATCTTCCTCCATCCCTTTATTTTGAGCCTATGTGTATCTTTGCCTGTGAGATGGGTCTCCTGAATACAGCACACCAATGGGTCTTGACTCTTTATCCAGTTTGCCAGTCTGTTTCTTTTAATTGGGGCATTTAGCCCATTTACATTTAAAGTTCATATTGTTATGTGTGAATTTGATCCTGTCATTATGATGCTAGCTGGTTTTTTTTGGCTCATTAGTTGATTCAGTTGCTTCATAGCATTGATGGTCTTTACAATTTGGCATGTTTTTGCAGTGCTGGTACTGGTTGTTCCTTTCCATATTTAGTACTTCCTTCAGGAGCTCTCGTAAGTCAGGCCTGGTGGTGACAAAATCTCTCAGCATTTGCTTGTCTGTAATGAATTTTATTTCTCCTTCATTTATGAAACAGTTTCATAACTATGTTTGGATATGAAATTCTGGGTTGTAAATTCTTTTCTTTAAGAAAAGTTGTTGGCTGGATATGAAATTCTGGGTTGTAAATTCTTTTCTTTAAGAAAAGTTGTTGACTGGATATGAAATTCTGGGTTGTAAATTCTTTTCTTTAAGAATGTTTAATATTGGTCCCTACTCTCTTTTGGCTTGTAGGGTTTCTGCTGAGAGATCTGCTGTTAGTCTGATGGGCTTCCCTTTGGGGGTAACCTGATCTTTCTCTCTGGCTGCCCTTACCATTTTTTCCTTCATTTCAACCTTGGTGAATCTGACTATTACGTGTCTTGGGGTTGCTGTTTTTGAGGAATATCTTTGTGGTGTTCTCTGTATTTCCTGAATTTGAATGTTGGCATGCCTTGCTAGGTTGGGGATGTTGTCCTGGATAATATCCTGAGGAGTGTTTTCCAGCTTGGTTCCATTCTCCCCATCACTTTCAGGTATACCAACCAAACTTAGATTTGGTCTTTTCACATAGTCCCATATTTCTTGGAGGATTTGTTCATTTCTTTTCTCCCTTTTTTCTCTAATCTTGTCTTCTCACTTTATTTCATTAAGTTGATGTTCAATCACTGATATCCTTTCTTTCACTTGATTGATTCGGCTATTGAAACTTATGTATGCTTCATGAAGTTCTTGTGCTGCATTTTTCAGCTCCATCAGGTCGTTTATGTTGTTTTCTACACTGGTTATTCTAGTTAGCAATTCGTCTAACCTTTTTTCAAGGTTCTTAGCTTCCTTGCTTTGGGTTAGAACATGCTTCTTTAGCTCAGGTGAGTTTGTTATTACCCACCTTCTGAATCCTACTTCTGTCAACTCATCAAACTCATTTTCTGTCTAGTTTTGTTCCCTTGCTGGCAAAGAGTTGTGATCCTGTGGAGGAGAAGAAGTGTTCTGGTTTTTGGAATTTTCAGCCTTTCTGTGCTGATTTCTCCCAATTTTTGTGGTTTTATCTACCTTTGGTCTTTGATGTTGGTGACTTATGGATGGGGTGTGGATGTCCTTTTTGTTGATGTTGATTCTGTTCCTTTCTGTTTGTTACTTTTCCTTCTAACACTCAGGCCCCTCAGCTGCAGGTCTGTTGGAGTTTGCTGGAGGTGCACTCCAGACCTGTTTGCCTGGGTGTCACCAGCAGAGGCTGCAGAACAGCAACCATTGTTGCCTGACCCTTCCTCTGGAAGCTTTGTCCCAGAGAGGCACCCACAAGATGCCAGCCAGAGCTCTCCTGTATGAGGTTTCTGTTGGCCCCTACTTATTTTTTTTTAATATTATTATTATACTTTAAGTTCTAGGGTACATGTGCATAACGTGCAGGTTTGTTACATATGTAAACTTGTGCCATGTTGGTGTGCTGCACCCATCAACTCCTCAGCACCC
>NW_012110330.1:40755-47663 GCF_000951045.1 Mandrillus leucophaeus | reverse complement strand
AGTTTAATTAGATCCCATTTGTCAATTTTGGCTTTTGTTGCCATTGCTTTTGGTGTTTTAGTCATGAAGTCTTTGCCCATGCCTATGTCCTGAATGATGTTGCCTAGGTTTTCTTCTAGGGTTTTTATGGTTTTAGCTCTTACATTTAAGTCTTTAATCCATCCTGAGTTAATTTTTATATAAGATGTAAGGAATGGGGCCAGTTTCAGTTTTCTGCATATAGCTAGCCAGTTTTCCCAACACCATTTATTAAATAGGGAATCCTTTCCTCATTGCCTGTTTTTGTCAGATTTTTCAAAGACCAGATGGTTGTAGATGTGTGGTGTGAGTTCTGAGACCTCTGTTCTGTTCCACTGGTCTATATATCTGTTTTGGAACCAGTGCCATGCTGTTTTAGTTATTGTAGCCTTGTAGTATAGTTTGAAGTCAGGTAGCATGATGCTGGATGGAGGCCATTTTTATCTAATTCAAGGTCACATCACCAATGTTTAGTTTAGTACCTGGCACACAGTTGGCAGTTAAGTGGTTACTAAATGAATGACTAAATAATAAGTATTTATTAAACAAAATGATGTGTAGGATTCATTGTTTAATAGGTACCTTTTGTTTTCTAAATATAATATAATATTGACTATGCCCTTTTAAATGGCATATTCTGCCCTCTATCACAGGCAGGCTCCTTTCCCACACCCTTTTTCCTTTGAAAATCTCTGTGCTCAGAAGTTAGATATTGGAATTACTTCCCCCTGTGTCTTAAATTGCCATGAATTCACCCTGTGTTTTGGATTGTTGTTGCATCCTGAGAGAGATGTTCTACTTTCCTTGGGTCATTAGAAGTCAAAGGGAGAATGAACAACAGAATACAAGGTGATTATGAGACATCCAGGAAGATACCCAGTCAGCAGAACCTAGGGAAACAAATCTAATTATAGGACATAAATAATAAGAGAAACTAAGCGAGAGAGAGGTAAGGAGGAGCCAGAAAGAGAAAACTAGGATGATGTGACTTAATGGGCATTAAAAGGAGGGAAACCTCAAGGGTGATGGGGGGATTGTGTGATGTCAAATGCTGCAGAGAGCACCAGAATGCAGAGAAAAGATCTCTGCCTCTAGAGGTTGATATCCTCCAAGAATGCAGCTTCAGAAGAGTGGGCTAGGGGTGAGGAAGTGAAAGCTTTGGACATGGCCATTCATTCTAGAGGTCTGGTAGTAAAAGGTCAGAGATGATGTCCCCCTCCTTTCTTCCCACAGGGAGTGCTTTTAGATAGCCTCTGGGAAGGGGAAAGTCAGGGGGTCAGACTTGCTCCCCCTCCATTTGAGAAGTCACTTCTTAGCCCATTCTTTTCATCACCTTGAAACTCAGTGTGAAATGTCTATCCAGTGACCTTGGACAGGGTAGCCTTCTCTCTGTTCTGCATCCAGCTATGGCCCTGCTTCCTCATATCAATGTACACAATGAACCCTGAGGGAGGCTAAATGGTAAAAGCTTCAGGCAAGTGTCCTAAAGCTACATGGGGTTCAGGTGTTGACTTGAGGGTGGGATGGGGTGTGGACAAGTGAGATCAGACATTGTTATTTTGGGACAAATTAATGTGCTCCTTTGACCAACATGATGTGGGGCAAAGCTTTATGGTGTAGGTAAGAGGTTGGAAACTTAACTATTTTCAGTACTAGGTAGGTATCATAAGTGAGTGAAGTAGGCAGGGCAGGCCAGGAGTGAAATGTGAAGTGCAAGCCCCGTTTAGAATAGGACAGAGGCTACTCAGCACCAGCTAATTGTTGCCTCACAGGGATGTGGTCCCAGTATGCACAAGGCACAGAAGCAGGGAGAGTCTAGATTATTCTAGGAGCTGAATAAAGAATAGTGTGGCTGGAATGCTGTGAAAGGAGTAGAGATGTGAGTAGGGGTCTTGTAGGCCTTGTCAACATTTTGTGACCACACAGTGGGAATGACTGGGGGCTGGCAGAGAGGGAAGAGTATTTTTATTCCCTTTCATTACCTTTCCAGGACAGCCAATCACAGCCATCTTACCTTATTCAAAGTAGTTTAATGGGGCTACTATTTCCTCAATTCTATAATGAAAATATTAAAGAACAAGCTTACCTCCTGGGCAAAGAAAGTTTGTTTTTTGGTAGGAATTTTGTAAGCATTGCATGTTTTCTTCCCTGCTTGCAAAATGCATAATTTATCTTTTGGGAATGGGGCATCCGGGTCTTAATGTTTTTAACTTCAGAACAATACATTAGGTTATTGTTGATTAAATCCATTTGTTTCCCACAAGAAAACAAAAATGATTAGTTATATGGTGAGTACTGGGTAGTTTTCAGTTTTATAAAGGAGATCTGATTGAGAGTCTCCCATAACAATACCCTTTACTGATACGAAAAAGTATAGTAGAAGAAAAGGCTTGATAAGAGAAATCAAGTTTTGATTGTTTTTATTTTTATTTTTTTAGACAGAGTCTCACTCTGTTGCCCAGGCTGGAGTGCAGTGGCATGATCTTGGCTCACTGCAACCTCTGCCTCCTGGTTTCAAGCGATTCTCCTGCCTCAGCCTCCTGAGTACCTGGGATTACAGGAGCCCGCCATCACACCCGGCTAATTTTTGTATTTTTAGTAGAGACAGGGTTTTACCATGTTGGCCAGGCTGGTCTCAAACTCCTAACCTCAAGTGATCCACCTGCCTCGGCCTCCCAAAGTGCTGGGATTACAGGTGTGAGCCACTGCATCTGCCCAAGAGTTTTGATTTTTAAAAACCTTTGATATATCTACAAGATATGCAAATGGTGGTGCCAAGGAGGCAGTTAATGAGGTAAGCCAGGAGGTCAGGACTTAAGATGTGTTTGGGAACCATTAGCTTATAAATGCTATCAAAGCAATAGGAATGGCTGACATCAGATAAGAAGAGTACATAGATGGAGAAGTGAAAGGGACCCACATGTGAGCCTTAGCTTCAGTCTTTACTGGTCCTGTGGAGGAGGCAGTGGATCTGCAAAGAGCCTGAGAACCAGCTAGGAAGGAAGGAGTAAAACTGGGGGAACGTAGTGTCACAGAAGCCAAGAGAAGAGAGTGTGGTATTTATGATAAAAAGGGAGAAAGTTGAAGAGATTGAAAGAAATATAGCAATCAGGAAGTCTGTATTTTAGTAACTGGTCTATAATGACATGTGAGCTGAATTTTCTTATGAGTTCTTTTCTTATTCACCTCTTAGATATCCACAGATATGCCCTTAGTTTTTGTTTTGTCTGTGATCCTCCCCAGTGCAGTCCAGACTCAGGGTAGATTCTGGTAGATTTCCTGTTCTAGATGAATTAGTAGTGCCTTCCATGACATATCCCCTAATTTTCTTGCTGATTTTAGGCACCCTAGATGTTGCAAATATTTTTCTACCTGCACTGACTTTACAGATTGTTCCTTTTCCTCCTCTGAAGAAGCTTGGAAGTCTGTTCAAAGTTTCCACAAAAAAAAAAAAAAAAAAAAAAGATTACTATTTTTTTTTGGGGGGGGAGGTGGTCTGCTTGAAAGGAAAGCACTCTCTTACCTGCGCAGTGAGATTTCCCCTGAGCTTCAGGTCACCTTGCACGAACATGGCAGTAACCCTCTTTTTTCTCTTTTCTTTGAAGTCTCCATGAACCTATTCCTTGGAAACTCTTCCTTTTTCTTGATTAAACTTCCCTATCTTGTCCTACTCCACTGACTAATGATGTAATTGATGGCTAACATTTGAGATTAATTAACTTTGATGAGCTTTGTTTTTCTTTTCTATTCTTTTCAGCCATTATTTCAGTTCTTCCCCACTCCAACTCCCCAACCCCTTCCCTTTGAATCTTGTGGTGTTGAGAGCTGGTCTTTGTCACATGTCTTGTTGTGCTGAAAGTTTGTGAGATGATTCTGTGTAATTCAGTAATAATAATTAATTTGTACTATTATTAATTTGTACTAATTATATCAGTAATGATACCAACAATGCTGACTGCCATTTATTGAACTCCTTTATGTGGCTGAGAGCTATGCTAGGGATTCCAGGTGTATTGTCTTATTTCATTTTCACAAAACCCCATTACATATTCAATTATTTACTAAAAATTTTTTTTGAACACTTGCCATATACTGGATACTGTGTTAGGTGCTAGGGTTACAGTGATAAACAAAATAGTCTCTGTTCCTGAAGAGCTTAGGGTATAGTGGGAGAAATAGATGTTAACAAAGTAAAAATAACTGTTTAATGATGCGATAAATGACATAGAAGGTGTAACAGAATAATAAGATCTATTTTATTTTACTTTATTTTGTTTAGTTTTATTTATATGTTTTGAGACAGAGTCTCACTCTGTCACCCAGAGTGGAGTACATTGGCATGATTTCGGCTCACTGGAACCTCCACCTCCCGGGTTCAAGTGATTCTCCTGCCTCAGTCTCTCAAGTAGCTGGGATTTTAGGGGTGTACCATCACAGCTGCCTAACTTTTTTGTATTTTTTAGTAAAGACAGGGTTTCACCAAGTTGGCCAGGCTGGTCTTGAACTCCTGACCTCAAGTGATCTCCCCACCTTGGCCTCCTAAAGTACTGGGATTACAGGCGTGAGCCACCACACCCGGCCTAGAAGATTCATTTTAGATAGAGTGGTCTGGGAAGGTTTCTCTTAGGAGGTGACATATTTAAATTAAGGCATAAAGAATAGGAGGACCCCAGCAGGCAGAGGAAAGGCCTGCAGGAAGATGTAAATAATTAACATAAAGAACTTTTCCTTTAATAGAGAGACTAAAAGAAGATCAGGGAGGTTACATAGAGAGTGTCAGAAGGGTAAAGCTAGCTGAGGCTGGAAGTGGGTCAGACCATCCGGGGCCATGGAAAATGTATTTCTTTCGAGTGCATTGGGAAGCCTTCAGGGTTTTAAGCAGGCAACTGAAGGATCCAATTTATATTAAAAACATTACTCTGGCAGTCTTGTGGAGAGGGGGTTAGAGAGGGACAAGAACAAAAGTGGGGAGAACTGTTCTGAGGTTAAGGTAGGATTCAGGTTAGAGGTGGTGATGGTGGGATACAGGACGGTGGTCAAGGAGTTGGGGGAGCAGTGGAAGGTCCAAGAAATATTTCTGAGGTAGAGTCCAAAGGGCGTGGTGACAAAGACGCTGGAGTCCAGGGATGACTTAGATTCTTGGCTCAAACAATGGAACTGATGTGATACCATCCTCTCCCTTTTTCAGTCTGGGAGACTAAGGCTCTAAGAGGTTAGGCACTATGTCCCAGGAGATGTGTCTAATAAACATTGTACAAGTTGAGCATCCCAAATCCAAAAATCCAATATCCAAAATGCTCCAAAATCTGAGATTTTGAGCCCCGCATTGACATGAATGAAACTCAAGGGAAATACTCACTGGAGCATTTTGAATTTCGGATTTTTGGATCTGGGATACTCAACCAGTAAATATAATGCAAATATTCCAAAATCTGAAAAAAATTTGAAATCTGAAACATTTCTAGTCCCAAGCATTTCAGACAAGGGATGCTCAACCTGTATCAGGATATGAGCAGGGCCCATCCAACTCCAGAGACTACACATGTGACCAACACATTGTATTATTTCTCAACAAGTCAATCCTACTGCTTTCTAAAGGGAGAGAAGTGGTTGTCTTCTGGATTATAAACTCTCTGTCAACCACAATTCCATTTGCTTAGTTATCAAAGAGAGAGTCAATGTGCTGGTGTGTTATCTTTAGCATGTTTTGGCCTGAAGTGGATTGGAAAATATTGTTTGAATCACATGCTGGAAATGATGTTATCCTTAGGTGTTTGACCCAGGTAAGCAGTTTTAAATCTGAAGGACAGGAGTTGATAATTCTATCCTAGATATTCAGATTCCTTTGCCAGGAACAATAGGAACCAAGCTTCCTGCTCTTCGTTCTCTCTCATGGGATCAGAAGATGTGTCATTCCTGAATTCCTTTGAGGCCTTTCAGCAACTTACACGACGTTGTCAAGGGCAGTTGCCCTGGAAAAAGTGGGTTTACTCTGTGGGAAAAAGAAGAAGATGAAGTAGGTTAATTGGAACTGGAACCTCAGCCCACCCCTCATAACTACAGAGGAGGATTGGAGACTACTAACAGGCATATAGTAGAGATATTGACAGCACAGGGCAGGATTAAATTAAAAAACATGTAATTTGAAAACTCAGTTATGCATGGTGACCCTAACACAAAATAACTTGTTGGATATGTTTTGGTGATGTCCCAAGACTTTCTGTATGCTGTTGGTGTTTGTGCATCTGTAAGATGACCCTTTTATTTTTACTTTATTTGCAAAATCATAGGTCTGTGGAGAGAGGCAAGAATATAAAGACGTGGAGCAATCATGGGTTTACCTCTTTGGAATGATTAACTGTGGAGTAAATTGTGACAGTAGCATTTTTTATAGGTGTCGAGATTTCCGTTTCCTGTAAAAAGAATCATACCAGTTTGACTTATACAGAGATAAGGAGATTAATGCATAGATATATTCTTAGGAAAGACTGTGTGACAAAAAAGAGAATATGTCAAAGTTCTTTCAGAGGAAGGCCGGGGAATGTTTAGTGGAAGACCAAGCATCACTAGCTAACAAACCTGTGAGGGTTTAGTGGCATTTCCTGAGCCCCAAACAGAAGAGCAACACGGCAGCAAACCAGTGGGCTCAAGAGCCAGAGAAAGACAGCCTTGCTGTATGAAGGGAAGGAAGTATTCTTGTCCTTTGTCCACCTCTACTTTCCTTCCTCCATTTTTTAAGAAAGAACTTATATACGAGATAGTTATATTATATGTTTTGTCTCAAATTTTTACTAGCTATGACTGAAACTGCCCATTTTGCCTGCTCCATCTTTTGCTATAATTCTAACTGCCTGGTCATCCTGTCATTGGGGTCTCCTCAAGCATGGGGA
>NW_012110330.1:38406-40705 GCF_000951045.1 Mandrillus leucophaeus | reverse complement strand
GGGAATGTTTAGTGGAAGACCAAGCATCACTAGCTAACAAACCTGTGAGGGTTTAGTGGCATTTCCTGAGCCCCAAACAGAAGAGCAACACGGCAGCAAACCAGTGGGCTCAAGAGCCAGAGAAAGACAGCCTTGCTGTATGAAGGGAAGGAAGTATTCTTGTCCTTTGTCCACCTCTACTTTCCTTCCTCCATTTTTTAAGAAAGAACTTATATACGAGATAGTTATATTATATGTTTTGTCTCAAATTTTTACTAGCTATGACTGAAACTGCCCATTTTGCCTGCTCCATCTTTTGCTATAATTCTAACTGCCTGGTCATCCTGTCATTGGGGTCTCCTCAAGCATGGGGAATGGGTAGAATAGGAACACTTGGCCTTAAGAATGGCTCTGTGTGGAATGCACGTTACAGAAATAATAGCAGAAGTCCCTACGCCCCTCAAAGAACCTACTCAAAGATTTTGACACTTTAAATTAAAGAAGTATTTAGAGAATTATCAAGACCTCGACTGGGCACAATGGTTCATGCCTGTAATCCCAACACTTCGGGAGGATGAGGCAGGCAGATTACTTGAGTGCAGAAGTTTGAGACTAGCCTGGGCAACGTGGCGAAACCCTGTCTCTACAAAAAGTAGAAAATTTGTCCTGATGTGATGGTGCGCACCTGTAGTCTCAGCTACTTAGGAGGCCGAGGAAAAAGGATCACCTGAGCCTGAGGAGGTTAAGGATGCAGTGAACTGTGATTGTGCCACTGCACTCTCCAAAGCACATTTTTTTTTCTTTTTGCTAAACAGAAAGCTAACACATTTGTGGGAAATTAGTGTTTTGATTTGTCAGAGTGTGAGTTAACTTGTCTTCAAGAGGAATTTGCGAAGGCAATAGAAATGCCTGAGCAAGTGAGAGTACCCCTTCTTGCTCCCTGTCATCAAGGAGCATACTTTGCAAATATAGGTGAAGGGAATCCAAGATTTCTAGATAGATCATTGCTTACATCATTTGGAAAATACTAAGCTTTCCTGGCTTATTTTTCAGAAGACATGAAAACTGGCCTCTCAAAATGTATAGTATTATTTAGAGACGTGCCACCTGCAGGTCCTTTATTTAGGGGTGGTGGGGAGCTGCGGATGCATGACAGATGAGTTGCTGATGCTTGACCAAGGCCATCCTGTTATGTTGTAGATGAGAGGGGAGGAGTGAAACATTGCTCATGGTTTAGTGGCCTCTACTGTGCCCCCTTCCCCTCTTGAGAGACTATTTCTGAGCTCCCCTAAGACCCCTTCATCCACAGTGAGAAGTCAGTCCCCTGCTATGGAACTATGTCCACAGGAAACTTTCAAACTTAGTGGAACTCTGACCCATTCAGCAAATATTTACTGATCATTAGGCTAGGATACAGGGCAAGAGAGAGGAAGACATAATTTGTACTTTCAGTCAGCTTGTGATTAAGCTGAAGGGACAAGACTTACTGATGTATCAAGCAGTTGGAGAACGGTGTAAAGCAGGGTGTGAATAAACATGTCCTTAAGGGTGAGAATGGCAGACACCAGAGTGGTCTAGCACATAACTTTGCTGCCCCTGTTGCTGTGGCTGTCTTCTCCTCCCCTCAATGGTCATTTGATCAGTCAGATGGTTATGGTGACAAGTTTGTGAACAATGGCTGTAAAACTGACAACACAATGGCGTATAAAGCTGAAAGGACTCACCCTGTTTGAATGAGTGACTGAAGCATACACAGTGTTGTTCACTGGAGAGACTGAAATATACTCTATGTTCCCCGCAGACTCTGCTGTTAACATAGGAAGGCACAGTCAATGGCAGAAGGACTCTGGAACTGCTCTCCCAGGACCTCGCCCTCCCCAGTGCACACTGTGTCCCCAGATAGGCAGGTGTTTGAAGCATCTGCTTTCCTGAGGGATCACTCATTCTTGACAGTCTTTGGAGTTCTGGGTGAACCTTTTCAGTCATGTGGTCTATTTCTGACCACATCTCTTGGGATAGGAGGTGGTGTTGAGGTCCCCTAAAGCTTCAGAGTCTCCCTCAGGCTTCACATGTGGGTCAGGAAGCTCCTGGGACCAAATAGCACTGCCTATGGAAGGGCTAAAGACACTTTGTTGGCAAACATAAGGAGCCAGTTATTTCACAAAGACAGGATATTATTAAGTTTTTCAGAGGTCCTTACAGTGGATTTGATTATTTTGGAGATGAGGAACTGGAGGCTCAGAAAGCTTAACTGACTTGTGCAAAGCCATACAGGCAGTGATGAAACTGGAACTCAAATTCATGTCTTCCGACTTCAGAC
>NW_012110330.1:10573-38356 GCF_000951045.1 Mandrillus leucophaeus | reverse complement strand
GGCAGACACCAGAGTGGTCTAGCACATAACTTTGCTGCCCCTGTTGCTGTGGCTGTCTTCTCCTCCCCTCAATGGTCATTTGATCAGTCAGATGGTTATGGTGACAAGTTTGTGAACAATGGCTGTAAAACTGACAACACAATGGCGTATAAAGCTGAAAGGACTCACCCTGTTTGAATGAGTGACTGAAGCATACACAGTGTTGTTCACTGGAGAGACTGAAATATACTCTATGTTGCCCGCAGACTCTGCTGTTAACATAGGAAGGCACAGTCAATGGCAGAAGGACTCTGGAACTGCTCTCCCAGGACCTCGCCCTCCCCAGTGCACACTGTGTCCCCAGATAGGCAGGTGTTTGAAGCATCTGCTTTCCTGAGGGATCACTCATTCTTGACAGTCTTTGGAGTTCTGGGTGAACCTTCTCAGTCATGTGGTCTATTTCTGACCACATCTCTTGGGATAGGAGGTGGTGTTGAGGTCCCCTAAAGCTTCAGAGTCTCCCTCAGGCTTCACATGTGGGTCAGGAAGCTCCTGGGACCAAATAGCACTGCCTATGGAAGGGCTAAAGACACTTTGTTGGCAAACATAAGGAGCCAGTTATTTCACAGACAGGATATTATTAAGCTTTTCAGAGGTCCCTACAGTGGATTTGATTATTTTGGAGATGAGGAACTGGAGGCTCAGAAAGCTTAACTGACTTGTGCAAAGCCATACAGGCAGTGATGAAACTGGAACTCAAATTCATGTCTTCCGACTTCAGACCTTATGCCTTTTCCTCTACAAGCGATGTCATGCATCACTCACGCGTGAAATGAGACCCAAAGCCAATCTTGAGTCCAGAGCCTGTGTTTGTGTTTCTATATCATGTTTTCTCTTTCCACTGTGTCTATCCATTGCCAAAACCCTGGCTCAACAGTAATGATGCAGTCAGACAGTTTGGTTTTGTGTCTTGGATGCTTTAATCCTGCCTGTGCCCTGGACTTGCTGGGTGACGAGGGATGATCCCTTTCACTGGGACTTAGTGTCTCCATCAGCAGGGTGGTGAATGAACCTGATATCACCAAGAGAAACTGTCTGAGTGACTGGTTCACATGCCTGTGCCTGTGAACCATGTAGGACCCATGATTACAGGTCATCTCCCCTCACACCATGTGGTCTGAGTAATGACATTCTGACTCCTTCCTCTGTCATTATCCAGCCCTCTGCCATCCCCCTTTCTCTTCCATTTGGCTCTTCCCATCTGCTTTATGATGGGGAGTTAAGAGTCTGAATGCTCACCAGGGCCCTGTGTTCGCTGAGTAGACAAAGGTAGAGAATCTGAAAAATAAAACCAGAAAATTGAAATGTGTGACAGCAGTGGGAGAGGCATTTCACCCCCAACCCCATGAGTGTTGGGATGTGGTGGGAGGGGACCCAAAAGGAAGGGCAAGCAGCCCTGAGACAGGGTCCTACTTTTCCCTGTAGGATATTTCTCTGAGGATATTAGCAGGTGCAAGATCACACCCCAGGATCATCTCAGTGGACTAGCTGAGCCGGGGTTTGCAGCCTCCCTCCCTCCTCCTGTCCTCCACAAGAGATCCTTGGGAATCAGAGGCCCCAAACTCTCAATCCCTGGAACCCTGGAGAGGAGACAAGTAGGAAGAAAGGAAACCTGCCTCTTCTTTTCCTCAAAACAAGTAACAGCATTATGATGAAACCGGTGACTATGCATATCCCAAAAACCACAAACAGAATCATTTTGGTATCTGTATATTGAATTTTAACATCTGAAAAGAGAAAAAAGAAATGACATTTGAGACACATCAAGTGAGGCCCACTGTTCTTGGAGCCTTCATGGAGCCTCTTCTAGGCCATATTTGGGGGCTAGGTAGGTTTATTTATACCCAGAGGCTTTGGGGTGAGAGTCCTATGTGGCAGGCAGGGGAGGGTGGGGCCCAGTGGAGTTGTAGGGAGAAAGCAATCGTACCTTCCCAGGCCTTTGCTTTTGGGTTCTGAGTGGGTTGGAGGAGGGGTTGGGGAATGGAGAGGAAGGAAGGAGAGTCCTCTGGGAGTACTGAGAGATGCAGAGCTCCAGAGGGCATCTGTCCCTTCCCAGCAGCATTTTCTGCCTCCCACTGGGCCACAGTTTTGGAAATTATGTAGGATGTGAGGATGCGTTACACCCCACAGCTGCTCAAGGCTCTCAGACCTGAGGCAAGCTGTTACCTCCGCAAAGCTTCTGGGCAGAGACAGAGAAGGATAAATTGCTGACAGCATTCTCTGCTACGCAGGTGTAGTCCTGTTCACCGGAAATCCTGGGGTCCCAGGAGGTAGTGATGTTTGGCTCACTTGAAAGTGTGCTTCCCAAGGCCTCCCATCTGAATGAGACATTGTCATCTGCATCCTCCACAGAGCAAGTCAGATGGATCTCACAGGTCCTATTCTGAAAGAGCTGACTGTAATTGTTAACTTGTATGTTCCTCAGTTGTCCTGTTTGCAGAAAAATAAGATCCAGATTAAGGACAAATGTCTTGGCTCAGCCCCCTGTGAAAAATATCCTTCACCTCAATGTTTTGTATTTCACCTTTGCTGTATATATTATGGTCTGTAGACTCTGTAAAGGACTCTGCTTTTATTGCCCAATTGATGGTAGCAAGGTCTGGGATGACTAAATGATGCAGGACATCAGTATGGGACAGGATAGCCAGCAGAAGAAGTGGGAAGGGAGAGACTGAGGTTTCCATCAACTAGTTGGATAGTTTTGGGGTGGTCATTTTATATTTCTGGGCTCCAGTTTATCCCTGGGGTCCCTTCTAGTACTTGCACTCTGCCCCTGTGTAAAGACAATTTGGAGACCAAGCCGAGAATTCTGAGGGCACCTCAGTGAGGTCAGAAGCCAAAAGACCAGGTGCAAGAGTCCTGTTTCCTCTGCTATCAGAATTACCTAACTGGGGTGGAAGATGGAAGCATCACTTCCTTGGGGAATTTGAATCTATGGGGATCCTGGTTCTCACTGTATCTAAAGCTGGCTCCAATAGTGAGAAAGAGACTCAGATGTAGAAGATCAGCAAGACAGAAAGGAAAATGCTGAGAACCAAAGAACTGGGGAAGGAAGAAGTGAAGAAGCTGAGAAAGCAAGCAGGCAATTCTGGGGAGCAAAGAAGTGCGGCATATCTAGGCATGTGAGATGACATGTGATGCAGATATTTCTGAGAGCAAAGACCGGGAAATACTGCCTAGTAAGATGTAACTGTGAACCAATGGGAACATGGGAGCAAAACAGAAAAGGCTACTGACTTAGCCTTGGCCTGAGGTTTGAAGTAAAGATGACCCAACCAGGAAGAGAATGACTCCAATTCTCTGATTAGAAGAGACCGAGTAGTGCTTTAAGCTTAGTTGAGTAGGGGTTGTGGAGTATCTGTACTGAAATCTTACCAGAACAGAGTTTTCATGTATGGGAAAAGTGTTGGATTTGGAGTCAGGAAGACCTGAATTAAGATCATGGCTTTGTAATTTACTGGCTACATGACCATGGACAAATTACTGCTATATCCAAGCCTCAGTTTCCTTATCTGTAAGACTAGGTAATAATACTCACTTCTCAGGTAATTTTGAGGAATAAATGAGACAGTGCCTGGTACAGGGATAGCAAATATTTGTCATGAAAGTCACATCTTCCTCATCCAATGTTGATGGTTGAACTAAAAAAAAAATCCATCTTGCTACCTTTTTCCACTTAATGAATATGTAAGGACATTTCCACATGTATGTAAGTGTGTAAGGATATCTCAAACTTGGTATAGTCTAAAGGACTCCTGTTTTTCTCTCCCAAACCTTCTCAACCTACAGTTTTCCCCACCTGACTTGTTGACAACTGCATCCTTCCTATCACTGAGGCCAAAACCCCTGGAGTTATTGCTGACTCATATCTTCATCTCATACTCCCACATCAGGAAATCCTGGTGGCTTTATCTTCAAAATATGTCCAAAATGCAACCACTGCTCACCATCTCCACTGCTACCACCCTGATCCAAGTTAGCATCAACTTTTGTATGGACTATTGCAATGGTCTCCTAATTGGGCCATTAGCTTCTACCCCTCTCCCTTGAACTCTATTCTCAACAGAGCAGCCAAAGAAATCCTTTAGACAAGTAAGTCAAATCATATTACTTGTTTGCAAAACCTTCTGATGGCTCTCAGTGTCACTGAGAGTAGAAGCCAAAGTCTTTGTGATGGCTCTCAGTCCTTATGCGATGTGGCCCCTGTTTCCTTTCTGGCCTCATTTTCTATTACCTACTCCTTAGTCTGCTCCTGGATGTTTGGCCTCCTTGGTGTTTCTTGAGTAGGCTAGGCACAGGGGATCTTGCTATCTATGCCAGATGGCGTGGTTTCCGGTTGTCTGCATGGCACACTTCCTCACTTCCTCTTGGCTCAAATGTCATCTTTTCAATGAAGCTTGTTCTGATCACTCCTTTTAAAATTGTCCCCTGCCCCCTGGCACTCTTGATGCTTCCTATGCTGTTTTAATCTCTCCTTTGTTCATACCAATCAGGGCTTTCTTACATGCTATATCACTTGTTTATATGTTATGTGAATTGTTTGTTACCTGCCTCTACTTCCCTTCCAGAATGTCAGCTCCATGAGGACAGTGATCTTTGTCTGTTTTGCTCACTGATGTATTCCAGGTGCTACAACAGTGCCTTGGACATTATCCATGTCTAACAAATATTGTTGACTCAATTAATAAACTTATCATGGCTTCAACATTTTCTTAACATTAAACTCTAGGCAGTTGTATTAGTTTGTTTTCACACTACTATAAAGATACTATCTGAGACTGGGTACTTTATAAACAAAAGGGGTTTAATTGACTCACTGTTCTACATGGATGGGGAGACCTCAGCAAAACTTACAATCATGACGGAAGGGCAAGGGGAAGCAAGTCGTGTCTTGCATGGCAGCAGGAGAGAGAGAGAAAGGGCAAGGAAGTGCCACACTTAAAACCATCAGCTTTCATGAGAGCTCACTATCATGAGAACAGCATGGGGGAAACCTCCCACATGATCAAATTAGCAACCATCAGGTCCCTACCTTGACATGTAGGGTTTACAATTCGAGATGAGATTTCGGTGGGGACACAGAGCCAAACCATGTTAGCAGTCAGTCCTAATTAATTGATATTGGCCCATAAAATCAAATCTTTGCCATTCGTATCCTGGCACATATCAAGAGATTGAGCAATGTTAAAAATCAAATCTATGTAACTTATACCTTGAAATTCCTGGCAGGGCGCGGCGGCTCAAGCCTGTAATCCTAGCACTTTGGGAGGCCGAGACGGGTGAATCACGAGGTCAGGAGATCGAGACCACCCTGGCTAACACGGTGAAACCCCGTCTCTACTAAAAAAATACAAAAAATTAGCCGGGCGTGGTGGGGGCACCTGTAGTCACTGCTACTCGGGAGGCTGCAGGAGAATGGCGTAAACCCGGGAGGCAGAGCTTGCAGTGAGCTGAGATCCGGCCACTGCACTCCAGCCTGGGTGACAGAGCGAGACTCCGTCTCAAAAAAAAAAAAAAAAAGAAATTCCTTTGCACTATCATAAAACTACCTGGTATAGCTCACACAGTTCTTTGTGTATGTGCCTTTGAAGGAGATGGCACTCTAAAAATCCCTGAAAGAGATCAGTATTGAGCCTCAAGAGGGTGGTTGTTGCAAGATAAGTCATACTTGGTCTTCTCAACAATGTTAGAGGAACATTATCTCAGCAAACGTGATGAAGCCTGGTACCCATTTCAGGCTTTCCATTGGATGAGTCTCTCTTCTCTCCAGTATCCTACACTGCCTTGATAATTACTGGTCACCCAGGGTGATTCTGCCTGTAGTGGGTTGAATAATGACCTCACAAAAGATCTGTCCGTGTCCTAATTCCCAGAATCTGAATATTACCTTATTGGACAAAAGGGTCTTTGCAGATGGAATTAAGTTATATGAGATTATTCAGTATAATCTGGATAGTGCCCAAACCCAATGACAAGTGTTCTTATAAGAGAAAAGCAAGGGGATGTTTGAGACAGGCAGAAGAGAAGGAGGCAACCTGATTATGGAGGTAGAGATTGGTGTGATGCAGCCACAAGCCAAAGAAAACCAAGGAGTGTTGACAGCAACCAGAAGATGGGACAGGCAAAGAGCAGATTGCCCCCTACGGCCTCCAGAGGGAGCACAGCCCTGCCCACACTGTGATTTTGGACTTCTGGCCTCCAGAACTGTGAGAGAATATGAATTTGTTCCGCCACCTACTTTATGGTATTTCTATTTCAGCAGCCTCAGGAAAGTAATACATTGCCCCAGGGTGATTTTTCCCTTTTAGTTAGAATCGCTTGTGTAGAACTTTTCCAGACATCACCTCTTTCCCATTACGTTTACCTGTTTGGTGTTCTATTCTTCAAGGACATACCTTTGACTAATCTAACATGATAAACCTGCCAAATATTCAGGGGATACTAAAAGTTAACTTGTAATCTGTCTGTGGAGACATTTTATTTTAACAGTGCTTTTTTGAGTACCATGTCTTAACCCAAAGAACTCTGAGTGAATTTTAGACACTACAGGCCCTCAAGTGGATAAGAATTATAGAATTTCAGTGGTCTTTCATGTTTTCTGGTCTGATGGCCAATTTAATGCTTGAATCTCCTGCTAAGTCGTTATTCTAAAGCCATTAATGGCATCTCTGAATATCACTGGTTGCTAGAGAGGTATTTTTCTGATATTGACTCATAAGCAACCTCATTATAGTTTCCATAATTTTATGTTGATAACGTTTTCATTCTTTTTAATCTTGGGAAGGCAGATTGTTGACTGGTGATTAATATGAGCCATTGGAGGAAAATATTGTTAAAAATTAAATAAACTTGACAGAAAGGATGCTTCTCATTATCAGCCTATCTTTGCAGAGAACT
This sequence comes from Mandrillus leucophaeus, assembly GCF_000951045.1. NCBI lineage: Eukaryota > Metazoa > Chordata > Mammalia > Primates > Cercopithecidae > Mandrillus > Mandrillus leucophaeus. The sequence goes on along the minus strand of NW_012110330.1, from coordinate 31,420 downwards.
TTCTAGGTAGACCACTGTTCTATACACAGATCACTCTACTGGGTCAGACTAGCCTTTGTGAAAAGGGAGGTGTTGTGGCAGGTAGTTATGTGGGAAGTGCTGCCATTACTATCTCTGTGACTTGTACGCAAATCACTGTGACTGAGGCTGTGCCTCAAGGGTATAAGATCTGTACCTACCTCATGGAGGCTTTGTGAGAATTACATGGCAAATACATGTAATGCACAAGGCAACACTATCATAAATATTTGATTTCCATTACTTCTGCTACATTTCCGGTTGAAGAAGACCATTTTACTGCAATGAAGTAATTCTGAGCTGGGACACAAGACAGGCTCTGTCCTCAGCTCTGTCATTAACTGGCTTTGCAATGTCATTGTGTTGACATTGACTCAATGACTCCAAATGCCATATTCTTTACCACTAGGTGACAGTGCACATTTGAAGTCACATAGGATTGAAATACATGTATATTTTTCAGTCTATTTGGAATTAAACCCCATATTTTGACTCACTGAATATCCTCAGAGTGTAACTGGACAGCTTTACAGAGGTCTCTGTGGTTATCTGGGCACTGTAAGAGCCTGTGTCTTCCATCTCCAGGTTGCTGAGTTTCAGGGAGTAGGACTGGGTGAAGTTCAGTCGCTTTCGCTGTTTAGGATGAGTCACGCGGATATTTGGACTTTTGGTTTCAGAGGGTTCTATGAAGGCAAGAGATGTTCCATTGCAAAGCCAAGTGATGGACGCGATCATCTCTCCAGCAGGAAACTCCAGGGGAAGAATTACTGACTCCCCTAGAATCCCATTCACCATCAGTGGGGTTGAGCTGCTTTGTGAAACTAGATTCCCTGTAAACACAGTAGGAAAAGGTTTTACAAATGTTCCTGACAATCTCCCTGCCAAGTCCTGCACCCTTTCACCTAACTCTGCCAGTCTGTTAGAGCTCTCTGATACCAAAACTCAGAGATATGACAGAGTAAGAAAGCATAAGGAGATGGTTCTAAACGAATAATCACAGTCCCAGAGCTTCACCTCTAGCAAAATGTCAGCCACTCTTGGTTAGTAGGCAGCTAGTCTAGATGAAACTGGCTCAGTCCACGCTGGGTTCTACACTGGCTGGTCACTCCTAGGTCATAACTATACTTTGTGACCCCAGCCTCTGAATTCCTCTGACATTATGTTGAGGGGGACAGGAAACTATAGACTCCACAAACTGCAAGTCTTTGTTAATAAAGTATAATTAAAGCCTGATATTTACTGATTGCCTACTGTGTGTCCATCTTAGTAGGCTTGTGCAATTTAGAAGGCTGGTAACAGGGACTAATATCAGGGATTTATAGGATAGTCAGTTCTTCTTATACATTATTTCATTGATGCTGACTACAATCTGTGAGGCAGGCAGGATGCATATTATTACTTCCATTTATAGATAAAGGAACTGAGCCACAGAAAGGTTAACTAATTTTCCCAGGGTTGCACAGCTAAATAATAGCAGAGTCAGGATTCAAACCCAGGTCTTCTGACTCCAGTGACTTTGTATTCTTTTCATTATACCAGAAGATTTTTCTTTATTCTCTCAGAAAGATTAGGAGACAAAATTGATACATATAGAAATAATACATATAATTTCATAGTAACATATGATGGCCACATTCTTGTGAGCTTATTCAGAACTATCAATGTTTAAGCAAAAAAGGTGAAATAGTCACAATGATTCTTAAAGAAGATGCTTCCTTAGCATCCTTTCCCAAATTCTTAGCAATTATCACATTATTTTGTAATCTTGTTCACCTGTTTGTCTAACTGACCATGCCTTAATCATCCTTGCATGTCAGTACTCAGCACCATGTCTGACACGTAGTAGAGTCTGTGGAAATGTTCTAGAGGGTCAATGAATAAATAACCATAATCATTACCTAACCTTCTCAGGATCTCTTCCTTCTTTTTCTTAAAAATTTCAACTTTTATTTTAGATATGAGGGTACATGTGTAGGTTTGTTACATGGGTATATTGCACCCAGATAGTGGGCATATTAACTAATAGGTAGTTATTCAACCCATATCCATTCCCTTCCTTCCACCTCTAGTAGTCCACAGTGTCTATTAATCCCATATTTATGTCCATGTGTGCTCAGTGTTTGATTCCCACTTATAAGTGAGAGCATGTCGTATTTGGTTTTCTGTTCCTGTGTTAGTTTTCTAGGATTATGGCCTCCAGCTCCACCCATGTTGCTGCAAAAGACATGATTTTATTCATTTTTATGGCTGGTTAGTATTTCATGGTGTATACGTACCACATTTTCTTTATCCAATCCATCATTGATGGGAACCTAGGTTGATCCTTGTCTTTGCTTTTATGAATAGCATAGTGATGAACATACAGGTGCATATGTCTTTTTGGTATAATCATCTATTTTCCTTTGGCATAATCATCTATTTTCCTTTGGCTATATACCCAGTAATGGGCTTGCTGGGTTGAATGGTAGCTCTGTTTTAAGTTCTTTGAGAAATCTCCAAACTGCTTTTCACAGTGAAAATTTACATTTCCCGCTAACTGTATAACTGTTTGCTTTTCTCTGCAACCTCACCGTGGGACCTAGCACCTATTTTTTAAAATTTTTTGACTTTTAATAATAGCCATTCTGACAGAATAGTAAGGGTCCAGTTTCAATCTTCTGTATATGGCTATACAAAAATATAAAAAAGTATATTAGTGTATTCTGAGTTTTCTGTTCTCTTCCAGCTGTCATTCTGACAGAATGGCTATTATTAAAAAGTCAAAAAAGTGTATTCGTTCATTTTCACACTGCCGATAAAGACATACCCGAGGCTAGTAATTTATAAAGGAAAGATGTTTAATTGACTCACAGTTCCACATGGCTGGGGAGGCCATGGCACTCACAATCATGGCGAAAGGTGAAGGAGGCACAAAGTCACTTTTTTTTTTTTTTTTTTTGAGATGGAGTCTCGCTCTGTCACCCAGGCTGGAATGCAGTGGTGCAATCTCAGTTCACTGCAAGCTCTGCCTCCTGGGTTCATGTCATTCTCTTGCCTCAGCCTCCCGAGTAGCCGGGACTACAGGTGCCCGCCACCACGCCCGCCTAATTTTTTGTATTTTTAGTAGAGATGGGGTTTCACTGTGGTCTCGATCTCCTGACCTTATGATCCACCTGTCTCAGTCTCCCAAAGTGCTGGGATTACAGATGTAAGCCACCGTGCCCAGCCAAAGTCACATCTTACATGGCGGCAGGCAAAGAGAATGTGTGCAGGGGAACTCCCCTTTATAAAACCACCAGATCTCATGAGACTTATTCACTATCATGAGAATAACACAGGAAAGACCTACCCCCATGATTTGATTACCTCCTATCGGGTCCCTCCCATGACATGTGGGAATTATGGGAGCGCTACAGTTCAAGATGAGATTTGGGTGGGGACACAATCAAACCATATCATAAACCAAACCAGCATCTATTTTTTTTTTGACTTTTATTAATAGCCATTCTGACTGGTGTGAGATGGTATTTCATTGTGGTTTTGATTTGGATTTCTCTGATGATTACTGATGCTGAGCATTTTTTCATGTTTGTTGACTACTTGTATGTCTTCTTTTAGGAAGTGTCTGTTCATGTCCTTTGCCCATTTTTTAATGGGGTTTTGCTTATTGGTTTAAGCTCCTTATAGATTCTGGATGTTAAACCTTTGTTGGATACATAGTTTGCAAATATTTTCTCTCATTCCGTAAGATGTCTGTTTACTATAATGATAGTTTCTTTTGCTGTGCAGAAGCTCTGTAGTTTACTTAGGTTCCACTTGTCAATTTTTGTTTTTGTTGCAATTGCTTTTGGGGACTTAGCCAAAAATTCTTTGCCAAGGCCAATGTCAAGAAGGATATTTCCTATTTTTTTCTAGGATTTTTATAGCTTGAGGTTTTACATTTAAATATTTGATCCATCTTGAGTTAATTTTTGTATATGGTTAAAGGTAAGGGTCCAGTGTCAATCTTCTGCATATGGCTAGCCAGTTATCCCAGCACCATTTATTGAATAGGGAGTCCTCTCCCCATTGCTTGTTTTTGTAGGCCTTGTCAAAAATCAGATGGTTGTAAGTGTGTGGCTTTATTTCTGAGTTTTCTGTTCTCTTCCAGTTGTCTATGTGTCTGTTTGTGTACTGGTACCATGCTGTTTTGGTTACTATAGTCTTATGGTATGGTTCAAAGTCAGATAGTGTGATGTCTCTGGCTTTGTTGTTTTTGCTTAGAATTGCTTTGACTATTTGGGCTCTTTTTTTGGTTCCATATGAATTTTAGAATAGTTTTTCTAATTCTGTGAAGAATGACATTGGTAGTTTGATAGGAATAGCATTGAATCTAGAAATTGCTTTGGCCATTTTAACGATGTTGATTCTTCCAGTCCATGAGCATGGAATGTTGTCATTTCTGAGGGTTTCTTACTTCTTACGAGAGGAGCTGAATAGGGGAGGAAATGTCTCTTGGCGTCCTAGTGCTCAGCTCCTGGGTAAGCTTGCACTTCCTCTCTCTTTCATGAATTGTCATATGGGTTCCAGGCACATGATCATTGCTGTCATCAACATCTTTCCTATGAGCATTTTAATACACTGTTATTTGTCATCGTGACTCCTTTTTCCTCTGAATCACACAGGTAAATACCACAAGAAAAATTTTGAGCAAAATGTCCAGATACCAGAGAATACAATGATATGATTCTATTTATTTAAAGTTGATAAACAGACAAATCTATGCTGCCAGAAGTCAAGAGAGTGGTTACCTTTGAGGAGGAGGGAGAGGTGGTTAATAGGAGGGAGTATAAAAGAAGGATCCTGGAATGCTGATAATGTCCTATCTCTAGATCTGTATTTGGCTACACAGATTTGTTCATTTTATGATAATTCATTGAGCTGACATTTAAGATTCATATAGTTTTTTTCTTTGTATTTCAGTATAAAAAGTTAAAACAGTAACAAAACACAACAAAACAAAATCATGTCAGTGGTCTATAGGGACCAAAATGATCTGGCCATCTCTCTCTCTTCGACCTAATTCCTATATTCTCTCCCTTGTTCACTTTGCTCCAGCCCCTTTGGCTATTCCTTGAACAGGCCAGGGCTTTTGCATTTGCAATCCTTTCTGTCTGGAATGTACTTCCTCCAAGTATCCATGCAGCTTACTCTTTTGCCTCTATAAAGTCATTAATGCAAACATTCCTGCTCAGAGAGTTTAAGGAAGTGTGACCACTCTTTTCACACCATCAGCCCCTATCCACCCTTGCACATCCAGCTGCCTTTGGATTTACCATCTAGGACTTATCATCTAGTATACTTTATAATTTGCATATTTGTTTTTGTTTATTTTGTCACCTCTCCACTAGAATGTAAGCTCTATGGAGACAAAGATTTTTGTCTGTTTTGTTTACTATTGTGAACATTCTTAAACATTGCCTGGCACATAGTAAGCATCCCCTGAATATTTATTGAGTGAATGGACATATCTCCATTCCATCTCTTGGAGGTTTTCTGTCTATAATGTTAAAGCTCAACTCCTTTTGGTAGGGGATCTGGGCTTACTCAGTGGCCCAAGGACTCACCAGGAGCTGTTCTTCCCTTGCCTAGAACACTCCTTTATGTTCCATTGATTTTTTAGATTGAAATAATTAGTTTATGTAACAAGTCATTCATTCTATTTGCTAACTTCTATGCTAATTCAATTAGCAAAACCTCAGGAACCATGGCATTCAGACCATATTTATTAGGTCTGTTTTACGTACCAGTTCCTGGACTGGAAACTGGGAATATAAATACTGTCAGTCCTCTGGGTCCATCATCTGATAGAGGAGCCTGACAGGTAAATGAGTAGTTAGTTCTGATGTGGTGGGCTGGGCATTGAGCTAGTGTAGGGCTTTGCATCTGCATTGCCCTCGTATCACTATTGCACTTACACATGCAATTGCAAGCAGTTCTTTCTCTTTGTTATAAGATTATTTTCCTTTCTTTTCCATAATCTTGAGGTCAGGGATTCTGATAATTATTTCTATATTCCTAGAACTTAGCACACATTTTCTAGCTCAATAAATGTTGAATTGTTAGAGATATGTGCTCCACGGAAGCACAAATTGATAGAATCATGAACTGGGGACAGTTGGGAGTTGTCAGGGAACAGTTCACAGGAGATGACATTGTAGCAAACTCTTGAATAAAACTTATGAGCTCTCCATTACTTAATTATTTGTAATTCTTCCAAGAATGCCTTGCTTTCTTTAGTTTTTCACTGCTTTTCCCTCTGTTTAAAATGCCCTTCTTCACCTTTCTTTCCTCATGGTAAGCTCCCATTTATCCTTCAAGGATGAGCTAAAATATCTGTTTGCCTCTGCTTATATTTATGTGGGTTTGGCATTGGTACAGGGCGAAGGGGAGAAAGTAGCTTGTGGTGAAGGAAAGGGAGAAGGGGCACAGGATGGATGAGATGGTAGGAATAGTTCCCCATAGACCCAAAACCAAACCAAAGCAAAACTAGATTTGAGAAAATATGCTTAGGGACAGTGAAGGTCAGATGCTACTAAAAATGTTTAAAAGACCCTACGTGACACTTTGGACAGGAGCAGAGCTGCTTCAGGGCCAAGGTGTTGTGGTGTGGCCCAGAGGGCACACGGAGGTCCTTTTCTCTGCTCTGCCGGGAATCAACACTGATGATTTGGGAGCATCCGGGACCAGCACCCTTGGCATGAATATTGATGTTCTTGGAATAGGCAGGGCATCTAAATGGCTCTGCTGGCATCCTGTGTAGAGGACTAGAAGCAGAAAAGGAATTTAAGAATGGGAAAGATGCCTCATGTTAGCAACTGGTAGGCTGCTTTGGGGACTCATGGGAAGCTTTCCTTTGAGACTCTCATAAGTCACTGGGGAACCCCTTGCAACATGAAGGTGGTGCTAAAGTCTTGCCCATCCTCTGGTGAGGATGTCAAGACAGCAGACATTTGGGGTACATTTGTTTACAAGTTTCATCTACTGTATGATGTGTTTTGGGGAACTCAAATAATGTCTTAGGCAGCATTGTATTTCCCCATAACCTGGTCCAGGGAGCTCAGTGAATGTTAAGTAGATTGAGATTAGAATAGAGAAGTTTTTAAGGGTTACCTGATTAGTGGAGGATTAGTTTGGAAGATATTAAAAAACATGAAGTATTTTTGAAAATTAGGAAAGTATAAAGAGAGCAGTGTCTTAGGAAAGAGAGGAGAGAGGTAGAACTAAGCAGATTCTGAAAAAGAGAGAAAAGTCAAGAAACTTTGGGGTTTCTAACCTGAGGGACTAGCTTAGGCCCATCGATATAGTAAAGAGGGATATAGCAAGCTGTGTTAGCTCCACAGGAGGCAAGTGCAGTATGAAGGAGAGTAGGGGCTGATTTCTCAAGAGAATTAAAAGGAAAGGGAGGAGAAACATAGTCAGGATGTTGAGAAGAACGCAGGACAAATGGAAATTACTCTTTAGGGTAGCAGAGTCCTGAGCAAATCGGAGCAAAGGGAAGCAGCTGGGAGAGAAAGAAAAAACTTAAGATATGGTGAAAGGGAGTATTCAAAACAGTGTCATTTCTGAGGAGGAAGCCAGGGTGGGCTTAGGAGCATACGTGAAGAGGTTAGTCTTGGGTAGAGGTGGTTCTCCTTTTCTTTTGAGACTGAAAATAATGAGGTTAAAGATCTCAAAAGATTTAGAGGTTAAAGGGGAAGAAGTTGGAATATTTCACTTATGTTGTTCTCAAAGTTGTTCTAAGAGAAGTAGATCTCACAGAATCTAGAGGAAGCTGGAGGAGACATGTAAAAGCTGCTGTGAGGAATTTGTTAGGAAACTGACAAGTGATCAATAAATGAGTGTGGAAGCAGTGAGGAGGAATTGGCCAAGATTTGTTGACAGGCAGCATTCATAGAGTCCGTCCAGTTTTGCATTGGCTGGTGTGAAAGTGATTGCGGGTTTTGCCATTACCTTCAATGGGAAAACCCGCAATCACTTTTGCACCACACTAATAACTTTCTCCAATGACTATAGCACATGTAGCCCAGGAACAGGGAAAGAAGGTGCTGGGGATCACCTAATATAGCAACAGGCATAGTATAGGCAGGTGTGGCATCAAAGGGGAGAGGGATTTCAGGGGAATGGTAACTACTTTGTTGAAATTGCTGGCCTAAAGTCTGAAGGTCAGTGACATTAGTGAAAATGGCACAATAAATAGCTGCAAGGGTCCATCCTTCCACAAAAAAACATGAACACTCATGCAAACACACACAGAATGAGCAAACATTGTCAGAATCAACTTTGTCAGAACGGTAGAAACTAGTCAAAGGATTATAGCAACCAAGCAAATGATGAGTCAAAAAAAGAGGCAACTTAAAAATGCTAGGAGTTCTAGTCTGGTCAACATGGTGAAATCCTGTCTCTACTAAAAATACAAAAAAATCAGCCAGGCATGGTGGAACATGCCTGTAGTCCCAGCTCAGGAGGCTGAGGTGGGAAAATCGTTTAAACCTGGGAGGCAGAGGTTGCAGTGAGCCATGATCACACGAAAAAAAAAAAAAAAAAGAAGAAGAAGAAAAAAAAAGAGTTAAAAAAAAGTCAAATACCTAGAAACAAAGTATAAAGCAGTGCTTATCAGAGGTGGAAAGAGGGAACAGGGAGGAAATGGGGAGATGTAGGTCACAGGGTACAAAGTTGCAGATACATGTGGTAAATAAGTCTTGGAATCTAATATACAACATGAAGGCTATACTTATACGATTGTATTGTATACTAAACACTTGCTAAGAGTAGATTTTAGATACTCTTACCATACTTGCAAGAAAACGGTAACTGTGCAAGATAATGACTATGTTAATTTACATGACTATTAACATGTAAATTAGACTATAAGAGTAACCATTTCACTGCATATATCAAAATGTCATGTTGTACAGCTTACACGTATACAATTTAAAAAACGATTGGGGAGCTTTACAGAACGTTTGATCGCCCTTTCCCCAATCTCTTTTCTCCATCTTGGTAGCAGTCTTGAAGATGGCCATCTACATTTTCAGTAGGAGACCATGGTCACTGGTTCCAGCAGGCATAGAGCAGACCTGGTTCTGAAAGAATTGTATTTGTCTTTTTTTGAACTATCTGGATGCTCCCTAAAGAACTGAGGAAAAGCACTTGTCTTTTTTTCAACTACCTCTTTCAGGTAGAAAATTAGCCATGCAGAGGACATTTCTCATAAACACTGAAAGGCCATCAATACCTGGGGTAAAACATTATAGTGGAGGCAAAAAATAGATACGCTGAATCCTGGGAGGAAAAGCTGGGGAGAAAGATTCTTAGAAGAATTCAGGCATTAAAAAATGTCTGCTTATACCAGGGAATTTGGAAAGCCACATACATGCCTAGGGCAGGCTGCATACTTAGAAAAGTTCTGAGAAGACCCTAAGATTTTTATCTATGGCTGATATTTATTCTGGGTACAAGAAAAAAGTCAAGGCTCAAGCAGAGTGGTGAATAGCCTGTCTAGGCATTAAAGGAGTGCCCCAAAACAGAGATTATGTGCATAAGCCACCATGCCCGGCCTCAACTATCTTAAATATACTCAAAAAGCTAAAGGAAACAATGGACAAAGAACTAAAGAAAATCAAGAAAAGGATATATAAAGAAAAGTAAATATTTTTAAAAGATAGAAATAATAACAAAGTGCTAAGTAGAAATTCTGGACCTGAAAAAGTACAATAATTGAAAGAAAAAATTCACTAGAGGCTTTCAACAGAAGCTTTGTGTAGGTAGAAGTAAGAAATAGCTAATTAGAAGCTAGGTCAATTGAAATTATCCAGTTTGAGGATCAGAAAAGAGTGAAGAAAAATGTACGGTGCCCAAGAGACTTGTGGGGCACCATCAAACATACCAAAAAGTACGCATAATAGGAGTCCAAGGAGGAGAGGAGAGAGAGAAAAGGGCATAAATAATATTTGGAAAAAATAATCCCCAAACTTCCCAAACTTTATAGAAGACATGAATTTATACATCCAAGAAAGTCAATGAACTCCAAGAAGAATGATCACAAAGAGATCCATAACAAGACATATTATAATCAAACCAGAAAAACAAAAACAAGGAGAGAATCTCAAATGCATCAGAAGAAAGCAATTAGTCATGTACAAGTGATCCTCAATAAAATCAGCAGCCAATTTCTCAGAAGAATCCATTGTTGCCAGGAGGCAGTGGGATGACATATTTAAGGTGTTGAAAGAAAAAAACCACCCATCAACCAAGAGTTCGACATCTGAAAAAATTATCCTTCAAAAATGAAGGAGAAATTAAGACATTTGCAGATAAACAAAAGAAGATAGAGTTTATTGCTAGTAGACTTGTACTACAGGAAATACTAAAGGGAATCTTTCAGGCTGAAATAAAATCACACTAGAAAGTAACCGAAATCTCTACCAAGAAACAATGAACAAAGGTAAATATGACTGCATAGATTAATACAAAAGCCAGTATTCTTGTATTTTTGCTTTGCAACTTCTCTTTTTTCCCACATGATTTAAAAGACAAATGAGTAAAACAATAATTATAAATCTGTTAATAAGCACACATGTACAAAGATGTAGTTTGTTACAACAACATAAAGGCAACAGAATGAAACAACATAGGAGCACAGTGTTTGTATATTATTGAAGCTAGGTGGTGTGAATTCAAAATAGCTTGTTATAAGTTGAAGAGGTTAAATGTAATACTGAGGATAACAATAAAATAACTAAAAATACAGGAAAGGAAATGAGAAAGGAATCTAAACTAAAAAATATGAACTATACACGAAAGAATAGAATAGTGGAGGGATTGAGGGGAAAAAATTTAAGACATATACCTGATGTAAATGACGAGTTGATGGGTGCTGACGAGTTGATGGGTGCAGCACACCAACATGGCACAAGTATACGTATGTAACAAACCTGCACATTATGCACATGTACCCTAGAACTTAAAGTATAATAATAATTAAAAAAAACAAAACAAAACAAAACAAAAAAAACCTTTCCTTAAAAAAAAAAAAGAAAAGAAATGGCAAAATGCAAGAAGTAGGTCCTTACATATCAGTCATTACTTTAAATGTAAATGAATTGAACTCTTCAATTAAAATACAGAGATAGGCAGAATGAATTGGAAAAATAGGATTCAACTATTTTCTACATACAGAGATTCACTTTAGATTCAAAGGCACAAATACATTTAGAGTAAGAAGATAGAAAATGATATTCCATGCAAGTGGTAACCAAAAGAGACTTACAGTAGCTATACTAATATTGGCAAATAGACTTTAAGTAAAAAATTATTAGTAGAGACAATAAAGGACATTATACATTAATAAAAGGGTCAACCCAGCAGAAAGTTATAACAATTATAAACACATATGCACCAAACAACAGCCCCAAAATACATAAAGCAAACATTAACAAAATTCAAGGGAGAAATAGATAGTTCTACAGTAATAGTTGAAGACTTCAATACCTCACTTGCAATAATGGTCAAAACAACTAGAGAAAAGATCAATAAGGAAATAGAGGACTTGGAAAACATTATAAACCAACAGTACCTGGCATATATACGAAGAACACCGTATCCAAACACAGCAAAATACACATTTCCTCAAATGCACATAAGTCGTTCTCATAGGACAGACCATATATTAGGCCACAAAAACAAGTCTCAATAAACTATAAAAGACATAAATTATATGATGTCTCCTGTGACCATAATGGAATAAAACTGGAAATCAAGAACAGAAGGAGAATTGGAAAAATCACAAATATGTCAAAATTAAACAACATAGTGTAAAATAATCAATGGATCAAAGAAGAAATACCAAGAGGAATTGGGATATAACTTGACACAAGTGAAAACAAACAAAAAAAAGCTTACCAAAACTTATGGAATGGAGTGAAAGTAGTGCTGAGGGATATTTCTATCCCTCTGAAAGGAAGAAGGAGGACTAGGAATCCAACTTACAAAGGATGTGAAGGATCTCTTTAAGGAGAACTACAAACCACTGCTCAATGAAATAAAATAGGACACAAACAAATGGAAGACTATTCCATGCTCATGGATAGAAATAATCAATATTGTGAAAATGGCCATACGGCCCAAGGTAATTTGCAGATTCAATGCCATTCCCATCAAACTACCAATGGCTTTCTTCACAGAATTGGAAAAATCTACTTCAAAGTTCATATGGAACCAAAAAAGAGCCCACATTGCCAAGACAATCCTAAGCATAAAGAACAAAGCTGGAGGCATCACACTACCTGACTTCAAACTATACTACAAGTCTGCAGTAACCAAAACAGCATGGTACTGGTACCAAAACAGAGATATAGACCAGTGGAACAGAACAGAGGCCTCAGAAATAACACCACACATCTACAACCATCTGATCTTTGACAAACCTGACAAAACAAGAAATGGGGAAAGGATTCCCTATTTAATAAATGGTGTTGGGAAAACTGGCTAGCCATATGTAGAAAGCTGAAACCGGATCCCTTCCTTACACCTTATACAAAAACTAATTCAAGATGGATTAGAGACTTAAATGTTAGACCTAAAACCATAAAAATCCTAGAAGAAAACCTAGGCAATACCATTCAGGACATAGGTATGGGCAAGGACTTTATGACTAAAACACCAAAAGCAATGGCAACAAAAGCCAAAATTGACAAATGGGATCCAATTAAACTAAAGAGCTTCTGCACAGCAAAAGAAACTGCCATCAGAGTGAAAAGACAACCTACAGAATGGGAGAAAATTTTTGCAATCTACCCATCTGAGAAAGCACTAATATCCAGAATCTACAGAGAACTTAAACAAATTTACAGGAAAAAAACAAACAACCCCATCAAAAAGTGGGCAAAGGATATGAACAGACACTTCTCCAAGGAAGACATTTATGCAGCCAACAGACATATGAAAAAATGCTCATCATCACTGGTCATCAGAGAAATGCAAATCAAAACCACAATGAGATACCATTTCACACCAGTTAGAATGGTGATCATTAAAAAGTTAGGAAACAACAGATGCTGGAGACGATGTGGAGAAACAGGAACGCTTTTACACTGTTGGTGGGAGTGTAAATTAGTTCAACCATTGTGGAAGACAGTGTGGCGATTCCTCAAGGATCTAGAACTAAAAATACCATTTGACTCAATGATCCCATTACTGGATATATACCCAAAGTATTATAAATCATGCTACTGTAAAGACACATGCACATGTATGTTTATTGTGGCACTGTTCACAATAGCAAAGACTTGGAACCAACCCAGATGTCCAGCAATGATAGACTGGATTAAGAAAATGTGGCACATATATACCATAGAATACTATGCAGCCATAAAAAAGGATGAGTTCATGTCCTTTGCAGGGAAATGGATGACGCTGGAAACCATCATTCTCAGCAAACTATCACAAGGACAGAAAACCAAACACCACATGTTCTCACTCATAGGTGGGAATTGAACAATGACAACACTGGGGAACATCACACTCTGGGGCCTCTCAGGGGGTGGGGAGCTGGGGGAGGGATAGCATTAAGAGAAATACCTAATGTAAATGATGAGTTGATGGGTGCAGCAAACCAACATGGCACATGTAGCAAATGTGCCATGGCACATGTTTGCTATGTAGCAAACCTGCACAAAGTGCACGTGTACCCTAGGACTTAAAGTGTAATAAAAACATAAAGAAGGAGGAAATTTACGCCTTAAAAAACTAGATAAAGAAGAGCAAACTAAACCCAAAGCTATTAGAATGAAGAAAATCATAAAAATTAGAGCAGAGATAAATAACATAGAGAATAGAAAAACAAGAGAGATAATCAATGAAACCAAAAGTTGGTTCTTTGAAAAGATCAACAAAATTGACAAACCTTTAGCTAGATTGACAAAGAAAAAAAGAGAAAAGACTCAAATTACTAAAATTAGAATTGGAAGTGGAGACATTACTACAGATCTTATGGAAATAATAATTAAAAGGATTAAAAGAACACTTTAAATAACTATATGCCAACAAATTGAATAACCTAGATGAAACAGATTTCTGGAAACACATAAAATACCAAGACTGACTTAAGAAGAAATAAAAAATTAAAGAGGACCTATAACAAGAAAAGAGATTGAATCAGTACTCAAAAACCTCCTGATAAAGAAAAGCCAGATGGCTTCACTGGTGAATTCTACTAATTATTCAAGGAATAATTAGCATCAATTATTCTCAAGGTCTTCCCAGAAACAGAAGAGGAAAAAAACACTTCCTCACTCATTTTATTAGGTTAGCATTACCCTGATACCAAAGCCAAAGATATCAGAAAAAAGAAAACTACAGATCGATATCCCTTATGAATATTGATGCAAAAACTCTCAACAGAATACTAACAAACTGAATCCAGCTCATATTACAGGGATTATACACCACGACCAAGTGAAATTTATCTCAGAAATGCAAAACTGGTTCAATACATGAAAATCAATCAATGCAGTATATGATATTAACAGAATGAAGAAAATAGAAAAATTACCATCTTAGTTGATGCAGAAAAAACATTTGAAAAAATCCGGCACTCTTTTAATAAAAACACTTGAGAATCTAGAAATAGAAGGGAACTTCCTCAGTCTGATAAAAGGCGTTTATGAAAACCCACAGCTAACATTTTACTCAAGGATAAAAGACTAAAAGCCTTTCAACTAACATCATGAAAAGGCAACAGTGCCCAGTCTCACCACTTCTATTTAATATTGAACTGGAAGTTCTAGCCAGAGCAATTAGGCAAGAAAAATAAATAAAATGCATCTCCATTGAAAAATAAGGAGTAAAACTATTCCTATTCACAGATAACATGACCTTGAAAGTAGAAAATCCTAAAGAATCCACAAAAATGATCAGAGCTAATAAATAAATTCAGCAAAGTTGTAAGATACAAGATTGATATATAAAAATCAGTTCTGTTCCTACACACTAGCAATGAACAATCTGAAAAAGAAGTTAAGAAAAGCAGTTCCATGCACAGTAGCATTCAAAAGAACAAAATACCTGGCAATAACTTAACCAGAGAGGTTCAAGATAATACACTGAAAACTAAATAACATTTCTGAAAGAAAGAAAATGTAAATAAATGGAAATACATCCTATGTTCATGAATTGGAAGATAATATTAATATGCCAATACCACCCAAAGCAATTTATAGAGTCAGTGCAATCCTTATCAAAATTTTGATTTTTTTCATAAATGGAAAAGCTAATTCTCAAATTTATATGTGATTTCAAGATGTCCCAATAGCCAAAACAATATTGTAAAAGAAAAGCAAAATTTGTGGACTCACACTTTCCAATTTCAAAACTGATACAGATATGGTAATCAAAACAGTGTGGTACTGGCATAAAGATAGACATATAGATAGATGTCTATATGAAATTAAATTGAGAGTCCATAAATAAACCCAAACATTTATGGCCAGGTGATTTTTGACAAGAGTGCTAAGATCATTCAATAGGGAGAGATTGCTCTCTTTAACAGATGGTGCTGGGACAACTGGATATCCACATACAACAGAATGAAGTTGGACCCCTTCCTTTCATTATACGCAAAAATTAACTCAAAATGTATCGATCACCTAAATATAAGAGCTAAAACTCTTAGAAGAAAACATAATGATAAATATTCATGATTTTGGATTTGGAAATGGATTCTGATATATGACACCGAAAGCATGAGTAAGAAAAGATAAAATGCGGGGAGGGGCCAAGATGACTAACTAGAAGCAGTTATGGTTGGAGGATCCCACTGAAAAGAACAAAAACAGTGAGTGAATCCTGCACCAGCAGCTAAGGTATTCAGGTTCACTCATTGGGACTAACTAGGTGGTTGGCATGACCCACAGGGAGTGAAGAAAAGCAGGGTGGAACGATAGCCCACCACGAAGCTGCATGGGACAAGGGGTGCTCCCACTTCCAGCCAAGGGAGGTGGTGAGTGATTGTGCTACCCCACCCAGGAAATCATGCTTTTTCCATGGATCTGTGCAATCCATGGGCCAGGAGATCCCTTCATGATCCAACACCACAAGGGCCTTGAATCCCAAGCACAGAGCTGTGCAGATTCTCAGGCACCACTTGGCTGCAGACTGCCTGAGACTACTGAGTTCCTGGGGGAAGGGGCAGCAGCCATCACTGCAGCTTCTGTCTGCTGTTTTCCCCTGCCAGTGCCAGAGGGACTGGGTAGTTTGGACCCAGAAGGAATTCCCCAGGGTGCAGCACAGCAGCTGTGGCAGACTGTGGCCAGGCTGCCTCTTTAGGCTGGACCCAGACTCACCCCTTCTCACTGAGTGGGGCCTCCCTGTGGGAATTTCAGCAACTCCAGCCAAGCGTTTATGGATAGAACTCTGATCTCCCTGGGATTGAACACCTGTTGGTAGTGGGGCTGCGGACTCTGTGGATCAGCAGACTTAGTCTTTTCCCCTGCTGGCTCTGAGGAATCTGGGCAGTCTGGATAAGTATGATCCCCCCATCCCAGCACACCCTTTCTGCCGAGGGACACAAGGAATGCTACATTAAGTGGGTCCCTTATCCAATGTGACTCCTGACTGGGTGAGACTCCCCAACAGGGGTTACCAGACACTTTATATAGGAGCACTCCCACTGTCATCAGTTTGGTGCCCCTCTTGGACGAAGCTCCCAGAGGAAGAAGCAGGCAGCCATCTTTGCTGTTCTGCAGCCTCCACTGATGACACCTCCAGGGTGGGGAGGGACCCAGGTGAATAGGGTCTGGAGTGGACCCCCAGCAAACTGCAGCAGCCTTGCAGAAGAGGGTCCTGACTACTAAAAGAAAAACAAACAGAAAGCAACAACAACAGCATCAACAAAAATGTCCCCACAAAAACCCCATCCAAAGGTCAGCAGACTCAAAGATCAAAGCTAGATAAACTCAGAAAGATGAGAAAGAATCAATTAAAAAATGCTGAAAACTCAAAAAGCCAGGGTGCCTCTTCTCCTCCAAATGGCTGTAACACCTCTCCAGCAGGGCACAGAACTGGGCTCAGGTTGAGATGGATGAACTGACAGAAGTAGGCTTCAGACGGTGGATAATAATGAACTTTGCTGAGCTAAAGGAGTGTGTTCTAACTCAATGCAAAGAACCTAAGAATCGTGATAAAACATTACAGGACCTATTAACCAGAAAAAACAGTTTAGAGAGGAACATAAATGACTTGAAGGAACTGAAAAACACAACATGAAAACATCACAATGCAATCATAAGTGTCAGTAGCCAAATAGACCAAGTGGAGGAAAGAATTTCAGAGATTGAAGACTATCTTGCTGAAATAAAATAGGCAGACAAGATAAGAGAAAAAAGAATGAAAAGGAACAAACAAAACAAAACCTCTGAGAATTATGGGATTATGTAAAGAAACCAAACCTACAACTGATTATCGTACCTGAAAGAGACAGGGTGAATGAAACAAAGTTGGAAAATATACTTCAGGATATCATGCAAGAGACTTCCCCAACCTAGCCAGACAGGCAAACATTCAAACTCAAGAAATACAAAGAACCCTAGTAAGATACTCTGTGAGAGGATCCATGAGAGGATCAACCACAATCTCCAAGGTCAAAATGAAGGAAAAATGTTAAGGGCAGCCAGAGAGAAAGGCCAAGTCACCTACAAAGGGAAGCCCATCAGAATAACATCAGGCCTCTCAGCAGAAACTCTACAAGCCAGAAGAGATTGGGGGCCAATATTCAACATTCTTAAAGAAAAGAATTTTCAACCCAGAATCTCATATTTGGCCAAATGAAGCTTCACAAGCAAAGGAGAAATAAAATATTTTTCAGACAGTCAAATGCTGAGGGAATTCATCCACCACCAGGCTTGACTTGCAAGAGCTCCTGAAGGAAGCACTAAATATGGAAAGGAAAAGCCATTGTCAGCCACTACAAAACATACTGAAGCACACACTGAAGACCAATGAAACTGTGAAGCAACTACATCAACAAGTCTTCAAAATAGCTAGCATCATGATGGCGGGATCAAATTCACACATAACAATACTAACTTTAAATGTAAATGTGTTAAGTGCCCCAATTAAAAGATACAGAATGGTAAGCTGGGTAAATTGTGAAGACCCATTGGTGTGCTGCATTTAAGAGACTCATATGCAAAGACACGCATAAGTTCAAAATAAAGGGATAGAGGAAAATCTACCAGGCAAATGGAGAGCAGAAAAAAGCAGGGATTGCAATCCTAGTTTCTGACAAAGTAGACTTTAAAGCAATAAAGACCAAAAAAGACAAAGAAAGGCATAGCAAAGGGTTAAATTCAACACGAAGAACTATCCTAAATATGTATGCACCCAATACAAGAGCAGATTCATAAAATAAGCTCTTAGAAACGTACAAAGAGACGTAGACTCCCACACAATAATAGTGGGAGACTTTAACACCCCGTTGTCAATATTAGACAGATCATTGAGACAGAAAATTAACAAAGATATTCAGTACTTGAACTCAGCTCTAGATCAAGTGGACCTGATAGACCTCTACAGAACTCTCCACCCTACAACAACAGAATACACATTGTATGCATTGCCACATGGAACTTACTCTAAAATTGATCACATAATTGGAAGTAAAACACTCCTCACCAAATGCAAAAGAATTGAAATCATAACAGTCTCTCAGATCACAGCATAATTAAATTAGAACTCAAGACAAAGAAACTCACTCAAAACCACACAGCTACATAGAAATTGAACAACCTGTTCCTGCATGACTCCTGGTTAAATAATGAAATTAAGGCAGAAAGCAAGAAGTTCTTTGAAACCAATGAGAACAAAGAGACAATGTATCAGAATCTCTGGACGCAGTTAAAGCAGCTGTTAAGAGGGAAATTTAGAGCACTAAATGCCCATATCAAAAACCTAGAAAGCTCTCAAATTGAAATGCTAACATTAAAACTAAAAGAACTGGAGAACCAAGAGCAAACAAACTCCAAAGCTGACAAAAGACAAGAAACAACCAAGATCAGAGCAGAACTGAAGGAGATAGAGACAAGAAGAATGCTTCAAAAAATCAAGGAGTCCAGAATCTGGTTTTTTTTTTGCAAAAACTAGTAATATAGATAGACTGCAGGTTAGCTAGACTAATAAAGAAGAAAAGAGAAAAGAATCAAATAGACACAATAAAAACTGTTAAAGAGGATATCACCACTGACCCCATAGAAATAAAAACAATCATCAGAGAATACTATAAATACCTCTATGCACATAACCTAGAAAATCTAGAAGAAGTGGATAAATTCCTGGACACATACACTCTCCCAAGACTGAACCAGGAAGAAGCTGAATCCCTGAATAGACCAATAACAAATTCTGAAATTGAGGCAGTAATAAATAGTCTAAAAAAAAAAGTTTTATTTTGAAACTATTCCAAACAATTGAAAAGGAGGGACTCCTCTCTAATTCATTTTATGAGGCCAGTATCATCCTGATACCAAAACCTGGCAGAGATACAACAAAAAAGAAAGCTTCAGGCCAATATCCCTGATGGACATTGATGCAAAAATTCTCAGTAAAATACTGGCAAACCAAATACAGCAGCGCATCATAAAGCTTATCCACCCTGATCGAGCTGGCTGTATTCCTGGGATGCAAGCCTGGTTCAACATATGCAAATCAATGAATGTAATTCATCACATAAACAGATCTAAAGACAAAAACCACAGATTATCTTAATAGACACAGAAAAGGCCTTTTATAAAATTCAACGTCCCTTCATGTTAAGCACTCTCAATAAACTAGGTATTGATGGAACATATCTTAAAAAACAATAAGAGGCATTTATGACAAACTGACAACCAATATTATACTGAATGGGCAAAAGCTGGAAGCAGTTCTTCTGAAAACCAGCACAAGACAAGGATGCCCTCTCTCACCACTCCTATTCAGCATAGTATTAGAAGTTCTGACCAGGGCAATCAGGCAAGAGAAAGAAATAAAGCATATTCAAATAGGAAGAGAGGAAGTCAAGTTATCTTTGTTTGCTGATGATATGATCCTATATCTAGAAAACCCCATCATCTCAGCCCAAAAGCTTCTTAAGCTCACAAGCAACTTCAGCAAGGTCTCAGGAAACAAAATCAATGCAGAAGTTACAAGCATTCTTATACACCACACACAGGCAAGCAGAGAACCAAATCATGAATGAACTCCCATTCACAATTGTTACAAAGCGAATAAAATACTTAGGAATACAGCTAACAAAGGAAGTGAAGGACCTCTCCAAAAAGAACTACAAACCACTGCTCAAGGAAACCAGAGAGGACACAAACAAATGGAAAAATATTCTATGCTAATGGATAGGAAGAATCAACATCATGAAAATGACCATACTGCCCAAAGTAATTAATAGATTCACTACTATTCCCATTAAACTACCATCGACATTTTTCACAAAATTAGAAAAAACTATTTTAAAATTTATATGGAACCAAAAAAGGGCTCATATAGCCAAGACAATCCTAAGCAAAAAGAACAAAGCTGGAGGCATCATGCTACTGGACTTCAAACTATACTATAAGGCTGCAATAACCAAAACAGCATGGTACTGGTACAAAAACAGACACATAGACCAATGGAACAGAATAGAGAACCTATAAATAAGACCGCACATCTGCCACTATCTGATCTTCAAAAAACCTGACAAAAACAAGCAATGGGGAAAGGATTCCCTATTTAATAACTGGTGCTGGGAGAACTGGCTATCCATATGCAGAAAATTGAAAC
>NW_012110330.1:4386-9308 GCF_000951045.1 Mandrillus leucophaeus | reverse complement strand
AGATAATGCATGCTGGGCTTAATACCTAGGTGATGGGTTGATAGGTGCGGCAAACCACCAGGGCACAGGTTTACCTGTGTAACAAACCTGCACATCCTGCACATGTACCCTAGAACTAAAAATAAAAATTAGAAGAAAAAAAGTATTCATTAGTTCCTCCAACAAATATTTTCTGAATATCTGTAACTATGAATTTCATTAAACTTACTCTTCACGTGTTAAAAAAAAAGAAGACATTTATGTGGCCAAGAAACATATGAAAAAAAGCTCAACGTCACTGGTCATTAGAGAAATGCACATCAAAACCACAATGAGATACCATCTCACACGGGTCAGAATGGCAATTATTAAAAAGTCAAGAAAAAACAGATGCTGGTGAGGCCGTGGAGAAATAGAAACTCTTTTACACTGTTAGTGGGAATGTAAATTAGTTCAACTATTGTGGAAGACCATGTGGGGACTCCTCCAAGACCTAGAGGCAGAAAGACAGTTTGATCCAGCAATCCCATTACTGGGTATATACCGAAAAGAATATAAATCATTCTGTTATAAAGATATGTGTATGTACATGTTCTTGCACATGTATCTTCATTGCGGCGCTATTTGCAATAGCAAAGACATGAAATCAACCCAAATGCCCATCAATGATAGACTGGGTAAAGAAAATGTGGTACGTATACACCATGGACTACTGTGAGGCCATACAAAGGAATGAAATCATGTCCTTTGTATGGACATGGATGAAGCCAGAACCCATTATTCTCAGCAAACTAATGCAGGAAAAGAAAGTCAAACACCACATGTTCTATAAGTGGGAGCTGAACAATGAGAACACATGGACACAAGGAGGGGAAAGACACACACTGGGGCCTGTCGGGGATGAGGCAGGGGGGAGAGAGAGCATCAGGAAAAATAGATAATGTATGCAGGGCTTAATACCTAGATGAGGTTGACAGGTGCAGCAAACCACCAGGGCACATGTTTACCTATGTAACAAACTTGCACATCCTGCACATGTATCCTGGAACTTAAAATAAAATGATAAAAAAGAAAAAAAGATAAAAATAGATAAATTGTACTTCATCAAAATTAAAGACTTTTGTGCATCAAAGAACATTATTAAGAAAGTGAAAAGATAACCTACAGAATGGGAGAAAATATTTTCAGATCATATATAAAGGTCTGGGTTCAAGAATATATAAACAACTCCTATAACTCAATAGCAAAAAGACAAATAATTCAATTAAAATGGGCAAAGGACTTGAATAGACATTTCTCCAAAGAGGATATACAAATGGCCAATAAACACTCGAAAAGATGCTCAAAATCATTTGTCATTGGGAAAATGCAGATCAAAACCACAATAATATGCCACTTGACACCTATTAGAATGGTGATAATAATTTTTTTAAAAAGGAAAAAAACAAGTGTTGATGAGGATGTGGATAGATTATAACTCTTGTACACAGCTAGTGAAAATGTAAAATAGTACAGCCATTGTGGAAAACAGTTTGTCAATTTCCCAAAATGTTAAGCATAGAATTATATGACCCAACAATTCCATTTCTAGGTATATACCCAGACAAATTAAAAACAGGTAGTCAAATACTTGTATACATAATAGCACTATTCGCAAAAGCCTAAAGGCAAAAACAACCCAGATGTCCTCTGAGAGATGACTGGATAAATAAAATGTAGTATATACAGAATATAAAATACTATTCAGCCAAAAAGGAATGAAGTACTGATACATGGTACAACATAGATGAACTGGAAAACATGATGCTAAGTGAAGGAAGTCAGACACGAAAGGTCATATGTTTTATGATTTCATTTCTGTGAAATTATCCAGAATAGGTAAACCCACAGAGACAGAAAGCAGATCAGTATTTGCCAGGGGCTGGGGGCAGGGGAGAATGAGAAACGACTGCTTAGTGGGTACAGGGTTTTCTTTTGGGGTGATGAAAATGTTTTAGAATAATAGAAGTTGTGATTTCACAACATTGTGAACGTACAAAATGTCACTTTAAAATTATTACATTGTGTTATAAGAATTTCACCTTAATAAAAAATGTCTGAGTGTGAACAGAGAAACAACCAAAGCTGAATCTGGGTTTAAAGGACCAAAAACAGAGGCCTGAATGTCTGGAGGCCACATTGGAGATTGCAGATTCTGAGAGGTGGAAAAACACGTGTCTTTGAGGATAATGAAAAAATATAAAACAGCTCTCTGCCTGTTGAGCACAACAAACATTTGAAGATGTGGACGGTTGGTAAAAAGTAGATAACACTGCTCAGGGGGCCATCAGGTCACAATCTCTTCACAGAAGAGCATTGCACATTTTGACTCAACCTCAGAATCAGCCCACATGTGTTTGTTTTACTTACATTTCCAACCACTGCTCTCTCCTGGACATCAGAATACCTATGTCTGCTTCCTGCAAACACACTCAAAGTTAGTTCCTATTTCTTCCTCCCTACAATCCCAGTGTGACTGAAGTCCAGTGGAATTTAGAACCTTGCTGCTCAGTGTGGTCCATGGTTAGGCAGCATTGGTGTCACCTGTGAGCCTGTTAGAAATGCAGAATCTCATTCCCTATTCCAGAATCAGCATTTTAGTAAGATTCTCCCAAGTAATTTATATGCACATTTAAGTTTGACAATTTTCCATCTATAAAAATTGAAATGAAGAAACGAACGAGATTTATTTTCTCTAGGATGTCATGATGCTTGATTTTAGTTATAATTATTGTTTTGTTCTGTTAGTTTTGCCACCCAGGGCTTGAGTTAAAGGAAATGGGATTATTTCTCAATATGGTTTGTCTCTTCAGCTAAATTTTCTAAAAGGAGTCAGGATACTGCCCAACCCACTTGAAAAAATGTAGGCTGGTGTGAGTCATTGTTTTTCATGGTTGTTTCCAACATTGATTTCATTTGCCCCACGCTTTTGCAACAGTGGTCTTCTTTCCCTTCCTAAATCACTCCAGGCTCTTTCCTGCATCAGAGCTTTTGTACACTTGATTCCCTCTGCCTTAAAAGCTTCTTCATTTGACTTTTCCTGTTTAACTTTTCACACCCTTTAAATATCAGATGAGATGTTACTTTTCCAGAAAGTCCTTTCTTCATCACTCCGTCCAAAGCAGGTCCCCGTGTTTTTCTCTATCAAGATCCCCTGCTTATTTATTTATTTATTTTTTGCTAGCCTCACATTTTCTAATTATGTATGCATTTGTGTGAATATATGACTGCGTGTAAGCTAAGTAGTGCAGTGAAGTTGTTATAAGCACAGACTCCAGAGCCAGGCTTCCTGATTTCCAATTCTAGCAGCCACTTCTCTCCTTCTGGGTCTCAGAACACCTGCATCTGCCTCCTGAAAACTCATTCAAATGTGTTTCTCTTTCTATACCCATTTCCCCTAGAAGTGTGGGGCAGTGAGCAAGTTACTCAAGTGTTCTGTGCCTTCTTTCCCCATCTGTGAAGTGGAGATTGGAGCACTGTGTATTTCATAGGGTCATTATAAGAAGTATTCATGGAAATAGGGAGAAGAAGAGGAGTTTTAACATGAGGACATTCAGAATATTTTATTCTAGAGGTGGAATTAATTTTGCAGGGAGGTAAAAATGAAGCAAAAACTCAAGATTCTGCTCCCAGGTCAGGAAGTGGCTCTTGAATGAAAGAAAGAATTCTCTCTCTGCATTTTATATGTATTTCCCAAAGTTCTGTACTCATTCCAGTTTTCTCCTCAATGTAACATATCTCTATGCCATTGATTTTTTAAGTCTCTAGCCTCAGCCCTACCCCTAGTCCTAAGTTCCCAGGAACTTTCACGTAACTTCCTCATGGATAGAACACTGACATCCTAAAATCAGTAGGTCCAAAATTGAACTCGCCTTCCTCCTGTGGCTGCGGTCCACCTTCCAATTTTGTTACTTTCTTTGCTTATCCTGTTTGAAATTTCACTGCCCTCTTTACCATATTTCATCTCTTCCTTTCCTACTTGATTTATTTATGCCTTATCACTACCGAATACACTATTTTACTTGTTTATCTTTTTTTACGGTTTGTCTCCTGCTAAAATGTTAACTCTATGAGAGCAGGAATTTTTGCTTGCTTCGTTCATGATGTATTCATGCAAATTAAAACAGTGCCAAGCATTCAGTAGGCGCTTGATGAATATTTATTCCTTTCCCCTCTTTCCAATTGCCAATTAATCTACTTAACTCCATATTGATGGGATCTCTTGCTTCGGTCCCTTCTTTCTTTTATGCTGCTGCCACACTCATTCAACTGTCATTGTTTCTCAGAACTATTACAAGAGCTTGCCGCATGCTGGCTAATGAAATTTGGGCAAATTATTTAAGTGAACTTCACCTCAGTTCTTTATTTTAAAATGGAGATAATAATAGTATAAATTCATAGAATTCTCATGAGACTCATAATGTGTGTACAGCACCTGGAACAATACTTGAAATACAATAAGCACTCAGTGAATGCTTCCTACTTTCATCCGCTACCCTGGGCTAGCTCTGGGCTAGGTTTCCGTTGTCTCCTGGCCTATCTCTGCCTGAATGCTACACTTTGTCTCCCTTGGACCATTTGTAGTTCCCCAAATATGATACGAATCTTCATCTTCTCCATATAATGGACAGGAGGGAACAAGAAGCCAGTTGGATCAGTTCATTCTTTTCTCACTGCCATATTGCTGTGAGAAAAGCAATGTCATATTACTGTGCTTTTCTCAATGCCATGCATTGCTGGACTAGCTAGTCCTTATTTGCACTAAAGGAGGGGAGAGATGGAAACCTTTTTTTTTTTTTTTTTCGCAACGAGCAAAAGGTGAGAGGATTATTTTTAGTGTGTTCGATTGGCTCAGAAAATTTGGCTCAGCTGAATAATAGGTTTTTAATATTTTAGCTGAGGAT
>NW_012110330.1:2689-4028 GCF_000951045.1 Mandrillus leucophaeus | reverse complement strand
TACAAAAAATTAGCTGGGCATGGTAGTGGGCACTTGTAGTCCCAGCTACTCAGAAGGCTGAGGCAGGAGAAAGGTGTGAACCTGGGAGGTGGAGCTTGAAGTGAGCCGAGATCACGTCACTGCACTCCAGCCTAGGTGACAGAGTGAAACTCCATCTCAAAAAAAAATAAATAAATAAAAAATTAAAGACTTAAATGTAAAACTCAAAACTATAAAAACCCTAGAATAAAATCTAGGCGATACCATTCAGGACATAGGCATGGGCAAACATTTCATTATGAAATCACTGAAAGCAATTGCAATAAAAGGAAAAATTGACAAATGGGATCTAACTAAACTGAAGAGCTTCTACATAGCAAAAGAAACTATTATCAGAGCCAATAGGCAACCTACAAAGTGGGAGAAAATTTTTGCAATCTATTCATCTGACAAAGGTCTAATATCCAGAATCTACAAGGAACCCAAACAAATTTACAAGAAAAAAATCAAACAACCCCATTAAAAAGTGAGCAGAGGACATTAACAGACATTAACAGAAGACATTCATGCAGCCAACAAACATGTGAAAAAAAGCTCAATATCACTGATCATTAGATAAATGCAAATGAAAACCACAATGAGATACCATCTCATGGCAGTCAGAATAGCAATTATGAAAAAGTTAAGAAACAACAGATGCTGGTGAGGTTGTGGAGAAACAGGAACACTTTGACACTGTTGGTGGGAATGGAAATTAGTTCAATCATTGTGGAAGACAGTGTGGGAATCCTCAAAGATCTAGAACCAGAAATACCATTTGACCCAGCAATCTCATTTCTGGGTATATACCCAAATGAATATAAGTCAGTCTGTTACAAAGATACATGTATGCATATGTTCATTGCAGCACTATTCACAATAGCAAAGACCTGGAATCAAACCAAATGCCCATCAATGACAGACCAGACAAAGAAAATGTGGAACATATACGCCATGGAATACTGTGCAGCCATCAAAAGGAATGAGATCATGTCCTTTGCAGAGATGTGGATAAAGCTGGAAGCCATTATCCTCAGCAAACTCATGCAAGAACAGAAAACCAAACACTGGCTGTTCTCACTTGTAAGTGGGAGCTGGACAATGAGAACACATGGACACAGGGAGGGAAACAACACACACTGGGGCCTCTTGGGAAGTGGGGTTGCAGGAGGGAGAGCATTAAGAAAAATAGATAATGCATGCTGGGCTTAATACCTAGGTGATGGGTTGATAGGTGCGGCAAACCACCAGGGCACAGGTTTACCTGTGTAACAAACCTGCACATCCTGCACATGTACCCTAGAACTAAAAATAAAAATTA
>NW_012110330.1:311-1816 GCF_000951045.1 Mandrillus leucophaeus | reverse complement strand
GAATAATAGGTTTTTAATATTTTAGCTGAGGATAGTGAGGTTCAGGAAGGATAAGTAACCTCCCTGAGGTTCACAGTATGATAGTAGCTAAATTGTTATGCTTTGTCCTTTTTAGTTTTGTTTTTTTTTTTTTTTTTTTTTTTTTTTTTTTTCCGCAACGAGCAAAAGGTGAGAGGATTATTTTTAGTGTGTTCGATTGGCTCAGAAAATTTGGCTCAGCTGAATAATAGGTTTTTAATATTTTAGCTGAGGATAGTGAGGTTCAGGAAGGATAAGTAACCTCCCTGAGGTTCACAGTATGATAGTAGCTAAATTGATATGAGGGCTCATTTTCTTGATCTTGGTACTCTTTATAACACAACATGCTGGTCATAAACCACAAACAGTCTTGTCTTGCAAAAACTTATTTCCCCTGCCCCAGCAAATAACTTTCTTACATGCAGACACAGTTGAAATTGTTCACCGACAACCATCTCAGGCTTATCGCATCCAAAGTTGAGAGGAGGTAGTAGTATATTAGGTAACACTGTGAGCGTCCCCTTTCCCACCCCAATCCCTTGGCAGAGAACCAGACAGACAATTGTATACAGACGATTTAGGTTGAGCAAGCGCCACAAAACCAGGAAGTCACTCAGTGACTACACCGGTCTGGATTGACATTTACCTGGGCCAAAGCAGAAGACAAACAGGAGCGACTGGAACAGCCACAGCATGCTTTCCGTGGTGAAGACTGATGCTTGAGACCTTGAGGCAGCTAACGTTTTGCTTTTCTGTCATAAACTGAAAATACTTTTTACTGAGACTTCCCCTTCCTCTCAGAGGCGTGGTGAGAACTTTTTCTCCTGAACTGAAAATCCTGATTTCTAACTGTGTTAAATTTTTGTTTACTTTTTTCTGAACTAAGTGCACAAATCTTTTTTTGGGGGGGGGGAAAGAAGATAAAGTCCTTTACTGCATCTTTCATAAACTTATATGTAAAAGTCTGTAAGGAATTTCCTAAAATCTACTAGAACAAATAAGTGAGGTCAGCAAGGTGAAAAGATACAAAACCAACATATAAAATTCAATTGCAATTGTGTATACTCACTGAATAATCTGAAAATAAAATTAGAAAAACAATTCCACTCTAATTATATCAGAAAAATACTTAAATATAAAGCTAACAAAAAGTCAGAAGAAAACTAAATTTTTAAAAGTCTAATTTTTCTTTTCTTCTTCTGTTTTATGTTTTTTCTTTCTTTCTTTCTTTCTTTCTTTCTTTCTTTTTTTACATTTATCAATTTTATTTTATTTTATTTTATTTTTATCTTATTTCTTTTTTTTTTATTATTATACTTTGAGTTCTAGGGTACATGTGCATAACGTGCAGGTTTCTTACATATGTATACTTGTGCCATGTTGGTGTGCTGCAACCATCAACTCGTCAGCACCCATCAGCTCGTCATTTACATCAGGTATAACTCCCAATGCAATCCCTCCCCGTCCCCCCTCCCCATGATAGGCCC
>NW_012110330.1:0-261 GCF_000951045.1 Mandrillus leucophaeus | reverse complement strand
TCTAATCCATCTTGAATTAATTTTCTTATAAGGAGTAAGGAAAGGATCCAGTTTCAGCTTTCTACTTATGGCTAGCCAATTTTCCCAGCACCATTAATTAAATAGGGAATCCTCTCCCCATTTCTTGTTTTTGTCAGGTTTGTCAAAGATCAGATGGCTGTAGATGTGTGGTATTATTTCTGAGGACTCGGTTCTGTTCCATTAGTCTATATCTCTGTTTTGGTACCAGTACCATGCTGTTTTGGTTACTGTAGCCTTGTA
>NW_012110329.1:0-1047 GCF_000951045.1 Mandrillus leucophaeus | reverse complement strand
CATAAAAAACAGAACAGAAGAATATGTGAAGCAAAACAAGAGAATAAAGCTCATCATTCCATCCAGAACCCATTTGGAGTTTTCAAAGAATGCAGTGGTGTGATGTAAGAATTGAGTGTTTGCTACAGATGAATGTAATTGCTCAAGGCCACATTATTTCTAAGGGTAGAGCTCAGATTCAAACTGTTGTGTGTCTGGCTGCAAACTGTACTCTTTCCATTATGCTCCTTTTTAAGACTCAAGTAATTGCTGCCATAGAGAAATCATTTAGCTACAGCATATTTCTCAGTTTTCTCCATTAAACAATTTTGCCTTTTCTAAAGCTGTAAGTTAAAGCTAATGTTTTAAGTCCATGAAAAGTGAGACACTTTTATTTGTGCTCTCTAAATAAGTCATGTTAAACCACAATTCTATACTTTTCATCCGAGTTATTAGATTAGCACAAAGGTAATTACTTTTGCACCAAATTAATAGCTAATACTGTAATTAAGAATCTGATAAAAACGATTGCAAGAGAAATCTGGATGCAGTTTTTTAAAAAATTAATAAAATAAAGAAGTGTTATAAAAATTACCCATGATAAATCTTAGGTAAGTAAAACCTACAGTCTCACTTTTGCAAAAATTCTAGTATTGTGATTATTTTAAAATATCAATCAATTAGTATTCAAATAAAGTTATATCTATTCCAAATATTAGCAAAGATTATAGAAAAATTATTGATATCATTGGCCTTTGGATCAATAAAAATAATAATATAACAATAGCATTATAGATCTCAGCATATTTCTCTTTTAGAGCAATAACATAAAAATACTTCTGTTTGTTTGCTCCTGATAAAATTCTAAATAGTAGTGTGTGTTTCCAAATTATAGTAAAATAAAACACTTTCATGATCTTTATTATTTTTTATCTTCTGAGAAGATTTCTTTGTTATAAATCTCTCAAAAGACTTTCACCTACCCTGCTGAATCAGATTTTATTGTTTATGATATTCTATTTCTGCTGTTAGAAGGTAAAAGCCGATGCTTTGTAAGATTATAAATAT
>NW_012110328.1:0-1026 GCF_000951045.1 Mandrillus leucophaeus | reverse complement strand
AAAAAAAAGACATGATGCACACATTGAGCAATAGTACGATTGACAGATGACTTGTCACCAAGATCTACGGAAGCGTGAGATAACAAAATGACATCTTTAAGGCACTGGAAAAATAAACTTGCCAAACAGAATTCTATTTTCAGGGAAAATAACTTCTAATAATCAAGGTTAATTAAGATATTTTCTGATAAAGAACAGCTAAGAAAATTTGTTGCCAGCAGATCTAGCCAGACTACAAAAATACTAAAGAAAGTTATTTAAGCTGAATAGAAATGATAATAGGTGGAAATTCAAGTCCACGGGAAGAAATTAAGAGCCCTAGAAATGGCACTCTGGGGGAGTAAATAATGCATTTTTTCTTAATTTCTTTTAAAAATGGTTAAAAGCAATAAGAACATTGAATTATGATGTTGTAACATACATAGAAGGAATATACATAACAAGAGAACAAATAATAAGGGAAGTTAATAGAATTTTACTACCATTAGATTCTTACATTTTGCATGAAGTGATTAATTGTAGATTCTAAGAAGACTCTCATAAATAAGGGTATATACTGTAATTCCCAGAGCAGCCACTAAAACTAAAACAGACACAACAAAAACCTCAAACCAAAAAACCCAGCAGTATAGCTAAAAAGCCAGTTGAGAAAATAATATCTACTTAAATATTCTATTTACCCACCCCCCACCACCACCAAAAAGGGCAGGAATAGAATAAAACAAAGAACATATGAGAAAAATAGAAAATAAATAGCAATGAGGTAGACTTAGACCCAATTATATCAATGTTATATTGAATATAAGTAGACTAACACTCCAATTAAAAGGCATAGATTGTCAGACTTTATTAAAAAAAAAAAAAAAAAGACCTAACTATGTGCTCTCTAAAGGAAACCCACTCCAGTATAAAGACACATAAAAATGGAAAGTAAGGCCAGGCACGGTGGCTCACACCTGTAATCTCAGCACTTCAGGAGGCCAAGGCGGGCGGATCACGAGGTGAGGAGTTCGAGACCAGCCTGGC
>NW_012110327.1:0-932 GCF_000951045.1 Mandrillus leucophaeus | reverse complement strand
GAATGCAGTGGCATGCACTTGACAGCCTCAACCTGCAGGCTCCCCTCTCAGCCTCCAGAGTAGCTCCAAAGTAGCTGGGAAAATGAGTGTGTGCCCCCATGCCTGGCTAATTTCTTTTTGTAGTTTTTCTAAAGATGGGGTTTCTCCATGTTGGCCAGGCTGGTCATTGGCCAGGTTTTTTTTTTCTTTTTTTTTTTGAGATGGACTCTCGCTCTGTCGCCCAGGCTGAAGTTCACTGGCATGATCTCCGCTCACTGCAACCTAGACCTCCCGGGTTCAAGTGATTCTCCTGCCTCAGCCTCCTGAGTAGCTGGGATTACAGGCACGTGCCACCACACGTGGCTAAGTTTTTGTATTTTTTTAGTAGAGACAGAGTTTCTTTGTGTTAGCCAGGATGGTCTTAGTCTCCTGACCTCATTATCTGCCTGCCTTGGCCTCCAAAAGTGCTGGGATTACAGGTGTGAGCCATCGTGCCTGGACCCAATTTTTAATGTGATCTTTCACTCTCCCAGTTTTGTCATCTACTGTTGAATTGCTAAATTTAAAGTATTGCAGAATTTGGGTGTATGTGTGCAATAACATACAAGGGAGCAGACAAAGCACACAATGGCCTGGGCTCAGGGTTGGTAGCCTCTGGAGTCCTAGCACCTGGTCTGTTGAATTCCAGGCCTGATGCACCCCAGCAGGTAAGTGCTGCTTCATTGCATCCATCTTACAACCAGTGACAGAATATCTGGAACTCAGAAATCACCAGTATTTGTGTTTTTATACTCTCTGCTCCTTTGGGTGGCTCTAGCCAGATAACAAGAAACTGGGTATGACTTTAGTCTTAGGAGCAAATTTCTTCAGAAAATGGAATTAATGATATTAACATAAAATCCTGTCATCTGGGATGAAATTTTCTAGATTAGTGACAGATTGGTTTAGCAGAT
>NW_012110326.1:0-2146 GCF_000951045.1 Mandrillus leucophaeus | reverse complement strand
TTAAAGAACTCTATGTTTACTCAGTTCAACAGAAAGGAGGATTTCTTTTTTTTTTTTAGAGATAGTCTCATTCTGTCACCCAGGCTAGTGTACAGTGGTGCAATCATAGCTCACTGCAGCCTCAAACTTCTGGGCTCAAATGATCCTCCCGCCTCAGCCTCCCAAGTAGCTAGAACTACAAGTGCATGCCACCATGCTCAGCTAATTTTTTCTATTGTTTATAGAGAAAATGCCTTGCTGTATTGCCCAGGCTGGTCTTTAACTCCTGGCCTTAAGCAATCCATCCATCTCAGCCTCCCAAAGCACTGGGATTATAGGTGTGAACTACCTAGCCAGAAGCGGGGATTTCTGTTCCTCAGTCCTAAAGGCGGATGCTGTGTTCCTTAAGCCCAGTGATGCTCAGAGATTGCTGGAGGCAATGTCATTATAGTCATCATCATAATAATAGCAAACACATATATGGCATTTATGATACCAAGAATGTTCTCAATATTTTACATGAATTAATTCACTTATGACAATTTTTTGAGATAAGTACTAATAATATCCCCATTGAATACAGCCAGGGAAACTGAGACACATAGAAGTTAAGTAATTTGTCCAAGTTAGTAAGCGATGCGACTCAAAGTAAAGGAAGAGGGTAGCTTTTGGAAATAGGGCAGGGCCAATGCAAATTTTAAGGCCAAATTGCATTTAGGGAGTCTGATGATTACCAAAAACTTTTAACCCAACTGATTATAATGGCTAATGTAACAATCTTTCCAGCATTTTGAATTCCCCCAACACAATTTAACATATAAACAGGTTCAATTTGAGAAGATAAAGTATTTAGTGACTGATAGTAGAACTAGTATTCTCACACTGTAGGTACCCATCATTACCATTTATTTCTCCATGCCAACCCTTGGGAAATTAGTATTACTAACCTTAGGTGTTTTTATTGTATAAGAGATAGAACTAAATTACTATCAGTGGAGATTCAAGCAATAAAGTTATATAAATGTACTTTAAACTCATTAGAACACTCAGCAAACAGTGAGGTAATATTCAACATAGGTGAAGTGTTTTCACTCTTAAATAAGTGTGTAATTAAGCATATTGATTCTTTGGTCATGCTAACTTAAATAAGAAACTATGAATCCTTCTTTGAAGACTCGTTTTAAGTAAACATTATTTTCTCTTCAAAGGGTGCCATTTGAAGAAGATATGAAATATATTACCAGCTTCGTAGTCCTACACAAGTAGGCCTACCTTTTAGGCCCAAAGTTATTGTCTTGAATATCTCTGAGTTTTTTTCTCCCAGCAAGGCATACTGGGAAAAAGGACTCTGTTTAATAACTAATCCCATTAAACTTGAGCACTATTCCATTCTGGAGATTTCTCTGACTGTTTTTTTAGATGTCAGTATCGGGGAATAGAATGCAAGTCTATTAAATGTGGATCTCACTTTTAAATCGAATGTGATTTCTTTTCTTTATCAACCTCTAATTAATAGTTGGTTGAGCAGTTTAAACAAGCACTTCCGGCGGATATGGTGGCCCATACCTGTGATACCAGTACTTTGGGAGGCTGAGGCAGACGAGGTCAGGAGTTTGAGACCAGCCTGGCCAACATGGCAAAACCTTGTCTCTACTAAAAATACAGAAATTAGCCAGGTGTGGTGTCACACACTTGTAGTCCCAGCTACTCGGGAGGCGGAGGCAGGAGAATCACTTGAACCTGAGAGGCAGAGTTTGCAGTGTGCTGAGATCATGCCATTGCACTCCAGCCTGGGTGACAGAGCAAGACTCCATCTCAAATAATAATAATAATAATAATAATAAACACTTCCTTCTGGTTGCCAGCAAGAAAAAGAGAACTGCCATTTATATTCCTTGTAAATATTTCATACCTTTCTGTCTTAAGTTTTGTTTTCATCTTTTTAATACTGATTTTTCTACCTGGAAAAGTACTGTATGGAGTTCGTTTATATCTTCATGCAGGTCAACCTCATTCTCTTCAGTTCATTCTGTAGGAGTGTCCTTTATTTCATTACATTTTTCTGGCAAGGTTTCTTCTTAGATGAGATCGTATTTATGCCTCCACAGATTTATTTGATTGATCTGAGAAAAAGAAGAATATCCACTCTCCAAACCTCCCTTTCTGT
>NW_012110325.1:0-2082 GCF_000951045.1 Mandrillus leucophaeus | reverse complement strand
TAGCCAGGATGGTCTCGATCTCCTGACCTCGTGATCCACCTGCCTCGGCCTCCCAAAGTGCTGGGATTACAGGCTTGAGCCACCGCGCCCGGCGACATTTGTATTTTTGTAGTGATGGGGTTTCACCATGTTGGCCAGGCTGGTCTCGAACTCCTCACCTCAGGTGATCCACTCGCCTCAGCCTCCCAAAGTGCTGAGGTTACAGGCCTGACCCACCACACCCTGCCAGATATCTTTTATACCCCACTGAGCCTCATCTAATAACCATGGTACAATGATCAAACTAAGAAATCAATATTGGAACAGGGTGACTATAATCAATAATAACTTAATTGTACTTTTTTTTTTGAGACAGAGTTTCACTCTTGTCATACAGGCTGGAGTGCAATGGCATGATCTTGGCTCACTGCAACCTCTGCCTCCCAAGTTCAAGCGATTCTCCTGCCTCAGCCTCCCGAGTAGCTGGGATTATAGGCGCCCACCACCATGCCCAGCTACTTTTTGTATTTTTAGTAGAGACAGGGTTTGGCCATGTTGACCAGACTGGTCTCGAACTCCTGATGTCAGGTGATCCACCCGCCTCAGCCTCCCAAAGTGTTGGGATTATAGGCATGAACCACTGTGCCCGGCCAGTTGTACATTTTAAAATAACTAAAAGAGTGTAATTGGGCCAGGCACCGTGACTCATGCCTGTAATCCCAGTAGTTTGGGAGGCCAAGGCAGGCAGATCACCTGAGGTCAGGTGCTCAAGACCAGCCTGGGCAACATGGTGAAATCCTGTCTCTACTAAAAATACAAAAAATTAGCCAGGCGTGGTGGCGGGAGCCTGTAGTCCCAGCCACTCGGGAGGCTGAAGCAGGAGAATGGCGTGAACTCGGGAGGCCGAGCTTGCAGTGAGCCGAGATCGGGCCACTGCACTCCAATCTGGGTGACAGAGCAAGACTCTGTCTCAAAAAACGGGGGGAGGGGTAGGTGTGGATAGAAGAAGATTTAGAATTAACAATTGACTAATAAGGGAGGCCGACAGAACTATAATACACTGTGATAAATGATAAATCAGAGGTACAGGTAGGGTACTTGGGAGTGCATACCAGGGGCACTTAATTCAACTCTGTGTGTGTGTGTGTGTGTGTGTGTGTGTGGTGTATGTGTGGAGGCAGGGGTGCTGTCAGGGAAGATTTACTGGGAAAAGTAACTTTCAATTTAAGAGCTGAACTATTTACAATAGCAAAGACATGGAACCAACCCAAATGCCCATCAATGATAGACTAGATAAAGAAATGTGGGCCAGGCATGGTGGCTCATGCCTGTAATCCCAGCACTTTGGGAGGCCAAGGTGGGCGGATCATGAGGTCAAGAGATCGAGACCATCCTGGCCAACATGGTGAAACCCCATCTCTACTAAAGATATAAAAATTAGCCGGGCATGGTGGCACAGGCCTGTAGTCCCAGCTACTTGGGAGATTGAGACAAGGGAATCGCTTGAACCTGGGAGGTGGAGGTTGCGGTGAGCCGAGATCC
This sequence comes from Mandrillus leucophaeus, assembly GCF_000951045.1. NCBI lineage: Eukaryota > Metazoa > Chordata > Mammalia > Primates > Cercopithecidae > Mandrillus > Mandrillus leucophaeus. Next base: position 561 of record NW_012110325.1, on the reverse strand, counting down.
CACCACTGTACTGCAGTCTGGTGACAGAGCAAGACTCTGTCTCAAAAAAAAAAAAAAAAAAAAAATGTGGTACATATACACCATGGAATACTATGCAGCCATAAAAAGGAATGAGATCATGTCCTTTGCAGGAACATGGATGAAGCTGGAATCCATCATCCTCAGCAAACTAACACAGGAATAGAAAACCAAACACCTGAGGTTCTCACTCATAAGTGGGAGTTGAACAATGAGAACACTTGGACACAGGGAGGGGAACACCACACATCAGGGCCTGTTTGGGGAGTGGGAGGTAAAGGGAGGGAGAGGATTAGGACAGATACCTAATGCATGCAGGGCTTAAAACCTAGATGATGGGGCCGGGCGCAGTGGCTCATGCCTGTAATCCCAGCACTTTGGGAGGTTGAGGTGGGCAGATCACAAGGTCAGGAGTTCGAGACCAGCCCAGCCAATATGGTGAAACCCTGTCTCTACTAAAAATACAAAAATTAGCCAGGCGTGGTAGCGGAGCCTATAGTCCCAGCTACTCAGGAGGCTGAGGCAGGAGAATCACTTGAACCC
>NW_012110324.1:0-1063 GCF_000951045.1 Mandrillus leucophaeus | reverse complement strand
CCCATCTCTACTAAAAATACAAAAATTAGCCAGGCATCGGCCGCCACACTGTCTGGGAAGTGAGGAGTGCCTCTGCCCGGCTGCCCCGCCGTCTGGGAAGTAAGGAGTGCCTCTGCCCTGCCCCCACCTCCCACCCAACCATTTGGGAAGTAAGGAGTGCCTCTGCCCGGCTGTGCAACCCTCCAAGTGTGAACTGTGTGTGATCTTTGTGCCCTCCTCAAGTTTGCATTTTTTACATTAAAGTTTACTTTTTAATTTTAAAAAAAGTTAGCCGGGAGTGGTGGTGGGCGCCTGTAATCCCAGCTAGTTGGGAGGCTGAGGCAAGAGAATCAGTTGAACCCGGGAGGCAGAGGTTGCAGTGAGCCGAGATTGCACCATTGCACTCCAGCCTGGGCAACAAGAGTGAAACTCTATTGAAAAAAAAAAAAAGTTTTTATCTGTGGTTTAAAAAAATGACCAAAAAATTTACCATCTTAACCATTCTTAAGTGTTCAGTTCAGTAGTGTTCATATACTCACACCGCTTTGCCACCCATCTGCAGGACTCTTCTTCTTGCGTAACTGAAACTCTGTATCCATTAAACGCTAACTCTCTCCTCTTCCCCTAATCCCTGCAACCACCATTGCACTTTCTATCTCTGTAAATTTGACTGCTCTAGGTGCCTTATGTAAGTGGAATCATTCAATGTTTGTCCTTCTGTGACTGGATTATTTCACTTAGCATAATGTCCTCGGGGTTCATCCATGTTGTAGCCTGTGTCAGAATTTCCTTTATTTTTAAGGCTGAACAATATTCCATTATGCATATATTATACATTTTGTTTATCTATTCATCTGTCAATGGATACCCAGGTTGCTTCCACTTTTTGGAAATTGCAAGTAATACTTCTATAAACATGAGTGTGCAAATATCTCTCCATAATCCTATTTTCAGTGATTTTGATATATACCCAGAAGTGGACTTGCTGGATCATATGGCAATTTTATTTTGAATTTGCTGGGGAACCACCATGCTGTTTTCCATAGCAGCCACGCATTTTACATTCCCACCAGCAATGCAGCCA
>NW_012110323.1:0-2747 GCF_000951045.1 Mandrillus leucophaeus | reverse complement strand
GAGACTCTGTCCCACAAAAAAAAAAAAAAAAAAAAAAATTTCCTTGGATAGCTTTTCATGCTGCAGCCCAGTGTCCTGCGGTCTCTCCATAGGCTGCTGACATTACAATTCACCAGTGCAAATGAGAGCAAGCCCAGAGCTCCGGAGGAGAAACACGAAGTTGCAAGTTCTTTTCCTCCAGCTGCCACTGGATGCCAGGCCACATTGAACATTTCGTCTTTGGATGGCGAGACAGCCGGGAGGAAAATTGAAATGTCTGCACAGTGTTGTGTACACTGCATGACAGTGTCTTTGAAAAGCACATCTCATTGGGTGCACACATGTTTGCACACAGACATGGTTTATTTTAATGGTGTATTCAAAGCAGGGAGTAGGCTGTAGCAGTCATTTTACTGGCATTGATTTCTGTGGGAAAAAAAAAGGAAGGCTGTCAATTTATCACTGTAGGAAAATCAATGAAATTTGAGCTTATTCCAGATAACTATGAAAGGGGTGGTTAAGGGAGAGATCAGTGATGAATGTAGCCCTTCCTCAGATGTCCTGACTCCTGGGCTCCTAGGAGCAGAGCCTAGCAAAAAACTGCTCATTACAGGCAAATCTCAAATTCAGAATGTGATCAAGCCACTACCAAAGCTCTCGCCAAAGGACTCTTGGATGAAGAGTGAGGAGGGGACCTTTAATTGTGGAACAAATGGGAATCTGAATGATTTGAAAGATTAGGGAAACAGGAGAAGAGGACTTCCAGGGGTTTCGAGGCAGTGTGGAGTAGAAAGAAAAGCATGGGCTTTAAACTCAGCCACTGGGCTTTACAGATTTGGTTGATGTAGGCGTAAACATATGTAAAAGGACAGCCATGGAGCCTGGCAACATACTGGGCACAGACTAGGCGGTCGGTGCCATTATTACCTTTTTCTGGAGAGGGGGCAGGCAGGGTCTTACTCTGTCATCCAGACTGAGTACAGTGGCTTGATCTTGGCTCACTGCAACCTCTGCGTCTCGGTTCAAGTGATTCTCCTGCCTCAGCCTCCCGAGTAGCTGGGATTACAGGCATCTGCCATCACGCCAGGCTAATCTTTGTATTTTTTAGTAGAGGTAGAGTTTCACCATGTTGACCAGGCTGGTCTCGAACTCCTGACCTCAGGTGATCCTCTGATTCTGCCTCCCAAAGTGCTGGGACTACAGGCTGAGCCACCACGCCTGGCCCAGTGTCATTATTAGTTTTGCTGCTCACTGGCCGTGTGGTTCTGAGCAAGTCACCCGACCTCTTTGAGCCTCAGGCTTACCCTCTGTGACATGCTCCTGGAGAGCCCGGTGGGAGGTACAGAATAGCACACGGTAGGCACTCAAGCAGCGGCGGACCTCCCCGCCCCCTGATTTCTAGGGGACGGCATGAAGGGGACTGACTCTTGGCTCCGGATTAGAGGGCAGGTCCGGACACTCACGCCCCACCCCACCCCTCAGCCCCTCTCGCTTAGTCTGGTGAGGCACCTCACGCAGTTGCTCCTCCAAACGGAAAAAGAACACGACGCCCAGATCAGAGCTCTGCCAAGACTCTCCTTAGAAAGGCCCGGCAGCCAGCACTCTGCCGAGGGCCTGCCAGGGCCCGACTGGGTGGTGAAAATAAAATTAACAGCTAATGAGCCGCTTCCTGAAGCTTCAAGGAAGAGCTAGTGTCAGCCAGCGCAGGGTCTCATTTTTTGAGCAATTAGAGGAAAAGCAGAATTCTGTCTTGTGAGCATCACCAGATATTCCTGTCCACACTGGGGGGAAAATTCGAGAAGAAAGGCTGATCCCAGCCTCAGCCCATTCCCCCAGAGAGTGCCCCACCCTCCAGGATCACTCAGGCTGTGCCCTGAAATGTGCTTATGCTGTCCCCTTCTGGTGGCCATTGTCACTGCACTCCCCAAGGCCCCGGCCACAGAATGGATAGGTCAGGCTTCTTACAGCCGCTCATCTTCCCTGGAGGGGTAGGAGTGGAGGGTTCGGGTGGGGACGGGCTCCTGCGGTCCCAAGGGCTCCTGATTGCAGAGGCTGCAGCTGGCCTCCGTGTGAACAGCTGAAGACAGGGAATGTCTCTAAAGAACGATATTACAGTAGCAGCTAATATTTATTTCTTCAATATTTAATTTATTAAATATATTTACTTTGCTTTAATTAATTGATTTGCTTAATATTTACTTGCAAGGTTCCAGGCCCCATGCTAAGCATTTTTCCTGCTTTACCTCCCTTAACTCTGTCAATAACCCTGTGAGGTAGTTATTCCTATTCTCTTCATGTTACATGAGGAGCCTGAAGCTCAGGCATGCTGAAGTTCATACATCTGGTAACTGGCAGAGCCCAGATTTGAACCCAGGCAAGTTTAACTCCAGATCTTCCATTGTAGTAGTGGTTCTCCAACTTTTGGGGGCATGTGCACTGCTTGGGATACATGTTAAAATGCCCCATAGACCCAGGATTCAATCGGTCTTGGGTAAAGCCCAGGACTCAGCATTTTAACAAGCACATTGATAAATTCTGGTGTAGCTGATTAATGGATGCTACTTCAAGATTTACTGCAGCCCACCAGGTGCATCCTGATCCAAGGGCTCAAATAGCAACCAGGATGTTCATTTTACTTTACAGTTGTTACAGACAAAAATCAACTCTGGTTGCCGGGCGCGGTGGCTCAAGCCTGTAATCCCAGCACTTTGGGAGGCCGAGACGGGCGGATCACGAGGTCAGGAGATCGAGACCATCCTGGCTAACAC
>NW_012110322.1:0-1284 GCF_000951045.1 Mandrillus leucophaeus | reverse complement strand
ATTATTAATTATTAAGAGAGTAAACTATCTTAATAGTGTCCTTTGAAGTACAAAAGATTTTAATTTTGATGAAGTTCAATTTATTTGTTTTTCTTATTGGCTGCTTGTGCTTGTGCTTTCAGTGCCATAAAAAATAATTATTGCTTAATCCAATGTTATAATGTTATATTTTCTTCTAAGTGCTTTATAATTTTAGCCCTTACCCTTAAATCTTTAATCAATTTTTTTTTTTTAGATGAAGTTTCGCTCTTGTTGCCCAGGCTGGAGTGCAATGGCGTGGTCTTGGTTCACCTCAACTTCCACCTCCCGGGTTCAAGCAATTCTCCTGCCTCAACCTCCTGAGCATCTGGGATTACAGGTATGTGCCACTATGCCTGGCTAACTTTGTATTTTTAGTAGAGACAGGGTTTCACAATGTTGGTCAGGCTGGTCTCAAACTCCCGACCTCAGGTGATCCACCCACCTCAGCTCCCAGAGGGCTGGGATTACAGGTGTGAGCCACCACACCTGGCCAATTTTGAATTTTTTTGTATGGCATGATTGTAAGGTCTCAATATCATTCTTTGGCATGTGGATATCCAATTTCCCCAACACCATTTATTGAAGATACTCTTCTTTTCCCATTGAATTGTCCTGGTACACTTGTTGAAAATCAACTGACTATAAATGTTAGAGCTTATTTCTGAACTCTCAATTCTGTTTGTTGATCTATATGTCTATCCTTATGCCACCACCATACTGTCTTGATTACTGTCGCTTTATATTATGTTTGGGAATTAGAAAGCATGAGTCCTCCAACTTTGTTCTTCTTTCTAAGATTGTTTTGGTTGTTCTCTGTTCTTTGAATTTCCACATGAATTTTAGGATCAGTTTGTGAGTTTCTGGAAATAAGTCAGCTAGGATTTTGATAGGAATTGAGTTAAATGTGTAGATCAATTTGAAGAGTATTCCCATCTTAACACTATTAAGTCTTCCAATCCAAGAATATGGGATGACCTTTCATTTATTTAGAACTTTTAAACTTTCTTTCAGGCCGGGTGTGGTGGCTCATGCCTGTAATCCCAGCAGTTTGGGAGGCTGAGGCAGGTGAATTGCTTGAGGTCAGGAGTTCAAGACCAGCCTGACCAAGATGGTGAAACCCCGTCTCTACTAAAAATACAAAAATCAGCTGGGCATGGTTGCGCACGTCTGTAATCTCAGCTACCTGGGAGACTGAGGCAGGAGAATCGCTTGAACCTGGGAGGCAGAGGTTACAGTGAGCCAAGATTGCGTCACTGCACTCCA
>NW_012110321.1:0-1976 GCF_000951045.1 Mandrillus leucophaeus | reverse complement strand
GAGGAGAATCACTTGAACCTAGGAGGCAGAGGTTCCAGTGAGCCAAGACTGTGCCATTGCACTTCAGCCTGGGCAACAAGAGTGAAACTCTGTCTCGAAAACACAGAAACAAAAACAAAAAAGACTAGCTCAAGCAGGAGAAATAACTTCAGAACTTGAAGACAGGTCTTCTGAAATTACCCAGTCAGACCAAAGAAAGAAAATACAATAAAAAGAATGAACAAAGCCCATGTGTCATATGTAACACCATAAAGTGACTAGACATTCAAATTTTGAGAGTTCTAGAAGGTGAAGAGAAGCCAAAAGGCATATAAAACCTATTTAATGATATAATAGCTCAAAACATCTCAAGTCTAGCAAGACATTTAGGTATCTTGATACAGAAGGCTCAGAAATCCATGAGTAGATACATTCCCAAAAGGTGTTCTCTACAGAACACTGTAGTCAACTGTGGTAAGTCAGAGACAAAAAGAAAATTCCAAAAAGAACAAGAAAAAGCATCTAGTCACAAATAAGGAAATTCCCACAGACTAGTGGTGGACTTATCAGCAGAAACCTTACATGCCAGGAGAGAATGGAATGATATATTCAAAGTGCTGAAAAAACAAAAAACGAAAAGAAATGTACCAGGCAAGAATACTATCCTCAGCAAAGTTAATCTTCATAAGTAACAGAGAAATAAATTATTTCCTCGATAAACAAAACTGAGGGAATTCACCACTGACTGGACTTAAAAGAAATGCTTAAGAAAGTCCTACACCTAGAAGTGAAAATGTGTTTCTAATAAGAAATAGTGTCAACAGCTTGGTACTGCCATAAAAATGCACATGTTGACCAACAGAAGAGAACAGAAAGTCCCCAAACAAACCCATGTATTTGCCATCGATTGATTTTTGACAAAGGTACCAATAATACACAATGGGGAAAGGATAGTCTTTTTAATAAATGGTGCTGGGAAAAATGGCTATCCATATGCAGAAGAATGAAGTTGGTCTCATCTCACATCATATACAAAAATCAACTCAAAATTGATTAAAGATTTAAATGTAAGACCTGAAACTATAAAATTACTACAAGGAAAACCACGTAACATTGGTCTGGACAATTATTTTTTTTTATTTGACCCCAATAGCTCAAGAACAAGAACAAAAATAGACAAATGGGATTACAATCAATTAAAAAGTTTCTTAAAGGAAACCCACACACATACACAGACACATGAAAATCCACAGAGTGATGAGACAACCTTGTATTGGAGGAAAACAATGTTAGATGTATACACCTGATAAGAAGTTAACATCCAAGTTATGTAAGGTATACACCTGATAAGAAGTTAACAACCAAGTTATGTAAGGAACTCAACTCAATAGCAATAAAACAAATAACCCAATTTAGAATGGGCAAAGGATCTGAATACACATTTCTCAAAAGAAGACGTACAAATGGCCAACATATATTAAAAAAATGCTCAACATCACTAATCATTAGAAAATTGCAAACTAAAACCACCATGAGATATCACCTCACATTTGTTACAATGGCAAAAAGACAAAAGGTAACAAGTGTTAGTGAGGATGTGGAGAAAAGTGAATACTTGTACACTGTTGGTGGGAATGTAAATTAGTACAGCTATTATGGAACACTTTATGCAGATTCCCCAGAAAACTAAAAATAGAATGACCACATGATCTGGTATTCCCATCCAGTTATATATTCAAATGAAATAAAATTAATATGTTTAGGAGAGATCTGCTCTCTCACATTAATTGAGGCATTATTCACAATAGTCCAGATATTACTCAACTTAGATGTCCATCAATAAATGAAGGAATAAAAAAGCAATTGCAACCAAAGCGAAAATTGACAAATGGGATCTAATTAAACTAAAGAGCTTCCGCACAGCAAAAAAAACAAAAAACAGGGGGGCGGAGCAAGATGGCCGAATAGGAACAGCTCCAGTCTCCAACTCCCAGCGC
>NW_012110320.1:0-1463 GCF_000951045.1 Mandrillus leucophaeus | reverse complement strand
GGAAAAAATAAAGCCTGCTGAGAAGATTTACAAACTCAAATTACATGTTTCTGCTTTATGTCATATAACTGACATTTAATTTTTTTACTTAAATGCCTACAGATAGTTCAACCATACTTTTAAAGAGGTATGAATCCAAATTACAGCTACACTTTTATTATCAGAACTCTTTTTGTTGGTTTGTTTTTTGAGATAGTCTCACTCTGTCGCCCAGGCTGGAGTGCAGTGGAGTGATCTCAGCTCACTGCAACCTTTGCCTCCCTGGTTCCTGCAACTCACCCTGCCTCAGCCTCCCGAGTAGCTGGGACTACAGGCACGTGCAGCCATGCCCGGCTAATTTTTAAAAATATTTTTTAGTAGAGATGGGGTTTCACCATGTTGGCCAGGCTGGTCTTGATCCTGTCTCTTATACACATCTAGATGTGTATAAGAGACAGCCATGCCCGGCTAATTTTTTATATTCTTAGTAGAGATGGGGTTTCACCATGTTGGCCAGGCTGGTCTTGAACTCCTGACATCAGGCAATCCACTCACCTCAGCCTCCTAAAGTCTGGGATTACAGGCAAGAGCCACCGTGCCTGGACTAGAACTCTTGGTTACTAAAGTGTTCTGGTTAATTGAGTATTCTTGTTATTAAAGATTAAACTGAAAATGCATGTTCCAATCATTTGACTGAAAATCAGTCTTATATTTCTTTCCTATTATAGAGAAAGTAGTTGACATATGTTTTTGGGGGTAGTTTTATTGTATATTTTTTAATATTGTGCTTACTCAATATCTCATAGACTTCAAAATTTCAGTTATCATTTTAGAGCACTGAAAATTGAGACAACAAGTGGATTAAACTTAGTGACTTTAAGTTATACCTGAGAAGAAAAGAGACAATGTGATTTAGTAGATTATATATATGATTTAGTGGATTATACATACGATTATACAATGGATTATACATATCTCATACAAAGAGATCTCATTTCTGCTCATTGTTTACTATGTGTATTTCTGGGAAATTACTTAGTGTTCCTCGTGTTCCTCAGTAGCCTCAGTTTCTTCATTCTAAAATATGAATAAGAATATACGCCTTGTGTATTCTTTGATTTTATTTCTTTCTTTTCTTTTCTTTTTTTTTTTTTGAGAAAGAGTCTTGCTTTATTGCCCAGGCTGGAGTGCAGTGGTGCAATCTCCTCTCACTGCAACCTGTTACAGCAGGCTAGGTCTCACTAACGCATGCCTCCATAACAACTCTTTCAGCACTGACCGAGTGGTTAAATGAAATATTAAAAGCTCATAGAGCCAATACCTTTATAAGAAGGCTGGAATGTAATAAAAGCCCACCAAGAGTTTTGCCTAGGCCTTTCCTGAGCCTTGAAGCATGAAAAATAATGAAGGAATTCTTAACAGAACCCATTTAGGATTAAACAAGTTTTATTGGGGGTCTGAAGAAACTCCCCAGACCTCCACAA
>NW_012110319.1:598608-599955 GCF_000951045.1 Mandrillus leucophaeus | reverse complement strand
GGATTGCACTGGGAGTTATACCTGATGTAAATGACGAGTTGATGGGTGCTGACGAGTTGATGGGTGCAGCATGCCAACATGGCACAAGTATACATATGCAACAAACCTGCACGTTATGCACATGTACCCTAGAACTTAAAGTATAATAATAATAAAAAAGAAAATAATAAATAATAATAATAATTATAAAACAATCTGCAAAAGGGTGGGAACTCCCCTATGACAGCAGTCCCGAAAAGCTTCACACTCTTTCTGTAGCCTGCACTCGGCCTCCAGAAATTCATCAACATTTCAAGTTCAAACTTCCTATCGGCTTATATAGCATCTGGTGGCTTCAGCCTGGGGTTAGCAAATGCCCTGGTCCTGTGTCTCTCTGCAGGTACTGTGTCTCTCTCCAGATTTCAGGATGGTCACCTGTCCTGTGATCTCAGTTCTCTGATGAGTTCGTTCAGTTGTTCATTTGCTTTCTGCCCAGGTTTTTTCTTGTGAGGTTAGGAGTTTCTTTTCAGTTCTTTTTATGTCCATGTTAAAACCAGAAGCCTTTTTATTTCTTTTTGATCTTAGAATCTTTTCTCCTTTTCCTCTCAAGCCATTATCTGTTGTTTTTATTTGCTCTTATGTTACTTCTAGTTTGTTTGTTTTTAGAGAGAGAGTCTCAATCTGTTGCCTAGGCTGGAATGCAGTGGTGCAATCATGGTTCACTGCAGCCTCAAACTCCTGGGCTCGAGTGATCCTTCCACTTCAGCCTCCCAAATAGTTGGGCCTACAGGCACGTGCCACCACACCCAGTTTCCTTCTAGTTTAGTCTGTATTTATGAAATGACTTTTTGTTTTGTTCCTAATTCTTTCTCAAATTCTATTGCCCATTTCTGATTTTTTTCTCTTTCTGGTTTATGCTGTTCTTTCTTATCTTTTATAATTTCTTAATCTCTTTGAGCTCATTTGGCAATATTAGGATAGAATTTTCATCTGTTTTGCAGGCACATCTTTCTGGCATTCTCCCATTGTCTGTAGTGAGGTCGTTCTACTCTGTATTTTCTTTTTTCTTACAATAACTTTTTACGGGATTTCACTTCCATCTTTTTATATGACGTTAATTTTCTGGTATGTTTAGAAGGAAACTTCTTCTAAGTTCATGGTTATAGCTCCCTCTTCTGTTTCTGTGAAGAGCTCAAAATGATGGGAGCTCACTTTCAGAGACAGCCAGGTTCTGTTTTCTCTCACTTTTTTATTTTATTTATTTATTTATTTATTTATTTATTTATTTATTTTTTATTATTATACTTTAAGTTCTAGGGTACATGTGCATAACGTGCAGGTTTGTTACATATGTATACTTGTGCCATG
>NW_012110319.1:591827-594393 GCF_000951045.1 Mandrillus leucophaeus | reverse complement strand
AGTTACCCGATTTTCCAGGTGTTGTGTGTCTCAGTTCCCTTGGCTAGGAAAAGGGCTTCCGTTTCCCCTTGCGCCTCCCAGGTGAGGTGATGCCTCGCCCTGCTTCAGCTCTCGCTGGTCGGGCTGCAGCAGCTGACCAGCACCGATTGTCTGGCACTCCCTAGGGAGATTAACCTAGTACCTCAGTTGAAAATGCAGAAATCACCGGTCTTCTGTGTCGCTCACGCTGGGAGTTGGAGACTGGAGCTGTTCCTATTCAGCCATCTTGCTGCGCCCCCCCTCTCACTTTTATATGAACTTTGTTTTTCCTTTATTTATATGTTCCCCCTACTCACGTTGGATTCTATTTCCAGTTTTTCCAGTGTGCCTATTTTGGGAGTTCATGGGACCCAGACGTTCCAGCCCTTTCAGAAGTATTCTTTATTTTTGTTTATGTTTTAAAAGTTCTATTAATAAGTTACAAAAATCTGTATCTGACACACACGCATATACAGAGAGAGTGAAAGAATGAAAACACTCGAAGATTACATAATAAATGACTAATAATGACTAATGGTGGGGTGGACACTGGGTAGATGGACTGTGATGGTAGGAAGTATTCCACTGCCCTGTTTGTTTATTTGTTTGTTTGTTTGTTTTTGAGATGGAGTCTCGCTCTGTCGCCCAGGCTGGAGTGCAGTGGCGCAATCTTGGCTCACTGCAACCTCCGCCTCCGTTCAAGTGATTCTCCTGCCTCGGCCTCCCAAGTAGCAGAGATTACAGACGCCCACCACCACCCCTGGCTAATTTTGCATTTTTAGTAGAGACAAGGTTTCACCAAGTTGGGCAGGCTGGTCTCAAACTCCTGACTTCAGGTGATCCGCCCACCTTGGCCTCCCAAAGTGCTGGGATTACAGGTGTGAGCCACTGTGCCTGGCCCACTGCACTCCTTTTCACCTTTACTTCTGAAGCACATGCATATCACATATTCAAAAATTAAGTAATTCTTTAAAAATGTGCCCACATACTGGGTATATACCCAAAGGAAAAGAAATCATTCTACCAAAAAGACACATTGCAGCACTAGTCACGATAGGAAACACATGGAATCAGCCTAGATGCCCAACAACAGCAGATTGGATAAAGAAAATGTGTGAGATATACACCATGAAATACTACACAGTCATAAAAAAGAACATAATCATGTCCTTTGCAGCAACATGGATGCAGCTGGAGGCCATTATCCTAAGCAGATTAATACAGGAACAGAAAAAAAAAACAAAACTACATATTCTCACTTATAAGTGGAAGGTAAACACTGGATACACATGAACGTAAAGATGGGAAAAATAGGAGAAGCACGCTTACTTTGCACACCGAGCTCTGCGCTGTGGCCTCTGCTGTCTGCGTGAGGCTAGATGAACCTGGAAAGAAAATCCAGAAGGAGCGTCCAGAAAGGGAGGAAAGCCAGAGGAAAAGATGCTAGAACCATAGGAGAATGGCATGATTGACCTTCTAGATTATGAGCATGTAGAAGATGAAACTTTTCCTCCTTTCCTACCTCCAGCATCTCCAGAGAGACAAGATGGTGAAGGAGCTGAACCTGATAAAGAATCAGGAAGTGGAGCACTTGTTCCTGTGCCTTCAAAGAGAGCAGTTAAAATAAATATATCCAAGCTGGATGCTCACAGATTAATTTCAGAGAGAGGGCTTCCAGCCTTAAGGCATGTATTTGATAGGGCAAAATTCAAAGGTAAAAGTCATGAGGCTGAAGACTTAAAGATGCCAATCAGACACATGGAACACTGGGCACATAGGCAATTCCCTAAACTGCAGTTTGAGGATTTTATTGACAGAGTTGAATACCTGAGAAATAAAAAGGAAATTCAGACCTGTTTAAAATGAATTTGACTTGATCTCCCTATTTTACATGAATATGTTGTTAGCAATAATGATGAAGTTGGGGAAAATAATGGACATTGTGTAACTGCTGCTGTATTAGATCCCTTTCTGACAAACTCATCTGAAAGTGAGATGTTTGCTTCTGAGTCAAGTAGAAGCCTAACAAAAGAGCAACAACAAAGGATTGAGAGAAATAAACAACCGACCTCGGAAAGAAGGCAGGCAAAGCTGCTGAGTAATAGTCCCTAGGAAATGATAATGTTAATGAATACACCCAGGGTACAGACAATTGAACAGGTTAATACTGATGAAGATCAAAAGGAGGAGTCAAATGGATTAAACAAAGACATTCTAGACAATCTATGTAATGATGCTCCTGCCAATACTTTAAATGAAGAGAAGGATTTAAAATGAGAGGAAACACAGCTGGACTAGTCTTTTAAAAATGTGCAACAGTGGCCAGGCATGGTGGCTCAAGTCTTTAATCCCAGCGCTGTGGGAGGCTGAGGTGGACAGATCACCTGAGGTCGGGAGCTCCAGACCAGCCTGACCAACATGGAGAAACCTCGTCTCTACTAAAAATACAAAATTAGCTGGGCGTGGTAGCACATGCCTATAATCCTAGCCACTCGGGAGGCTGAAGCAGGAGAATAGCTTGAACCTGGGAGGCAGAGGTTGCTGTGAG
>NW_012110319.1:588193-590536 GCF_000951045.1 Mandrillus leucophaeus | reverse complement strand
CCATGTAACAAATCTGCGCATATACCCTTTGATCTATAATAAAAGTTGGAAAAAAATCCACATTTAAATATCAGGATTTTTTTTTTTTTTTTTTTGAGACAGAGTCTCACTGTGTCTCACTGCACACCTAGGCTGGAGTGCAGTGGTGTGATCTCAGCTCACTGCAACCTTCACCTCTTGGGCTCAAGCAATCCTCCCACCTCATCCTCCTGAGTAGCTGGGACTACAGGCGCATGCCACCACGCCTGGCTAATACTTTTTGTAGAATGGGGTTTCGACTTGTTGCCAAGGCTGGTCTCAAACTCCTGAGCTCAAGCAATCCACCTGCCTTGGTCTCCCAAAGTGCTGGGATTACAAGCATGAGCCACCACACCTGACCCTAAAATATCAGTATCTAATTGGGAAAAAAGAAACAAATACTACATGTTCTCACTTATAAGTGGGAGCTAAACATTGGATACACACAGACATAAAGATGGGAACAATAGACACTGGGGTCTCCAAAAGGAGAGAGTGAGGGAAGGGGGCAAAGGTTGAAAAATTACCTATTGTGGCTAGGTGCGGTGGCTCACGCCTGAAATCCCAGAACTTTGGGATGCCAAAGCGGGTGGATCACCTGAGGTCAGGAGTTCGAGACCAGCCTGGGCAACAAGCGAAACCCCGTCTCTACTGAAAATACAAAAATTAACCAGGGGTGGTGGCACATGCCTGTAGTCCTAGCTACTTGGGAGGCTAAGGCAGGAGAATCCCTTGAACCCAGGAGGAGGTGGAGGTAACAGTGAGCTGAGATCACGCCACTGAACTCCAGCCTGGGCAACAGAGCAAGGCCCTGTCAAAATAAAAAATAAAAAATAAAAAGAAAGAAAAGAAAAAGGAAAAAAGAAAAACTACCTATTGGGTGCTATATTCATTATTCAGGTAACAGGTACAATAGAAGCCCAAACCTCAGCATCATGCAATATACATATGTAACAAACCTGTACATATACCCCCTGAATCTAAAAATTTTTTAAGTGCCAACATACTGTCATATGCTGCAGGTAGGAATGCAAAACAGTACATCTACAGAGGACAATTTGGCAACACCTATTTAAATTACAAATGCACATCTACCTACCCCTTAACCCAGCAATTTCATTTCTGGGAATATGCAAAATGGCACATAAACAAGATTATTCATTACAGCATTTTGATAGCCAGAAACTGAAACCAATCCAAGATGAAATCAAGTAGGGTACATGCACACAAAGAAATGCTAATAAGCTGTTAAAAAAATGGGGAAGCTCTCTATGTACTGATTTGTAATGATTTTCAGGATACATTGTTCATAAAAGCAAGGGACAGAAGGTGTAAAGAGTATGCTACATTTTTAGCACATGCCTGTAATCTGAGGCAGAAGAATTGCTTGAACTCAGTGGGCAGAGGTTGCAGTGAGCCAAATCATGCCACTCCACTCCAGCCTGGGTGACAGAGTGAGACTCCATCTCAAAAACAAAAAAAAAAAAAGGAAGAAGAAGAGTATGCTACCTTTTGTGTAAGAAAGGGGGAAATGTGTATGGGTACTTGCTTTCAGATGCATAAAGAAAAATTCTGGATGAATACACATTGAACTAACAAAGGTGATTACAGAAGAAAAGCCAACATCTTGGCCTGGAATACAAGCCCTTCTAGGATATGCCTTGAAAGTCAGACTGCCACTTCGGCATATGACATTGCACAAATTATGTTTCTACAGCTCCAACACAAGGATGATGATAGTACCCATCCTCATAGAGTTGTGAGGATTAAATGGATTAATCTACACTAAGTGAATAGTACACAGTTAACATTCAATACGCCAGGCGAGGTGGCTCATGCCTATAATCCTAGCACTTTGGGAGGCTGAGGCAGGAGGATCATTTGAGCTCAGGAGTTCCAGACCAGCCTAGGCAACATAGTAAGACTCTATCTCTACAAAAAAATTTTTAAAAATTAGCTGGGCATGGTGGCACATGCCTATGGTCCCAGCTACTCAGGAGGCTGAGGTGGGAGGCTCACTTAAGCCCAGCAGGTCAAGGTTGCAGTGAGCTGTGATTGCACCAGTGCACTCTAGCCTGGGCAACAGAGACCATGTCTGAAGAAAAAAAAAATCAATAAACATTAGCTAATTTATAGTCACTGGTATCTGGCTCTAGTCAACCTTTCCATCCATGTCCTCAACAGCTCCCCTACAGCTATGGCTCTCAAGCCCAGCTGCAGATTATGATTACCTGGGGGACTTTTAAAATATACTGATACCAAGATTCCACTACCAGACCATATAAATTAGAATCATCTTGGAGGATGGGAGGGGAGTAGAGGCCA
>NW_012110319.1:584454-585659 GCF_000951045.1 Mandrillus leucophaeus | reverse complement strand
AAAATACAAAAATTAACCAGGGGTGGTGGCACATGCCTGTAATCCCAGCTACTTGGGAGGCTGAGGCAGGAGAATGGCTTGAACCCAGGAGGCAAAGGTTGCAGTGAGCTGAGATCACACCACTGCACTCCAGCCTGGCTACAGAGACTCCGTCTCAAAAAAAAAAAAAAAAAAAAAGTGCAACAGTAACTTGATGCTTCATCCAGCAATGTTACTGAAGCTAGATGGGTTTCCATTAAGAGAAAATGTATCTGTTAACTCCCCATTCTGCAAGCTTGGTGTTACTATGTATTTTTTCTCCTTTGAGTGAAAATCCTTAGGTAGTAAAACTTTTACAGATTAATATTTAAAATCTGGTAATCTGGTATTTATTTATAATTATGCCTGTCACTTTGGTTGTCTATTCTCTTTAGTGCTTGTTTTTATATAGATATGACTTCATAAATGATTAGGTAATAAGCAGTTTCTGCTGCTGGTCTGCCATTGAATGCCTTGTTTTCACTAAATTGGGAGATTTTGTTGTTTTTTACTGCTCCTTACAGAGCAGGACTAACCCATGGACAGTGTGCCCAGAGTAGGCTGGGTGAAGTTTTTTTGTAGTTTTGTTTTTGTTTTTGTTTTTTGTATGAGATGGAGTCTTGCTCTGTCGCCCAGGCTGGAGTGCAGTGGCGCGATCTCAGCTCACTGCAACCTCTGCCTCCCGGGTTCAAGTGATTCTCCTGCCTCAGCCTCCCGAGTAGCTGGGATTACAGGCATGTGCCACCACGTCCGACTAATTTTTGTAAACCTGGGTGAAGTTTTAAGGTACACATATATACTGAATATTAATGTCCATTTTTTAAAAGAAGTAAAAATAAAAATTATCTTGAAAACGAAAACAAACAAAAAAAGATGGGAAAAATAGACACTGGGAACCATTAGATGGGAGAGGGAGAGAGAAGGGCGTGGGCTGAAAAACCACCTGTTGGGTACTATGCTTACTGCCTGGGCGATATGATGATTGGGACCCCAAGCCTCAGTGTCATGCAATTTACCCATGTAACAAATCTGCGCATATACCCTTTGATCTATAATAAAAGTTGGAAAAAAATCCACATTTAAATATCAGGATTTTTTTTTTTTTTTTTTTGAGACAGAGTCTCACTGTGTCTCACTGCACACCTAGGCTGGAGTGCAGTGGTGTGATCTCAGCTCACTGCAACCTT
>NW_012110319.1:572959-580249 GCF_000951045.1 Mandrillus leucophaeus | reverse complement strand
GGATTGATATTTAATCCTTTTTTCTTTTTAAAATGTATTTATTTATTTATTGAGACAGGGTCTCACCGTATTGCCCAGGCTGGTCTTGAACTCCTGAGCTCAGGCAATCCTCCTGCCTCGGCCTCCACAAAGTGCTGGGATTACAGGCATAAGCCACCGTGCCAGGCTTTTTTTTTTTTTTTCCTTAATTTAAAGTAAGTGTATTAAGAAAGTAAAGAAATAAAAAAAAGATATTTTGCCCAGGCACAGTGGCTCATGCTTGTAATCCCAGCACTCTGGGAGGTCAAGGCAGGTGGATCATTTGAGACCAGGAGTTCAAGACCAGCCTGGCCAATATGGCAAAACCTCATCTCTACTAAAAATACAAAAATTAGCCAGGTGTGGTGGCACATGCCTGTAGTCCCAGTTACTCGGGAGGCTGAGGCAGGAGAATCAATTCAACCCGGTAGGTGGAGGTTGCAGTGAGCCGAGATCACACCACTGCACTCCAGCCCGGGTGACAGAGCCAGACTCTGTCTCAAAAAAAAAAAAAAAAAGATTTTTTAAAAAAGTGCCCCAGATAGGCTGGGTGTGGTGGCTCACGCCTGTAATCCCAGCACTTTGGGAGGCCGAGGCGGGTGGATCAGGAGGTCGGAGATCGAGACCGTCTTGGCTAACACGGTGAAACCTTGTCTCCACTAAAAAATACAAAAAAATTAGCCGGGCGAGGTGGCGGGCGCCTGTGGTCCCAGCTACTCAGGAGGCTAAAGCAGGAGAATGGCGTGAACCCGGGAGGCTGAGCTTGCAGTGAGCCGAGATGGTGCCACTGCACTCCAGCCTGGGCGACAGAGCAAGACTCAGTCTCAAAAAACAAAAAGTGCCCCAGATGACTGTGATCACTCCTACCAGAGGATCGATTCCTTCACTGTGTCTGACACATGTCAAACTTATCCTGCCTCCACATCTTTGCTCACACTTTTCTTTCTGCTCCTGCCCCTTCTTGGGAAGCCTTCTTCTCCATCCCACATCCCTGCCTGTTGAAATTCTACTCATCCTCCAAGACTCAGCTTAGATGCCTCCTCTCCATAAGGCTCTCCCTGCTCTCCCTATATTCCTCGCTTTGATGATGCCTGGCTGCCTACAGAGTCGAGCCAGGACTTCTGGGTATGGCACACAAGGCCCCCATCTTTCCAGCCTCATCACCAGCTTCTCCCCTGCCACATATGTGTTCCATGTGCTTCTACCACCCTAAACCTTTGCACATGTTCTTCCTAACTCCCAGCCTCAACCATGCCCTTAACCAACTCCTACTCAACCTTCGAGACTTGGTTCATTCATGCAGCCCTCCTGTGAAGCCTACCCTGAGCCCCTCTGCCAGTCTTTCCAAGGTAGAGTTAGGTGTTCTCTGCTTCCTGTTCCTTGGACTTATCTCTAGCATTTAGCCCATTGAGTTAATTGTCTGTACATATGTCCAGGTTGCCTGTTTGTCTGAGCTTTTTGAGGGCAAGGATTATGATTTTCTCAACTCTGTCTTCCTTCCCAATAGCACAGGCACAGCATAAGGAAGTACTTAGAGTGTTTGCCGAATTCCGTTACTCTGTAGGGGTTTACTGGTATTCATTGTGAAAATTGTTGGTCTCTCCTTCAAGTCAAAGCCCCAATGACTGAACACAATAGTGTAAGACTAGTATGAACAACACTAAGGAAAACGGATTATCACCTCCTTCATTTTAGCCCATTTCTGTTGATAGAATCTAGGCCTAAGATCTCAATACCTTATTTACATCATATTATCAAGCCAGCCTTCAAGGTGTAAGATCTTATTAATGTTAACAAGCCAGCTTTTGAGTTCCGCCCCCTCAGCCAATTTACTGCCTGACAAATTGCTTTGCTTAGTCAATGACTTGCAACCCCACCTATATATTCAAACCAGCTGGGGAGCTTTTAAACATCCTCCTATTCAGTCCTCCCTCTAGGCCAATTATATTAGAATTTCTGGGGGTGGATGCCAGGCATCACGAGTTGGCAAAGCTCCCCAGGTGATCCCAATGAGTGGCCAAGGTTGAGCATGAGAATCACTGATAGATTTAAAGCTACACAGCTCCTTCAGCTGGTTCTGCCCCCTTTTCTTCCTTCCCTTGTCTACCCTTGCTTTCTACCCTCTTCTCCGTGCTCCTTTCCTCTCCCTCCCACTTGCCTGCCCTCTGGTTACTCACACTTCTTGTCTTAATGATGCGACTCATGGTATTATCCAGATGGCACCCAAGCAGAGGAAGCCACAGTGAGTGAGGAGTCAGAAGCCTGGGGCTCTGCCCCTTTGTGGTCTTCACTTCACTCTCTGGGTCTCAGATTCTTCTTAAGTCCTGAGGGGGTCATGACGTTTGTTGTGAGGATCAAAGAAAACAATGGACCCTGAAGTCCTTGAATGCTGGAGAGCACCATGTCAATTAAGAGATATATAGAGCTGTGTGTACAAATATAGACAACGTTGAATGACAAAAAGCAACCTGCAGGAGGGGCCCCACAGTGTCAATACGGGTCTAAGGTTTCAAGACACACAAAACAAACCATATCATGTTCTTCAAATTACTGGAAAACATTTATGAATACATTCATATAAAATTGAAGGACAAAACATGCATGGGAATGAAAAACTCCAAATTCAGGACAAGGGAAACTGAGGGCTCACAGGGGATGCATCTTGGGGACCTGGGGAAGGGAACTGAGGGAGAGTCAACTGGATCTTTCATGCTTTATTTTTAAAAAATTAAATCTAGGCCAGGCGTGGTGGTTCACACCTATAATCCCAGCACTTTGGGAGGCCGAGGTGGGTACATCACCTGAGGTCAGGAGTTTGAGACTAACCTGGCCAACATGGTGAAACCCCGTCTCTACTAAAATTACAAAAATTAGCCAGGCGTGGTGGCAGGAACCTGTAATCCCAGCTACTTGGGAGGCTGAGGCAGGAGAATTGCTTGAACCCGGGAGGTGGAGGTTGCAGGGAGCCGAGATCATGCCATTGCACTCCCGCCTGGGCAACAAGAGTAAAACTCCGTGTCAAAAACAACAAAAAAATTAAATCCAAAGTAAATATGGCAAAACGTGAAGATCTGAGATAACTGGGAGTGTTTTATTTTCTATCATTCCCTTCTGCACACTTGAAAAGAAGATAAAATAGATACAATATAAATATAATAATATAAACTTTTTTTTTTTGAGATGGGGTCTTGCTCTGTCACCCAGGCTGGAGTGCGGTGGCACGATCTCAGCTCACTGCAACCTCTGCCTCCCGGGTTCAATTGATTCTCCTGCCTCAGTCTCCCAAGTAGGTGAGATTACAGGCGCGCACCATCATGCCTGGCTAATTTTTGTATTTTTCGTAGAGACGATGTTTTGCCATGTTGTCCAGGCTGGTCTCAAACTTCTGAGCTCAAGCAATCCACCTACCTCAGCCTCCCAAAGTGCTGAGATTACAGGTGTGAGCCACCATGCCTGGCCTATAATATAAACATTTTTAAAGCAAAATAAATAAAAGGATTCTTATCATCTTGCCCTAGCTTAGTTCTGCTGTCCATCCTGGTATAGTGGCAGGAAAAGATAAATCTTGGAATTGACAGCTGCTCCAAATCCTTTTTGTAAGATAGAGATGCATAAATTGATAACTCAATGAATTTTTTCAAAAACTTGTCTGTTTCCTCTACCTGATTTTGGAGACATCACTGAGGACATTTTTGCATGTGCTGCACATATTAGTGCTTAATAAATGCTCTGCTGAAGAAATAAAAGGAGGCCAGGCATGGCGGCTCACACTTGTAATCCTAGCACTTTGAGAGTCTGAGGTGGGCGGATCACTTGAGCTCAGGAGTTCGAGACCAGCCTGGCCAACATGGTGAAACCCCATCTCTACTAAAAATACAAAATCTAGCTGGGCATGGTGTGCACGCCTGTAATCCCAGCTATTTGGGAGGCTAAGGCATGAGAATCACTTGGACCCAGGAGGCAGAGGTTTGCAGTGAGCCGAGATCACACCATTGCACTCCAGCCTGGGTGACAGAGCAAGACTGTCTCAAAAAAAAAGAAAAAGAAAAAGAAAAGAAAAAGAAATGTGAGAGAGACTGAGGAAGGACTTGAGTGGGGAGAGAGAAGGGAATGCAGGAGGAAGAGGGGAAATAGGGGTTCAATTATCTGGATGAAGTCACTCTCAAATATCAATGAGTACCTGAACATATCATTCTTTCCCTTGTACAGCTGTCACTGCAGTTTCTCCATGGAGGTGCTGAACATGCCCACTGAACAGCCACTATGGGCCATTGTAATAAGGTAAAATAAACTCATTTTTCATGGCTTTCTTTTCTTAAGACAGCTGCCTCAGCTTTTTCAATAACCTCATAACTGGTCTGCTACCCTGGCAACTGCTAGCTCAGCGCCTGGCCCACAAGCCACAGCTAACCCATAGAACACCTTCATGCTATTTATTATTATTATTGGGGTTTTTTTTGAGACAGAGTCTCACTCTGTCACCCAGGCTGAAGTGCAGTGGCAAGATCTTGGCTCACTGCAACTTCTGCCTCCCGAGTTCGAGCAATTCTCTTGCCTCAGCCCCCCAGAGTAGCTGGGATTATAGGCGCACATACCACACCCGTCTAATTTTTGTATTTTTAGTAGAGGCAGGGTTTCACCATGTTGGCCAGGCTGGTCTTGAACCCTTGACCTCAGATGATCCTCCCTCCTCGGCCTCCCAAAGTGCTGGGATTACAGGCGTGAGCCACCGTGTCCAGCCCCTTTCATGCTATTTAGACAAAAATGCCTGTCTTAGTCTATTTGGGCTTCTATAACAACAACAACAACAACAGAAAAAAAACATAAGCTGGGTAGTTTATAAACAACCGAAATTCATTTCTCACAGCTCTGGAGGCTGTAAAGTCCAAGATCAAGGCACTGGCAGATTCAGTATCTGGTGAGGACCCACTTCCTAGTTCATAGATGAGACCTTCTTTCTGTGTCCTCTCCTGGTGGAAGGGGCAATTGAGCTCCTTTGGGCCTGTTTTATAAGAGCACTAATCCCACTCATGAAGGTGGAGCCCAGCTCCCAAGGGGTCCCATCTCCCAATAACATCACCTTGGGGGTTAGGATTTCAACTTATGAATTTGGTGGGGAGGGGGCACAAACATTCAGACCACAGCAGTGCCCCTCTGGGCAGATGCAGCCCCTCTGGCTCACAGTTTGCCTAGCTTGTGGTTATTGGGAAAAGGCACCCTTTTCTGCTGACTGACATAGCACTGTACCGGGATGCACTGTACAACTTGGTGAACATAGTACAGGTGCAATTTTAGGTCCCTGTCCTCATCCCTTCAGCACAAGCTGCCCTTATACAGTGCAAATTTGCACGAGTTTATGGGGTGGGCCTGCTGGCACATAGTCCTTGTGATCTGGCCTCTGAGTATCTCTAAGATCTCAGACTTCAATTGTCTCACCATCCCCTGCCTTCGTCTCACCCTGTTCACTGCTTTCATTGAGTGCTACCCGTGCTCCAGGAAAACGGGCCTTCCCTCCTGCCCTGGCAAACGACAGGCCTACTCCTGCCTCAGGGCTTTTCACTTGTTCTTCCCAGGCCTTTGTATTTCTGGATTCTCAGTTCACCAAAATAATCAATTCCTTCTCCCAACCTCCCTTGTCTTCAAATATCACTACCTGAAAGTCATTTACATGTTTATTGTTGGTTCCACACTCCCCCTCAAACTGCGCAAACTCTATGCAGGAACACTGCATTCAAACCCCTGCACCAAGACACTCGACTAAACTTTGTCATAGCTTCTAGTAGCCTAAGGCTACCGCTTGGGGGCAGCCCAACTCCCTTTTGAGTTCCAGTCTGAAAAAGCTCAGGGCTGTCAAAAGAGTGTTATCATTTGTCCTAGCCAACACCTGACAAGGATAGGTCCTGACCACCTTCTTCCTTAGCTCTAAGAAAAGTTTACCATTATGAGGCCGGGGCGGCTCACGCCTGTAATCCCAGCACTTTGGGAGGCCGAGGGGGGCGGATCACGAGGTCAGGAGATGAAGACCATCCTGGCTAATACAGTGAAATCCTGTCTCTACTAAAAATACAAAAAAAATTAGCTGGGCGTGTGGCGGGCACCTGTAATCCCAGCTACTCGGGAGGCTGAGGCAGGAGAATGGAGTGAGCCCAGAGGCGGAGTTTGCAGTGAGCCAAGATCGCGCCACGGCACTCCAGCCTGGGCGACAGAGCGAGATCTCAAAAAACAAAAATAAGAAATAAAACTCCTAGTCATGGACCGGGTGCAATGGCTCACACCTGTAATCCCAGCATTTTGGGAGGCCGAAGTGGGCAGATCACCTGAGGTCAGGAGTTCAAGACCAGCCTGGCCAACATGGTGAAACCCCATCTCTACTAAAAATACAAAAATGAGCCGTGTGTGGTTGCGCATGCCTGTAATCCCAGCTACCTGGGAGCCTGATGCAGGAGAATCGCTTGAACCTGGGAGGATGCAGTGAGCCGATATCGTGTCACTGCACTGCAGCCTGGGCAACAGAGTGAGACTCCATCTCAAAAAACAAAACAAAACAAAACAAAACTCCTAGTCACCTCTGTGCAAATAAGAATGAAGCTCAGCTCTTTCCTCTATTGTCAGTAGTTACTGAATAAAATCGGTTTTTACCACTAACTAATGTTGGCTGTGTTTCTTTACCTTCACTCTCCTTCCAAGAGTTGCGGAAAGGGACCACGTCTGTTTTGTTCACTGCTGAGTCCTCAGTGCCTCCAAGAACACTCAGCATAATAAACATCTGAATTATCAAATAAATGTTTGTTAAAATGCATGTAGTGGGCCAGGCGCAGTGGCTCACGCCTGTAACCCCAGTACTTTGGGAGGCCGAGGCGGGTGGATCACCTGACGTCAGGAGTTCACGACCAGCTTGGCCAACATGGTGAAACCTCGTCTCTACTAAAAATAAAAAAAAAAAGTTAGCTGGGCGTGGTGACCCACGCCTGTAATCCCAGCTACTCGGGAGGCTGAGGCAGTAGAATTGCTGGAACCCGGGAGACAGAGGTTGCAGTGAGCTGAGATGGCGCCACTGCACTCCAATCTGGGCGACAGAGCGCAACTCCGTCTCAGAAAAAAAAAAAAAAAATGCATGTAGTGAAAGGCCCCAAGGCTGGAAGAGACCTTGGATCTTAGTCTCACCTTTTGTCTTGGTTAACTAATGTGTTGCCTGAGTCAGGCTGCTTCATCAACTTGGTCCAACTACTACTTGTGTGACCTAGGGCAAGATTTAAAAAAAAAAAAAAAAAA
>NW_012110319.1:571474-572829 GCF_000951045.1 Mandrillus leucophaeus | reverse complement strand
AAAAAAAAAAAAAATTAGCCAGGCGTGGTGGCACACACCTGTGGTCCCAGCTCCTCTGGAAGCTGAGGCAGGAGGATCACTTGAACCTAGGAGGTCAAGGCTGCAAGTGAGGCAAAATTGTGCTACAATACTCCAGCCTGGGCAACAGATCAAGACCCTGTCTCAAAAAAACCCAAAACATTTTTTGGGGTAGAGATGGGGTCTCGCTATGTCACCCAGGCTGGTCTTGAACTCCTGGTTTCAAGCAATCCTCCCACCTTGGCCTCCCTAATTGTTGGGATTACAGGCATGTGCCACCTTGCCCGGCTGGGCAAGATATTTGACAAAGACTGTCTCCTTTGACCAAAACCTTAGTCAGACTCCTTCATGTACTCTGCTTGACTAGGCCTGACCTGTCCCTGTAAGGGTCCTTACAAGGACTCTCTCTATCCTTATTGAATCTAGTTTGAGCAAGATTGCTAGGTCAATTTAGGGGAAATTTCCCACCCTTGGTGTCTGACTACCCTGGATTCTTATCATCCTGGCCTGCCTTCAACAATAATCCTATCAAGTCAGTTTAGCCAGAAACCCCTTGTCCTAGATGTTTCCTCTTAGTAATTTCCCATCCACTGACCCCACCCTGCTCCTTGGTTAGAAATCTCCACTTGTCATTGTTGGACTTACAGTTGAGTCCAATCTTTCTCCCACTGCAAGACCCCATTGCAGTGGTCTGCATACCTGTCACCATGGCCTTGAATAAAGCCTGGCTCTACCATCTTTAACAAGTGTCATGAATAACATATTTCTTTAAAAATATGTAACCTTTCTTTGCCTCAGATTCCTCCCTCACAGGGTCATTTGGAAGACTGAAATAGTGTGAGAGCAGGTCCTTAGGAAATGAGTTTCAATCTTGACCTCTACTGGGTCTCTCTTATCTGTACTCTTCCTCAGAGCAGTTTCACTTGTGTTCAAAACAGTGCAGACTCTGGAGCCAGACTGCCTGAGTTTGAAGTCCTGCTTTGCTTCTGACTAGTTGTGAGACCTCGGGAAGTGGCTTAACTTTTCAGTATTCACTTTCTTCATCTGTAAAACGAGGAAGATGGTAAAGCCTACCTCATAGGGTTGTTGTGAGGATTAAGAGTAAATATGGCCGGGCGCGGCAGCTCAGCCCTCTAATCCCAGCACTTTCGGAGGCCAAGGTGGGAGGATCAGAAGGTCAGGAGATCGACTGGCCAACATGGTGAAACCCCGTCTCTACTAAAAATACAAAAACTAGCCGGGTGTAGTGGCACATGCCTGTAATCCCAGCTACTCGGGAGGCTGAGGCAGGAGAATCGCTTGAACCCAGGAGGCGGAGGTTGCAGTGAGCTGAGATC
>NW_012110319.1:566947-569549 GCF_000951045.1 Mandrillus leucophaeus | reverse complement strand
CCTGTAATCCCAGCACTTTGGGAGGCTGAGAGGGGTGGATCACCTGAGGTCAGGAGTCCGAGACCAGCTTGGTCAACATGGCGAAACCCCATCTCTACTAAAAAAAAATACAAAAAAAAAAAAAAAAAAAAATTAGCCAGGTTTGGTGGCACGCACCTGCAACTCCAGCTACTTGGGAGGCTGAGGCAAGAGAATTGCTTGAACCCAGGAAGCAGAGGTTGCAGTGAACTGAGATCATGCCACTGCACTCCAGCCTGGGTGACAGAGTGAGACTCTGTCTCAAAAAAATAAAATAAAATAAAAGAATAAATAAAT
Organism: Mandrillus leucophaeus; assembly: GCF_000951045.1. Lineage (NCBI taxonomy): Eukaryota > Metazoa > Chordata > Mammalia > Primates > Cercopithecidae > Mandrillus > Mandrillus leucophaeus. The sequence goes on along the minus strand of NW_012110319.1, from coordinate 569,234 downwards.
AAATAAGTAAATAAGAGTTAATATGCTCACAACAGATTCTGAGACATGGTATGTGAGTTAAACAGTACCACTGGGTATGAATGTTTCTCATTCATAAGAACCATTAGGTTTTAAGGTCCTTGAAGCCTCTTCAACTTCACATCTGCAGAAGGAGCAGCCAGAGGCTCCCTTTCCTTTCCTTACATGGGTCTGGGGTCAAGGTCATTAACTCAATCTCCCACTGTCTTAACTTCCTGAATGGTGGTCTGGAGTTATTCTTCTGGGTGCTTGCCAAGGCCCATCTGCGGGTCTTCCTCAGTCTCAGTGGTAGATGAGGAAGCAGTGGTTTCCCCAGGCCAGAGACATCTCCACAGCAGGTCCCTCAACTCCACCCTGCCCAATGGGCCCTCCTTTTCGACTCAGAGGCCCCCAGAATGTGGGGTGGGCCTTTGGAGCTGACTGAAGGACTCCAAGGGGATGGGGTAGGGCGTGGTTACCGTCCAAATTTAGCCTTTAGTAAGGGAAGCGGGTGGTGGGGGAGTGGATGGTTTGGGGACGACTGGACCTCAGACTGGGTCCCTTGTAAGGATGTGAGGGCAGGCTCAAGAGGGGTTTCCTCCGAGCCAAACACATTCACTCCCCTCCGTCTTCTGGTTTTTAGTCCCCGCCAGGGGACCACACAGGTGAGTCCAGGCGAAAGGAGCAACCACAACTGCCGGGCCACCTCTACTCCGCGCCAAACGAAAGCGCCCCAGGGGCGCCGCACGTTACCGCCCTCTGTGACCTGTCGCTGTCACACACCGAGTGAGTGTGAGAAGACGAGACCTCGGGAGAAGGAGGGCGACAGCGGGCACCAACATACACAAGTCCTTCATCCATAGCTCCTAACAGCCACCCGCTATGGGCCGGGCCTCCGGCCTCCCAACTGCCAGCTCCACTGGAGACACTCCAGTCGCACTGGGAGCGCCGTGTGAGCAAGACACGCATGCGCGGGCAGTACCTCCACTGGCGAGCCGTCTGACCCCGCTGGGGACCTGGCAGGGGTGGGGAGCGCATGCGCAGATGCCGCGCACCGCTCCCAAAACACTGGGTATGGGTGGCAGCTAGACTCTGGACCTGTGGATCTCGGTGCCCGCTGTCGCCCTCCTTCTTCTCCCGGGTCTCATCTTCTTACGCTCACTCGGTCAGGTCTATAGTATAGCCTGGTACTGGAGTCTTAGTGTGAAGTCCTTCCGTTTAATCAGCAGTCCCTCTAATATAGAAAATGAATGAGTGAATAGCAAACATGGTAAATCTAAGGTGACTTTGCTTAAAGCGGGGGAGGCCAGTACATCGCCACCCTACCCTTGGTTCCGGAGCAGGCGTCTTCTCTTCCTCACCTGGAAGTGGCGGAAAAAAAAGAACTTGTCTTCTGCCCGTGCCCGATCAGGGGCTCCCCACTGCACCCCACACCCACGCCTTTGGGACAGTCTCACATGGCGAAAGTGGCCTAGGGTGGAGGGCACGGCACTAAGCACGACCGTGACTACTGACTGACCGCTTTTTATAGCCCAGGCACCTTGGAGACATGATTCGTTTCGGATAAGTCAAGTATTCATATTCCCACTTCACAGTGGAGGAAATTGAGGCTGACCCCAAAGCTGCCCCTTTAGTGGGTGCGCGATCAAGACTTATCACATAAACTGCCTTTAAGGGATGGCACCACCACCCCGCGGGTCCCCTACTTCTGGTTGTTGCCCAATCACACTGGCAGGGGTTTCACTGGCAGCTGCAGCCCCGCCCGGCTGACTCATCTTCCCCAATGCCATTTAATTCTGTTCCAAGTCTTTCCTAACTCGACCTTGGCAGGCGCGGAGCGGAAGGGATTATTGTCCTCCCGATTTGGGGCTGGGGGAGTTGGAAAACTAGTCTAACTCCTGGGCTGGAGAGCTAGGAAGCCCAAGAGGGCCAAGCCCTGGGTGTCTGCCTCTGACGACAAGCAGGGTAGAGGCCCTCGGTTAGCAGGATGGATGCTGAGGAGTCTGGGAAGGAGAAGAATGGCTCAGCGCGGCTTGCCTGAGCCTCCCACCTCCCAGTACCCAGCCCCTGCTGGCGGCGGCTGTCACTCCTCGCTGTGGTGCCAGCTGGCTCCCGCTTCCTCGCCTTCATTTCTACCTGCTTGCTCTCCTGCCTTCCTTCGGGCTTTTCACATCCTCTTCTTTTCCTCTCTTGCTCCCCTCCTGTTTGCCTTTCTCGACTTTCATATCGCCAGAAGATGGTCGTCTCCCTCCCGTTTCTCCCCACTCCGAATAAAAAACAGAAAACCCAA
>NW_012110319.1:548349-566897 GCF_000951045.1 Mandrillus leucophaeus | reverse complement strand
CCTCCGAGCCAAACACATTCACTCCCCTCCGTCTTCTGGTTTTTAGTCCCCGCCAGGGGACCACACAGGTGAGTCCAGGCGAAAGGAGCAACCACAACTGCCGGGCCACCTCTACTCCGCGCCAAACGAAAGCGCCCCAGGGGCGCCGCACGTTACCGCCCTCTGTGACCTGTCGCTGTCACACACCGAGTGAGTGTGAGAAGACGAGACCTCGGGAGAAGGAGGGCGACAGCGGGCACCAACATACACAAGTCCTTCATCCATAGCTCCTAACAGCCACCCGCTATGGGCCGGGCCTCCGGCCTCCCAACTGCCAGCTCCACTGGAGACACTCCAGTCGCACTGGGAGCGCCGTGTGAGCAAGACACGCATGCGCGGGCAGTACCTCCACTGGCGAGCCGTCTGACCCCGCTGGGGACCTGGCAGGGGTGGGGAGCGCATGCGCAGATGCCGCGCACCGCTCCCAAAACACTGGGTATGGGTGGCAGCTAGACTCTGGACCTGTGGATCTCGGTGCCCGCTGTCGCCCTCCTTCTTCTCCCGGGTCTCATCTTCTTACGCTCACTCGGTCAGGTCTATAGTATAGCCTGGTACTGGAGTCTTAGTGTGAAGTCCTTCCGTTTAATCAGCAGTCCCTCTAATATAGAAAATGAATGAGTGAATAGCAAACATGGTAAATCTAAGGTGACTTTGCTTAAAGCGGGGGAGGCCAGTACATCGCCACCCTACCCTTGGTTCCGGAGCAGGCGTCTTCTCTTCCTCACCTGGAAGTGGCGGAAAAAAAAGAACTTGTCTTCTGCCCGTGCCCGATCAGGGGCTCCCCACTGCACCCCACACCCACGCCTTTGGGACAGTCTCACATGGCGAAAGTGGCCTAGGGTGGAGGGCACGGCACTAAGCACGACCGTGACTACTGACTGACCGCTTTTTATAGCCCAGGCACCTTGGAGACATGATTCGTTTCGGATAAGTCAAGTATTCATATTCCCACTTCACAGTGGAGGAAATTGAGGCTGACCCCAAAGCTGCCCCTTTAGTGGGTGCGCGATCAAGACTTATCACATAAACTGCCTTTAAGGGATGGCACCACCACCCCGCGGGTCCCCTACTTCTGGTTGTTGCCCAATCACACTGGCAGGGGTTTCACTGGCAGCTGCAGCCCCGCCCGGCTGACTCATCTTCCCCAATGCCATTTAATTCTGTTCCAAGTCTTTCCTAACTCGACCTTGGCAGGCGCGGAGCGGAAGGGATTATTGTCCTCCCGATTTGGGGCTGGGGGAGTTGGAAAACTAGTCTAACTCCTGGGCTGGAGAGCTAGGAAGCCCAAGAGGGCCAAGCCCTGGGTGTCTGCCTCTGACGACAAGCAGGGTAGAGGCCCTCGGTTAGCAGGATGGATGCTGAGGAGTCTGGGAAGGAGAAGAATGGCTCAGCGCGGCTTGCCTGAGCCTCCCTCCTCCCAGTACCCAGCCCCTGCTGGCGGCGGCTGTCACTCCTCGCTGTGGTGCCAGCTGGCTCCCGCTTCCTCGCCTTCATTTCTACCTGCTTGCTCTCCTGCCTTCCTTCGGGCTTTTCACATCCTCTTCTTTTCCTCTCTTGCTCCCCTCCTGTTTGCCTTTCTCGACTTTCATATCGCCAGAAGATGGTCGTCTCCCTCCCGTTTCTCCCCACTCCGAATAAAAAACAGAAAACCCAACTGGTCCTATACTGGCTTCCCTAAGTCCACAGATGACTCCTGGCTTTCTAGCTCACCTGCCTGGGGGGATGTGTAAACCATGAGGTGATTTTTCCAAGACTGTGAAGGGAAGGTGGATACAAGCGGAACTGACACTGTATACTGATCACAACACTTACTGATTCCACCGGAAAATACAGGTTTATTGCTGTGTCACACATATGCATTCATTCACTCAGCAAACACTGCCATCTGTTCTATGCCAGCCTCTCTGTGTTGCATAGCAAGGATACAGAGATCAGAATAGATCCCCAGTCTCTCAGGTGGGTAAGTGTTGGTTCAGAGCTGTGGGACCCTCAGAAAGGGCATCTCACCATCCTGGGGGTTATCTGTGGGGTAGGATTGCCACATTTAGCAAATAAAAATACAGGGTGCCCACAAGTCTGAATTTCAGATAAATAACAAATAGTTTTACAATATAAGCATGTCCCAAAGATTGCATGGGATTACTTACACAAAAAATTATTCGGCCGGGCGCAGTGGCTCATACCTGTAATCCCAGTACTTTGGGAGGCCGAGGTGGGTGGATCATCTGAGGTCAACAGTTCGAGACCAGCCTGACCAACATGATGAAACTCTGTTTCTACTAAAAATACAAAAATTAGCCGAGTGTGGTGGTGGGCACCTGTAGTCCCAGCTACTAGGAAGGCTGAGGCAGGAGAATTGCTTGAATCCAGGAGGAGAAGGTTGCAGTGAGCTGAGATCATGCCACTGCACTCCAGCCTGAGTGACAGAGCGGGATTCTGTCTCAAAAAAAAAAAAAAAATTCATTGTTTATCTGAAATTCAAATTTAATTACTGAGCATCCTATACCTCATCTGGCAACACTACTGTGGGGGTATCAAGTAGTGTGTTGTTACTGGAAAGTATCATGTTATAGAGGCCAAAGTTAGCCAGCAGCCATTGGATTATGGAAAGCCTTAAAAGTGAGGAGGTGGAGGCCGGGCGTGGTGGCTCACGCCTGTAATTTCAGCACTTTGGGAGGCCGAGGTGGGCAGATCACTTGAGGTCAGGAGTTCGAAACCAGCCTGGCCAACATGGTGAAACCCTGTCTCTACTAAATTTACAAAAATTAGCCGGGTGTGGTCGTGGGCGCCTGTAGTCCCAGCTACTCCAGAGGCTGAGGTATGAGAATCGCTTGAACCCTGGAGGTGGAGGCTGCAGTGAGTGGAGATTTTGCCACTGCACTCCTGCCTGGACGACAGAGGAAGACTCCCCACCCCGCAAAAAAAAAAAAAAAAAACAAGTGAAGAGGGGGCACTAAAGGAGTTTGAAAGCAAGTGATAACAATAAAAATTGGGTTTTAGGAAGAGGCTTCTGCTGGTTTCTTGGATGATCCTTTTAAGAGCAACAACAGTGGAGTCTGACCAGTTGCAATTGTACAGGCAAGAGATTTTGGATGGTGATAATAGGAAAGTAGGAGGGAGGAGGTGCCAGATTCAAAAAGTATGTAGGAGTTAAATCAGCAGGACTTGGCAGTTGCTTAGATGGGGTGAAGAGGGCGTGAGTCCCAGGATCTGGCTTGGGTATCTAGGAAGTTAGTACGGCAACCAATTGAGATACAGCAGTTTTAGGGGGCAATGATTGAGTTTAATTTAGGACATCTGGTGTAGAGGGCCAGCAAATTATTTGCTATATGATTCTGAAGTTCAGTGGAGAAGATGAGCTCAAAGTAGAGACTGGGAAGTCCTCAGCAGAGAGGGAGTATTGAAACCAGGAGATGGATAAGCTCCCCAGAGAGGGGGCAGAAGAAAAAGAACCCAGGGAGGAGACAAAAGACTTTGACACTAAGAGAGATCAGATTTTCATTATTATGGTTGTTGCATATCTCTCAAAATAACATCACTATTTCAAAAATCATGGTCATCACTAGACCTGTTGATAGAGCTTGCTATTTAATGTGTCAATAAAGAAGCACATATATTAACTACATTACAAATGCGTTTCTTATTATTTTGAAAATTGTACCCCAATATAATTGGTTTCTTTTGTAATCCTACTTATAAGACTCATGCATCAGGGGAGTATGAGAAACCAGGAGAATCAGGCTTCCTGGAAGCCAAGTGGGAGTTTCTAGGAAGAGCGAGTGATGAATATGTCAAATGCATCTAGAAAGGTCTGATTACACAAGGCCTGAAAAGTGGCAGTTGATTTAGGCAACAGTAAAGTCATCATAACCTGAGGCTGTCATCCTTCAGGCTCATTCAGCCATCAGCCCCATTTATTCAAGTAGCAAACACTCAGCCAACATGCGTCCTCAGTATCCTCTCAAACGCTCGCCACAGTAATTTTCACGTCCCCTGCAGTCCTTCAGCGTTTAAACCAATCATTCAGATTGTGCCCCTGTTCACTCAGAAATGACAGGCTCTGTATAATCATCACTTGGGGTTCTTTTTTTCCCCTCACACAAATGACGATGTAATTGAGATTCTTTATATTTGTCAATGTCACCTCAGAGCCAGCTGGAACCAGTGCAGCTCTGTCTTTGCAGAGGTAACAGCAGGTGTCCACAAGAGTTAAATGGGTTATCTTGTGGTTTTTCTCTCCCAGGAGTGAAGACCACCCAGGAGTAAAGACCACCTTTGTTTTTCTCTGTTCCCTGGAAGGGCTAATTTGACACAATGCTGCGTGTTGCTTGTTCTGGTGTCCTTGTTGGGCCCCTTTGCGCACCTCTGGCCCTCAGGTTCGCATGAGATATGCATCCAAACTGTTGAGTATGTGCATGTAAAGGTTGACATCACTTTATTCCCTATTTGTGTGTGTGTGTGTGTGTGTGTGTGTGTGTGTGGAGACAGGGTCTTGCTATGTTGCCCAGGCTGGTCTCAAACTCCTGGGCTCAAGACATCCTCCTGCTTCAGCCTCCCAAAATGTTAGGATTACAGGTGTAAACCACTGCACTCAGCCCCTATTCCCTATTTTCTAATTGTTTTGAGACAGAGGTGCATGCAATCAAGAGAGAGGATGCTCAATGGCAGAAATCCCCAAGAAAGTGGGAGGGGCTGGGACACAAAACCCAGTGGAAGGGTGAGCCCTAAACAGGACTTCTCTGAGACCCGAGGAAAGGATGGTGTGGGTGGGAGACAATTTTGGAGGTGGCAAGAGAGAAGTATTCACTAATGGCTTCCATTTGCTCTAAAAACAGTTATTTTAATTGTGCAGCCCTCAGAACGAAAAGAAGTTCAGAGCGCTCTCTCTAAACACAGTTCTTAACCCACAATCCAAAGACCCCTGAGGAGTCAGTGAATAGAATTCAAAGAGCCCATGGACTTGGATAGAGGGGAAATTGCATCATTATTTTCACTATTGCTAACAGAAATATAGCATATCTTTCTAGGGGATGTGGGTAACAAACTGCAGTAATACTAGCATCTGTGACTTTGACACTAAGAGAGATCAGATTTTCATTATTATGGTTGTTGCATATCTCTCAAAATAACATCACTATTTCAAAAATCATGGTCGTCACTAGACCTGTTGATAGAGCTTGCTATTTAATGTGTTAATAAAGAAGTACATATATTAACTACATTACAGATGTGTTTCTTATTATTTTGAAAATTGTACCCCAATATGATTGGTTTCTTTTGTAATCCTACTTATAAGACTCATGCATTATTCTGGGAAGGGATTCCTCAGACTTCGCCAAACTGCCACAGGTGTCCATAGCATAGAAAAGGATGAGAAACACTGCTCTGAAGAGTAACCATAGCTAACATTTATATAGCTCTTGCTAAAGACCAAGCACTGTTCCAATACCTTTTAAAATATATAGTTGTTAACTCATTTATTCCTAACAACTCTACGAATAGTCATTTGATTATACTCATTTTACAGAAGAGGAAACTGAGGCACATCTGTTAAGTAACTTATCCAGGGTCGTTCGGCTAGTAAATAATAGAGCTGAGGCTGGGTGCGATGGCTCATGCCTGTAATCCCAGCACTTTGGGAGGCCGAGGCAGGGCGGATCACCTGAGGTCAGGAGATCGAGACCAGACTGGCCAACATGGTAAAATACCGTCTCTATTAAAAATACAAAAATTAGCCGGGGGTGGTGGTCCATGCCTGTAATCTCAGCTACTCTGGAGGCTGAGGCAGGAGAATCGCTTGAACCCGGGAGGTGGAGGTTGCAGTGAGCCAAGATGCGCCACTGCACTCCAGCCTGGGCAGCAGAGTGAGACTACATCTCAAAAAAAAAATAAAATAAAATAAAAATAAATAAATAAATAAATAAATAAAAGTGGTAGAGGGGAAGAGATCCAAGACAACTTGAGAACATGGTCAGAGAGAGAAAAGATGGTGTGTAGATGCTGGGGAGGGCAGGAGGTTATTCCAGGGAATGACAAGTGCAATAATGTGGCCTGGACGTGTGGTTAGAGAGGAGGTGAAGGCTTCCGGAGTTGGGCAGGTGAAAGAATCATGAAACTGGGCCTGGAAATTCTTCCAAGGTTAATTCATTAATTCATTTATTTAACACATTTGTTTTAAGTGTCTTCTACACGCCAAGCAGTGTTCTTGGCATTGGGTGAACCAGCTGAACAAGCCCCTGGTGCCATGGGGCTTACCTTCCAGCAGGGGGAGAACTACACAAACAAGGCCAGGTTAGAGGAGCGTGCAGGCTCACAAGCCTGTAGGCACAATCCTGCAATGCCAAAAGTTCTGAAAGCGTAAGGTTGTTTTTTCATACTTTGGAGCCCAAACTCAATAGGTGACAAAACCTGACCTGCAGTAGTGTGAGGCTATTTATAGTCTTTATTCACACTTGGTGTGAATTTTCATATCTTTCACTTCAGAAATATTAATGATTCATTACCATGCTCCAGGCCTTTCTCAATAAATATATAATATAGACTATATAAAGAGTTATGTTTGACTAGTTTTTTTAAAGAGTTATGTAATATCAGTTACATGTCTTCCTTTCTCAAACTGAAAAAAACTCTGAATTCCACAGCACATCTGGCCCTAAGGCTGGAAAATGGATTATGGATATGCAAGTGCTATGAAGAGAATTCAAATATGCAATGGGATAGTGTCTAGGTGGCTACAGTTTGAATATTTAGGGAGGACCCCTCTGGGAAGGTGATATTTAAGCTTAGTTCTGAATGAAAAAAAAAATAAAGGCAGTCATACAAAGATCAGGGGAGAGCATTCCAAGCAGAGGGAGCAGCTAATGCAAAGATGAACACAAAGGAGGCCACTGTGGCTACAGCATATTAGGCTGGATGAAGAGTGCTATAAATTGATGGAAGTACTTCATGTAGATAGGAAAATTGTGAGTCCGGTGTGCTAAACCCTTTGGTAAATACTGCATAGTGATTATGAGTGTGGTGGCTGTCAACAACTAGAAGGCCTGGAGGGGAATCTTCCTGGGTGAGAAAGCAGGTGGGGGGAGATATTTCAGATAGAGAAAACATAAAGCAGTTATGAGGCTGAAATGGTAGGCTAAGATTTATGGCCTCAAGACCTTGGTTTGAGGAAAAGTATAGAAGGAAGACAGATTAGATATCTGGGGCTCAAGACTCTAATGACATAGCTTCTGGTAGCTGGCTGAAAGATGTTCTAGGATGACCAAGACCTGGGTCTTAAATAATAGTCTCCGGTTGAAGTCCAATCTGCAGTGTGTGATCTGGGCTTTTGGACTTAAAATAAATTAGACAAAGATAGAGGACAGTAGCAACGCCTGAACTGATGAAAGATGTTTTTGCCTCTTTAGGTTTGTGCTTCTCAGCAGCTGTCCTAGAATGTCTGTCTCCAAGCGTCTCTCTTAGCGGCTCTCCACATTCATCTCTCTGTGATCCTATCTGGCATCTCTCTTCCTATCTATCTCGGCCTCAACATATTTCTCTTTACATGGCTCTCTCTCTGTAACTCAGATTCCTCATCTTTGGATCTCCTTGTCTGAATGTCCCAGAATCTGGTTCCGTCCATTCGTCTGTGTCTGTACTGTAATTCTCTTTCTCCAACTGGACTGTACCCTCCTGGAAGGCATGAATCTTTTATTATTCCTCTGGGTATCTCAGGTGCCCCGCACACAGTCTAGCATATAGGAGTCTCAAATACATTCATACTCGAAGGCAGGCTTTTTCAGAGGAGAAAGGCACCCGTTCTCAATATCCACCCCTCTTCCCCCACGCGGAGCGGGCCACTTGCCAAAAGGTCACCTAGAGAGTAGGGCGAGGGGTGTTGTGGTATTGTACTGCTGCTATTGGTCTCTTTCCCCAGCTGAAATAACTCTCTGGGGATACCTTAGCAGGAGGAATTCGCCCTCTGACCAAGGTACTAAGGTACCAGGCCACGCCCCCACGTCTCACGCGGCAGCGGCAGACGCCCCGCTCCATCGCAACCGCCCCTTCCGCCGCTTCGCCTCGGCCAATCAGCGAGCGCCTGCGCCCCCATCCGGTGGAGTGGCCAGCGACAAGATGGCAGCAGCGTGTCGGAGCGTGAAGGTAGGTTCTTTGCCTCTGTTGCTTGCCTTCCTTTACGGGCCGGGTCAGCGCGGCCGTGAAACTAGGAGAAAGAGATCGGTTTCGGGGGAAAGGGTGATGCTTATGTAGGCCTGGTATTGTGGCCGTTGGGCTCAGGAGGTGAAAGTAAACACTCCGCGGCTCACCTATCTATCTATCTATCTATCTATCTATCTATCTATCTATCTATGTATCTATGTATCTATCTATCTATCTATCTATCTATCTATCTATCTATCTATCTAGGGTCACGGGACGGGCTGTCTGGGGATGAGATTCCCCCTGCCCCCGAGGTCCCAACGGTGAGGAGAAGCGGCACACCTGGTTTACCCGCAGGGGTGACCACTACCGCTCCCCTCCCCCCTTCTCCTCAGAAGGCTGGAGAACAGGCAGGTGACAGCGTGGGGATGGTATGGTCAATGTAACAGCTGACCCTGACCGTGTCGCTTTTGACAGGGCCTGGTGGCGGTAATAACCGGAGGAGCCTCGGGCCTGGGCCTGGTCACGGCGGAGCGACTGGTGGGGCAGGGAGCCTCCGCTGTGCTTCTGGACCTGCCCAACTCGGGTGGGGAGGCCCAGGCCAAGAAGTTAGGAAACAACTGCGTTTTCGCCCCAGCTGACGTAAGTGGGGTCACCTCTCCTTTCCCAGGGTGTGCATGAGGTCACCAATACCGGCCTGGGAACCTGTGGGGGTCCCTCCCATAAGGGTCTGCTCTATGGGGCCGGTGGACCCATCTCCTTGTCTCTTTTGGCCTGAGCCTTCAAGCACTGTGAGACCACCTGTGATAAGGATTCTCTAAAGCTGGGATTCACAACAATGGGGATGGGGATTGGACATAACAATCTCCTGGAGGAGTTATGTATGATTTGAAAATGCATATTGTGCCTTGTAATTTTATATTTACAAAGTCAAAAAACTTGTTTTCATGAAACAAACTACAGAAAGTAAAACTTGATGAATCATCTTAGCAGGTAAGGTTACAAAAAAGCTAGTTTATCTTCCTATCAATAATTCTCACAACAGGGTTATTTTTATTTTTGAGATGGAGTCTCGCTGTGTCGCCCAGGCTAGAATGCAGTGGCACAATCTCAGCTCCTTGCAACCTCCACCTTCTGAGTTCAAGCGATTTTCCTGCCTCAACCTCCCAAGTAGCTGGGATTACAGGCACCCGCCACCACGCCCAGCTAAGTTTTTTTTGTATTTTTAGAAGAGATGGGGTTTCACCATGTTGGCCAGGCTGGTCTTGAACTGCTGATCTCAGGTGATCTGCCTGCCTTGGCATCCCAAAGTACTGGGATTACAGGTGTGAGCCACTGCACACGGCCTCACAACAGGGTTGTATTAGTGCTCTGATCCACAGCAGTTAAGAATCTTCAGGAGCATGTGAATTTATCAAGAGGGTATTGATTTGAAAAATGTTTTGCAACATTGCTCTACATTACCTAACATTTTCACCTTTGACCTACTCTCTCAATTTTTTTTTTTTTTTTTTTTTTTTTGAGACAGAGTCTCACTGTTGCCCAGGCTGGAGTGCAATGGCACGATCTCGGCTCACTGCAACCTCTGCCTCCTGGGTTCAAGCAATTCTTCTGCCTCAGCCTTCCAAGTAGCTGGGATTACAGGCATGTGTCACTATGCCGGCTAATTTTGTATTTTTAGTAGAGACGGGGTTTCACCACATTGGCCAGGCTGGTCTCAAACTCCTGATCTCAAGTGATCCACCCGCCTTGGCCTCCCAGTGCTGAGATTACAGGCATGAGCCACTGCACCCAGCCTCTCTCTCAAGTTTTACAACCTTTTCTCTTGGCCTATCCCTTCTCACAAATCTCTTCTCACCCAAGTACTGGGCATGCCCTGCCCTGCCCTCCCTCAAGTTTAGTGGTGAGAGTGTGTGCTGGGAGATGAATACCTTCTCCACTTCTCCCTTTGAAGGTGACCTCTGAGAAGGATGTGCAAACAGCTCTGGCTCTAGCAAAAGAAAAGTTTGGCCGTGTGGATGTAGCTGTCAACTGTGCCGGCATCGCGGTGGCTATCAAGACATACAACTTAAAGAAGAACCAGGCCCATACCTTGGAAGACTTCCAGCGAGTTCTTAATGTAAGGCCTTGGAAGTTCTCCAGGGATAGTGGGAGTAAGAGGTGTCTGGCTGTGGAGGACCCCAAAGTTTTTAGGGGACAAAGGCTTCTTCTGCCTCAGGTCCTATACTATGTCTCTACCTGTCCTACAGGTGAATCTCATGGGCACCTTCAATGTGATCCGCCTGGTGGCTGGTGAGATGGGCCAGAATGAACCAGACCAGGGAGGCCAACGTGGGGTCATCATCAACACCGCCAGTGTGGCTGCCTTCGAGGGTCAGGTGTGTGGGCAGGGGCAAGACTTATTCCTCCTAAGTGACTTGTTGGGGCCCTCCCACCTATGACCTCTACTCTTTCTCCAGGTTGGACAAGCTGCGTACTCTGCTTCCAAGGGGGGAATAGTGGGCATGACACTGCCCATTGCTCGGGATCTGGCTCCCATAGGCATCCGGGTGATGACCATTGCTCCAGGTAGACATATCCCCTCTCTCCGTCACACCTGGGATTGGGTGGGATCCATGGACAGTTGAGAGGAGAAGGTATTCACCACCTAAGCAGCAGCAGCCTTTTATCTTTGGGCCCCAGGGAAGCACCAAGAAGTAGGGCTAAAGTGAGGAAGAACGAGGTAAATATGAAAGCAAGGGTGAGTCTCTGAATTTGGCTATATTGTTTAGGTCTGTTTGGAACCCCACTGCTGACCAGCCTCCCAGAGAAAGTGCGCAACTTCTTGGCCAGCCAAGTGCCCTTCCCTAGCCGACTGGGTGACCCTGCTGAGTATGCTCACCTGGTACAGGCCATCATCGAGAACCCATTCCTCAATGGAGAGGTCATCCGGCTGGATGGGGCCATTCGTATGCAGCCTTGAAGGGAGAAGGCAGAGAAAACACACGCTCCTCTGCCCTTCCTTCCCCTGGGGTACTACTCTCCAGCTTGGGAGGAAGCCCAGTAGCCATTTTGTAACTGCCTACTAGTTGTCCTTTGTGCCTAATAAAGTCTCTTTTTCTCATAGAGTGTAGGCAGTGTTGTGTGCTAGGGGGCCTGGCATGGGGAAGAAATGTGAAGGCTGTGACAGGGTTGGATGCTCAGAGCTCCAGGGTGGGGTGGGAAAGGCAATACCTTCATAATACTTTTTGTGTCCTGTTACAACACGTGGACTTGATTTTGAGTGAAGAACTTTATTACCTAGGTTAGAAGGTGGGAGTATGCAGCATTTTTCTCTTTGACTCCTAACCGCCTGTGAGCTTGATGAAGGAGAAGAGATAAACATCCTGAACTTAGCGGCTGCTGGTGTTAAACTGCCGGTGATACTGGGCTGTAGGTTGATTGGTATAGATTACTGAATTCAGGTAATCCTGCCTGTGAAAGAAGTCCAGAGATCTCAGCTGACATGCTTTCCCTCTCTCCCTGGTTCCTCACCATCCCTCTTCTCCCTCCCTTGGCATTTATCGCCACCACCACCACCTAGAACTCACTGGGCTTTTTGCTCATTAGCCAGCTGCTGGTTGAAGGAGCCTAGACCCCTTTGAAATACAGCACACAATTCCCTCTCCTGCTCTTCTAGCTCCAGCAATGCCTGGGCTGAACTCATGGTCTGGCTTTTCCATTCAGTATCCAGTGTTTTCTCAGCCTGACGGTGAGCTTCCTTCTTAGAGCGTTGTACTTCCTGCTCTTTCCTGATGGCAGCTCGCTGCTCTGAAGTCATGCCCTTCCAGCAATAGGGCAGGACCCGGTGGGGAGCCGTACGGTGTTGGGCGACCTGGGGGTTTTCAGTCAGTAGGTCACTTTTGCTCTGGTGCCGGATCTCCGCAAGGTTGGCCTTCTGTTCACGCTGACGCTCACAGCGCTGACGCCTAGCCTGCACAGCTGCCTGGTGGAGCCCCCAAATGCAAACATTTGGGTGCCCAACCTCAAGGAACTCTGTCACAGGGGAGGGGGGAACATGGCCCTACTCCTCCATCTCAAGGAAAGAAAGAACACATACTACATGGCCTTTCAATGCCCCTAACGTATGTGTTGGGGATAATGGGCAGGGAACTTCTCTGCCTTCAGGAAACCTTTAGACTGCGAAGCGGAGGATGAGAGGGCAATGTTCTGTTCTCAAGTCATCCTGCTTCTGGAGGTGGGGAGAGGTGACTTGTACCCTAAGAGGGGCCTTTGGTGAAAGGGGAGTACTCAGATGAGAGGGCTGATGCTGATTGAAGAGGGGATATAAGAGGAAGAATGTGGCTAAGGTTCCCCAGGACTTTGTTCAGCAGTTGGGGAGAGCCCAGGGTACTGGATGGCTCAGGCCATACCTGCGCTTTGTTGGCGTTGGCCATGGCACACATCATGGCCGCACGACAGGACTCCTCCAGCCTGGCCAGATGGGTGGCCTGCGCGTCCATGGCGAGGCGCAGCTGGTTACTGAGCGCATCTACACAGAGAAATATGGCCGGGGTACTGTACTGGCTTGCTCCATTCCTGTTTCACTCATCCAGCCATTTGTTCAGCAAGTTTTGTGTTTGTGTGTGTACAAATGTTTAGGAGGGGGGTAGTGTCTGAGTTGTAGGGATGTGGAAGGAACTACTTCCACATCCCTTGGCTAGGAACAGCCAAGGTGCAGCAACAAGGATTTCTCAAGTGCATAACTAAAAGATGCCTCCAATGGACCTGGGTCCCAATGTCAGCTCTGTTGCTTCTGAGCTGTGTGATTTTGGGTAAATCATTTCATATCTCTGAATCTCAGTCTAAGGGCCATGTGTTGGGTTCTAATGATACCATTGAATTAAATCCTATCCTCAGATAACTCCCTGATCAAACTAGATAGACCACAATCTGGCAAGAGCAATGGCAGGGATGTACACAGGGTATTAAGAGGATTTTGGGTGGTGGAAAAGAGGAAGGTTTCCAGGAAGAGGTGATCCTTGAAATACATTTTGTATACAGGCTAAAAGAGCAAAGGGCATTCCAGGCTGAGGGCATGGCATGAGCAAAGGTACTGACAATTTGTTTCTGCTTCAGCCACACTGAGCTCCTTGCTGTTCCTAAGACCTGTCAGACACTGTATGGGAGATGGGTAGACATGAAAGAGATGGTTCATCTTCAGTAGTCGGACATTTTAGGGAGAAGACAGATATTAAACAAATACTTTAACAATTAGCTACAACTAAAAAGTAGTCCAACAGAACAGAGTGCTGTAACAGGGTAGATGTGAAGGGTGAACAGTGCAAGCAGGTTAAGACATGGTCCTTACCCTTGAAGGGCTTCTTCTAATGGAAGAAAAGGATGTGGCCACAGATAATATCATAATAGTAGCTACTCTATGTGTTATAGATTATTATTCTCATTTTAAAGATGAAGAAACTGAAGCACAGAAGGGAAAATCCATTTGCCCAAACCAGCTAGTAAGCGGCAGAGCCATTAGATCTGTCTCCAGGTAAGAGTGCCAAACTAATCAAGAACAATGCTACACTGTCAGTTACTGAAGGAAGTCAGGGAGGTTGGGGTCTGCACAACCTAACATTTCAGCACCAACCCTATGGATAATTGGACCTCCCCACACAGTTCTGGTCCCCTGGGTGCTGTACTCAGCTTAGGACAGATCCCCACTAGGCCTCAGGTCTCGGAGTCTGGAGGGTCGGGCTGCTTACCTGCACAATTCTCATCAACCTTGGCTTGCTGTTGCTCCTGCTGCTGCCTTTCCAAGTTGTACCTGAACTGCCCCTGCTGCATTCTCAGCCGTGTGGCCCTGTCTAGGTCTTCCCCAGAGAAGTACTGCAGGCTGGCTGGACCAGGATAGGTATTACTGTAACTAAGATAGGTTGGAAGCCCCTTCCAGACTTGGTCTGGATCCCAAAGACTAAATTCACGCCCGTTCTTGAGCTGCTGCTTCTGCTCCCGAAACTCCTGGACTTTCTTGGCCAGCCGACGTGTTCGATCTGCCTCTTCCTTCTCTAACATCTGGACTACCACATCATACTGCACCTGGCTGGTACCTGGGGGTGGTGAGCAAGGATATGGAGAAGATACCCCAGGAGGGACAGAGTCCACTTAGCATGGCCTCTACTCTCAAGGTCCATCCGGTTTGTCCCACCACCCCAGGGCCTCAGGCCACACTCAGAGGCAGAACTGCCCTACCTCAGCCCAGTCGAGCTCTTTCTTTACACCCTTGTCTGGCCCCTGGCTTTGGGCTTTTACCATAAGCTGCCTCCTTGCTTCTTTCTGCTGCTTCCCGACGCTTTCGGTCTCCCACCTGGTTGTTCAGGGCCTGGACATCCACCTGATCCCAAAGAAAGGAGCACAATCAGAGTAGGGGCCCAGCAGGGGGCCTTCAATGTCCTACCACAAACTTCTTAGAACTTACCTGTTTCAGAATCCTCCTGTAGCTCCCCAGTACCTACTGGATAAAGTTCTAGCTCCTGAGCATGGTTTGCAAGCCTCTCCATGGTCTAGCCTCTGCTTCCTTCTCTGGCCTCATCTCTTAGTACCCTCTTCCCCTGTCCCACCTTACCCTTCTGAGCTGTGCTTACAGTTCCCTGAATATCTTAGGCTGTTTTGAACCAATAGCCTTTGCTCAAGCTGCTCCCTCCACTTGAAACATTTTCCTCCCTTCTTTACACAAATCCCAATTCATCCTTCGAGACCAGCTCAGCCTTCACCTTCCTGACCCCTCAGGTAGGTTCTACTCCCATAGAATCTAGAACCCACTGTCTACATTATATTGAAGTTCGCCTCTCTGTATTCTCTCCTCCACCAGACTGTGAGCCCTTTCAGGGCCTTAGCCATTTCTGTATCCCCACTGCCCAACACAGTGCTAGGCACAGAACAGGCCCCGAGGAAATGCTTGTCAGCTTGTCAGCTGGATCTCAATCAGACCGCTAATACTGTAGCCAATTTCTTAAGGCAGGCACTATGAACTGGTTTTCAAAGCTGCCACTGTGTGTTAATACCCACCTGACTTCCTTCAGCCTCATTTTACAGAAAAGGAGCCTGGGGCTCAGAGAAGATAGGTGATTTATCCAAAGCTACACACACAACAGTCAGCAGACCTGGCCTTAAATAGTTACGGGGTCTTTTCCAGAATACCATGCTGCATCCCCCCTCTATCCACTCACCTAACAATCTTTTGTTTCTTTTTTTTTTTTTTTTTTTGAGACGGAGTCTTGCTCTGTGCCCCAGGCTGGAGTGCAGTGGCGCGATCTCGGCTCACTGCAAGCTCCGCCCCCCCAGGTTCACGCCATTCTCCTGCCTCAGCCTCCCGAGTAGCTGGGACTACAGGCGCCCGCCACCTCGCCCGGCTAATTTTCTTGTATTTTTAGTAGAGACGGGGTTTCACCGTGTTAGCCAGGATGGTCTCGAGCTCCTGACCTCATGATCCGCCCGTCTCGGCCTCCCAAAGTGCTGGGATTACAGGCTTGAGCCACCGCGCCCGGCCATTGTTTCTTAAACTATCAATATTTTCTCTTTATTTTGATTATAATTCATTTATCACATTTCAAAATCATACAAAAAGGAATACAGTTTAGTGAGGAGTAAGTGTCCCTCCCATCTCTGTCTCTCAGCCTGGTTAACAGTTTCTTAACATAGCCTTGCAGAGATAGTTTAGGTATATGCAGTAATTTTGAGACAGGGTCTCACTCTGCTGCTCAGGCTGGAGTGCAACGTTGTGATCTCGGCTCACTGCAACCTCCTCCTCCTGGATTCAAGTGATTCTTGTGCCTCAGCCTCCCAAGTAGCTGGGATTACAGGCATGCACCACCACGCCCAGCTAATTTTTGTATTTTCAGTAGATACAGGGTTTCACCATGTTGGCCAGGCTGGTCTCAAACTCCTGACCTCATGTGATCTGCTCGCCTCAGCCTCCCAAAGTGCTGGGATTACAGGTGTGAGCCACTGCACCCGGACTCCAAATATTCTTTAGGCCTCTTTTAGCTCCATGTTGCCTGTCCCAAGAACCAGGTCACATGGCCCAGAGCTGACTGGAGAAGGGTCAGCCGTCTCCCCTAGTCTCTTCCCCTGCACTGACCCATCCTTCTTCCCAAGCTCTTTCCAGGCCTGTAGGGGTGGGTGCCTTCTCTCCCTTTCCTTCCTTTCTCACCCTAGGGGCCTGCTTGAATCAGGGGAAGGGCTATCATGGGCACTGCTACACATTCCTCTCCAGGTGTAAGAGTGAGGTGGCCCTGATCCCGAGCAACAGTCCCTACTACCCACTCACCCCTATGACTCGGTTCCGCACATTGAAGAATCGGTTTTGTCGCTCTTTTTCTCGATTTCTTCTGGCCTCGATGGCTGCTGCTTCCTTGGTATCTGTTGACCGGTTTATGTTATACATCTGGAGCAAAAGGGAGGTGGAATGGCCCATCAGTGCCAACCACCATCTTTGACTACACGCCACCCCCATTCCTTTCTCCCTATAATATTTCAGCAGTTACTGATTCCTACTGATTTTACTTCCTGATATATTTCATATCTGTGCCCCCCATCTCTGCTGTCACCAGCTTAATTCAGGCCTCACAATCTGGTGTCAGGAAATATCTCAGGAGCCTCACTGGGCTCTCTTGCTCCAACGTTACCCTCTCTGCACTGGATTTCTCTACACTGGCTACCAGAGTGATCTTTGGGAAGCAAATCTGACCATGGCACTCCTCAGCATAAAGCTTTTGAAAGCACCTTTAAAGCAAATGGCTCCCCAGTGCTTATAAGGCCCAACCCCTTTGCCAGATTTATAAGGTTCTTCATGATCTGACCCCTGCTCACCTTTCTAAGCCTCAAACACATCTACAACACTCCTTTTTCATTATACTGTACTCAGTTTTCCTTATTTCAGTTAAGTGGCACCACCATTCACCAAGTTGCTCAGGCCAAATCTAGGAGAGATCCTTTAATCCTTCATTTCCCTCACTTCCTCTTCTTTCAAAATAACCCTGGTCCAAGCCACCATCGCCACCTTCCTGAATAACCACAACTGTCTCCATGTTGGTATTCCAGCTTCCTCTATTGACTCCTATAGCCCAATCACAGAAATCAGAAGCAGTTTTCTTTTCTGAAATATATGTCCCCCTCTTTTTTTTTTTTTTTATTACTTTTATTACTTATTTTCTGGTCAAATGAACGGCTAGAAAGCTTAAATTTGCCTGTGTTCTTTCATATTTTGGGAAGCTCACTTTTGGCATGTAACCCAGCCAAAGCTGCAGTCAAAAAAACTTTAGCAAACATAAATCTGATCATGTCTCTCACCGGCTTAAATCCTCCACTAGCTTCCCACTGTACTTAGAATCAGATCCAAACTCCTTACGGTGGGCTTTCAAGATCTAGTTCCTGCACACCTCTCCAATTTGTCTCAAACCACCGTCTCCCTTGCTTACAGTGCTCCAGGCACACTGATCAAGTCCTCCAACACAGTAACTGTTCCCACCCCATGGCCTTTGTATGTGCTGTTCCTTTGTTTGGAGCATGATTCTTTAATTCCTCCTATAGCTATTTGGATCTTTTTGGGGGGTGTGTGTGTGTGTGTGTGTGTGTGTGTGTGTGTGTTCCATTTTGTAACTGAAGTAGTTGATACATACAGGAGAACATATATAACCCATATATGTAAGTTAGGATGCATGATAACATAGAAATCCATGAACTAACTCCCCAGCTAAGAAACAGAACATTATTGGTACCACTGAAGTGTCCTGAGTCTCTTCCCCCTCATCCTTACTCCAAGAGCATTCCACATACTATCGAAAATGTGTTACCATTCCCTCTCTCTCTCACTGTGTTGCCCAGGCTGGTCTTGAACTCCTGGGCTCAAGTGTTCCTCCTGCTTCAGCATCCTAAAGTGCTGAGATTACAGGTGTGAGCCACCTGTAATGCCCGGCCTGACAAGAACATTTTTGATGGAGTTCTGGGGATGAAACTCTGATTGAGGTGGGCTCAAGAGAGACTAGGACTGCAGGACAAACAACTCAGCTAATTTTTTTTTCCCAAGAGAAAAAGACAGAAGGACCTATAAATTTTAAGATTTATATATACAGGGTGGAAGTTTCTCTAGTATATACCTAGGAGTGGAAGTGCTGGATCATAGGGTATATGCATATTTAACTTTACAAGATACTGCTAAAGTTGTTTTTCAAGAAGATAGTAATTTACACTTTCACAATAGTGTATAAAAATTCTAGTCATTACACATTGTCACCAACACTTGGTATACCAGACTTTTACATTTTTGCCAATTTGTGGGTACAAAATTATAATTACTTGTTTTAATTGGAATTTTCCTTAATAAAGTTCTTTTCATGTGTTTTTTTTTTTTTTTT
>NW_012110319.1:545925-548299 GCF_000951045.1 Mandrillus leucophaeus | reverse complement strand
TTTTTTTTTTTTTATTACTTTTATTACTTATTTTCTGGTCAAATGAACGGCTAGAAAGCTTAAATTTGCCTGTGTTCTTTCATATTTTGGGAAGCTCACTTTTGGCATGTAACCCAGCCAAAGCTGCAGTCAAAAAAACTTTAGCAAACATAAATCTGATCATGTCTCTCACCGGCTTAAATCCTCCACTAGCTTCCCACTGTACTTAGAATCAGATCCAAACTCCTTACGGTGGGCTTTCAAGATCTAGTTCCTGCACACCTCTCCAATTTGTCTCAAACCACCGTCTCCCTTGCTTACAGTGCTCCAGGCACACTGATCAAGTCCTCCAACACAGTAACTGTTCCCACCCCATGGCCTTTGTATGTGCTGTTCCTTTGTTTGGAGCATGATTCTTTAATTCCTCCTATAGCTATTTGGATCTTTTTGGGGGGTGTGTGTGTGTGTGTGTGTGTGTGTGTGTGTGTGTTCCATTTTGTAACTGAAGTAGTTGATACATACAGGAGAACATATATAACCCATATATGTAAGTTAGGATGCATGATAACATAGAAATCCATGAACTAACTCCCCAGCTAAGAAACAGAACATTATTGGTACCACTGAAGTGTCCTGAGTCTCTTCCCCCTCATCCTTACTCCAAGAGCATTCCACATACTATCGAAAATGTGTTACCATTCCCTCTCTCTCTCACTGTGTTGCCCAGGCTGGTCTTGAACTCCTGGGCTCAAGTGTTCCTCCTGCTTCAGCATCCTAAAGTGCTGAGATTACAGGTGTGAGCCACCTGTAATGCCCGGCCTGACAAGAACATTTTTGATGGAGTTCTGGGGATGAAACTCTGATTGAGGTGGGCTCAAGAGAGACTAGGACTGCAGGACAAACAACTCAGCTAATTTTTTTTTCCCAAGAGAAAAAGACAGAAGGACCTATAAATTTTAAGATTTATATATACAGGGTGGAAGTTTCTCTAGTATATACCTAGGAGTGGAAGTGCTGGATCATAGGGTATATGCATATTTAACTTTACAAGATACTGCTAAAGTTGTTTTTCAAGAAGATAGTAATTTACACTTTCACAATAGTGTATAAAAATTCTAGTCATTACACATTGTCACCAACACTTGGTATACCAGACTTTTACATTTTTGCCAATTTGTGGGTACAAAATTATAATTACTTGTTTTAATTGGAATTTTCCTTAATAAAGTTCTTTTCATGTGTTTTTTTTTTTTTTTTGACCATTTTTATTTACTTCTCTTTGGAGTGCCCATTCATATCTGTTCATTTAAAAAAAAATCAGGTTGTCCTTTTTTTTTTTTGAGAGTGTCTCACTCTGTTGCCCAGGCTGGAATGCAGTGGCATGATCTTAGCTCGCTGCAATCTCCGCCTCCTGGGCTCAAGTGATCCTCCCACCTCACCCTCCCGAGTAGCTGGGACTACAGGTGTGACTAATTTTTGTATTTTTTGTAGAGACAGGGTTTCTCTATATTACCCAGGCTGGTCTTGAACTCCTGGGCTCAAACAATCCTCCCATCTCAGCCTC
Organism: Mandrillus leucophaeus; assembly: GCF_000951045.1. Classification (NCBI taxonomy): domain Eukaryota; kingdom Metazoa; phylum Chordata; class Mammalia; order Primates; family Cercopithecidae; genus Mandrillus; species Mandrillus leucophaeus. The sequence continues at coordinate 546,756 of NW_012110319.1, read as the reverse complement.
CCCAGTTGTTGAGATTACAGGTGTGACCACCATGCCCAGCCAGGTTTTCCTTTTAAAATTAATTGTAGGAGTTCCTTTAATATTCTACACATTAATAATTTCTTTGTTTAAAAGTGGGAAATATCTTCTCCAAATTTGTGACTTGTTTTTTCACTTGACTTTTTTTTTTTTTTTGAGACAGAGTCTTGCTCTGTCGTCCAGGTCGCAGTGGTGCAATTTCGGCTCACTGCAGCCTCTGCCTCTTGGGTTCAAGTGATTCTCCTGCCTCAGCCTCCTGAGCAGCTGGGACTACAGGCGCACACCACCACACCCAGCTAATTTTTGTATTTTTAGTAGAGATGGAGTTTCACCATGTTGGTCAGGCTGGTTTCGAACTCCTGACCTCAAGTGATCTGCCTGCCTCAGCCTCCCAAAGTGTGGGATTATAGGTGTGAGCCACCGCCCTGGCTTTCACTTGATTTTTAAGGTAATAATTGATACATACAAAGCAATGTGGTTAATATACATGTAGGTTCTGAAGCACATTAACAAAATGAACACCTGTGGACTCTACACAAATCTTGGAAAATAGAACATTATCAATATTTTAGAAGCTTTCTGTATGCACTTACCACATCTTTTCACTTTCTTTATGGTGAATTCGAATGTAGTCATACTTACCCATCTTTCCTTTGAGCTTAGTAGTATTAAGAAATCCCTCCCTATCCGGAGGTCATAAAGATATTCTCCTATATTTCTAAAGTTTTGCCTTTCTCATTTAATTTTTTTTTTTTTTTTTTTTTTTTTTGAGATGGAGTCTCACTCTGTCGCCTAGGCTGGAGTGCAGTGGCG
>NW_012110319.1:539999-545666 GCF_000951045.1 Mandrillus leucophaeus | reverse complement strand
TGCAAGCTCCACCTCCCAGGTTCACACCATTCTCCTGCCTCAGCCTCCCGAGTAGCTGGGACTACAGGCGCCCGCCACTACACCCAGCTAATTTTTTTTATTTTTAGTAGAGACGGGGTTTCACCATGTTAGCCAGGATAATCTCGGTCTCCTGATATCGTGATCCGCCCACCTCGGCCTCCCAAAGTGCTGGGATTACAGGCGTGAGCCACCGTGCCAGGTCCCATTTAATTTTTTTTAATATAGATGGGGTCTCACTATATTGCCCAAGCTATTCTTGAACTCAAGAAATTCTCCTGCCTCGACCTCCCAAAGTGCTGGTATTACAGGCATGAGCCACTGTGCCCGGCCTCATTTAGGTTTTTAATCCACTTGGAATAGCATTTTGTGTATGGTGTGAGATAAGAATCCAATTTAATTTTCCCAAGTGCCATCTCATCTTTTTTTAATTTAAAAATGTATTTTATTTTTGGCCGGGCACGGTGGCTCACGCCTCAGCACTTTGGGAGGCCAAGGCAGGTGGATCATGAGGTCAGGAGTTCAAGACCAGCCTGGCCAACATGGTGAAACCCTGTCTATATTAAAAATACAAAAAAATTAGCCGGCGTGGTGGCAGGTGCCTGTAATCTTAGCTACCTGGGAGGTTGAGGCAGAGAATAAAATGTTATTTTGGTTTTAGATGGGGTCTCTCTCTGTTGCCCAGGATGGAGTGTAGTGGTGCAATCATGGCTCACTGCAGCCTCGAACTCCTGGGCTCAAAGGATCTTCCTGCCCCAGCCTCCTGAGTAGCTGGACTACAGGTGTGTGCCACCATGCCTGGCTAATTTTTAAAATTTTTTTGTAGAGATGGGGTTTTGCTATGTTACCCAGGGCTCACCATCTCATCTTTTAAAAGGGAACAGTATTTCCCCATGGATTACATGAGATTGCTTTCCTTTAGCCATTTTATTCCCTCAGCCTGATTGTTTCTCCCAACTGAACTTCATTTATGGCTCCCCTACTAGATTCCATCTACCAAGCTTCCTCCCTTTATTTTTGAGACAGGGTATTGCTCTGTCACCTAGGCTGGAGTGAAGTGGTGCAGACACCACTCACTACAGCCTCAGCCTTCCAGGCTCAAGTGATCCTCCTGCTTCGGCCTCCTGGGTAGACCACAGGTGAGAGCTGCCACACCCAGCTAATTTTTAAATTTTTAGTAGAGATAGGGTCTCACTATGTTGCCCAGGCTGGTCTTGAACTGCTGGTCTCAAGTGATCCTCCTGCCTTGGCCTGCCTCCCTCACGATGGGATTACAGGTGTCAGCCACCATACCCAGCCACTTCCTCACTTTCCTGGACTTGTCCTAAGTCTTTAGGACTCTTTCTAGCCTTCGGACATAATTTAATAAACAGTTAAAGGAATAATTATGGCAACCACCAGATCCTTTCCGTGTTTAAGTCTGAGAATGGCACCAACTTACCTACTGTTTCCACCTGCCACCACAGTATAAGGTCACTGAAGGGGAAGATTCAGCAGACATTCTAAGCTTCTTGGATTGCTAAGGCCCCTGCCTTATTAATGATAGAGAGCAGAGAGGGAAGAGAGGTAAGGTGGCATCGTGGTATAGAGCTGTGGGAATGGGATGGGGGAGAGGCATGGAGGGAGAGGTAGGTGGAGGTGGAGAGCACCGGCTTAGGGACCCTGACTCCTGGGGGTTCACACAAAATACCTTTCTCAGTAAGGAATCCCGATTTTGAAGCTCTTATGTTGGCTCTGCATGCAACTTTGTTCTTGGGTTACGGCGGCAGTTTCTGAACTCTGCTTGGTAGAACAGGAGGGAGGTAGCGGATAGGGGTAGTATCTCAGGCCGTAGCCTTCCCCAGCCTGTATCCCTGTTGCCTGGGAATAGCCCCAGCCCCATTCACACCCCATCCGCCTTGGCATCCCGTCCCGCCTCCAATCCCACCCCACCATTAGCAAAGTCTGAGCTCACCTAACACTGAATCCTCCCGTTGGCCCCTCCTTCTCGTCCAGCCCTCCGCTCCCCCCGGGTCCTTCCAATTCCCGCCCCTGTCCTTGTCCTAGCCGTGAAGGCTGGCCAGGCTAAACCCACAGCCGAGCTCCCACCTTCCTCTTGCCCTGAGGGGCATAATCCTGCTGTGACTTCTGTCTCAGCAAGCGTGAGCTCAGGTCTCCCCCGCCTCCTTGAACCTCAAGGGCTGCTCTGACTCCGCCCAGCACCAACTCCTCCGAGGACCTGGTCCACAGGAGCAAGTGTTTGTTGTTGCCATGCAACAAGAAAGGGGGGCGGAGGCACCACGCCAGTCGTCAGCTCGCTCCTCGTATACGCAACATCAATCCCCGCCCCTGGTCCCACTCCTGCCGGAAGCCGAAAATCCCGTTAGGCCTGGAGGTATTCTCGCGACATTTGCCGGCCGCCCGGCTTGCACTGCGGCGTTTCCCGCGCGGGCTACCTCGGTTCCCGGGCGTACGGCGCGGCCTGTCCTACCGCCGCCGGCGCCGCGGCCGTCATGGGGTTCCTGAAACTGATTGAGATCGAGAACTTTAAGTCGTACAAGGGTCGACAGATTATCGGACCATTTCAGAGGTTCACCGCCATCATTGGACCCAATGGCTCTGGTGAGATAAACCTGGCTGCGGCCCTGCGCACGTCCCGGCCTGGACCCCTTATCCGGTTCCGGAGTAGTACAACCCAGCCCATGTAACCTGAAACGTCGCGGACCCTTACGGGTTCCTTGCCCCTCCAGAGGGGGTTCTGTTCGAACCCACTCTCCCCACGCGGCTGCTCTAACTCGAACCCCTTCCAGGTGTCACTTGCCTCTTCCTGCGCGGCCCCCGCCCCGGCCGAGTGGTACGGGCCGAGTTGCCAGTTACCCCGCCTACTTCCCCCTCCCGCCAAAGTAGGCGCGTCTGGAGCCAGCTTCCCGCCAGCTGCCAGTCCCCCGCCTCGCGGCTCCCCGCCGCGCCGCCCGGGGCCGGCTTCCCAGACTTATTTGACCCCCTCCGGAAAATGTGGGGACGCTGGTAGCCCTCCCGTAGCCTTCGGTCCCAAACGGTGCACTTCTGTTTCAGCCCAGCGTCTCCTCTCACCTCGCATTGGTACACTCCAACTCTTTCCTTTCTACTCTTCTCCGGAGGCGGCAGTTTTGTATTTCAGACCCAGCCCTCCAGACTTTAGAGTGCTAGAGGTCTCGATCCCCACCCCCAACCGCTATGTCAGAGGTAGTTGCCTCGAACTCGCCCCTTTCCTACCACCGAAACCATCAAAAGCCGAAATTGATTTACCAAATTTGTTGAATGCTTTTTGTTTATCAGGAGTTATTCCATTGCAAGTTGTGGAAACAGCGGAAGATAGAATAAACCAACTCCATGCTCACAGGGAACTTATATTCCAGAGGGGAAAGAAGATAAGGAGAAAATAAGATGGTTTTAGGCTGTCATAAGTGCTATACAGGAAATGAGACCGGTGGATGTGATAAAGTGACTTGGGTGGTGTCTTTAGAAAGGGTGGTCAGGTAAAGCCTCTATTTTATATCTTAACTTCCCAACTCTAAACGATATACCGTGGATTCCTCTCACCTCAGATGTGGTTCTTTTGGAATCCTGCTGTATTCTTCCACCCCAGAGATGTTCTAACTGAATCATATCCTAGCCTAAGAGGCTGCCCTTGCTGAAGTAGCACATACGGAGTGCCTTTCCTGGAGACCGAGTGTCTCAACAATGGCACTATTGACGTTTCCAGCGAGATAATCCTTTGCTGTGGGATGTGCCCTGTGCATTCATCGTAGGATGTTTAACATCATCCTTGGCGTCTACCTGCTAGATGACAGTAGCACCCCTACTCCCCAGGCATGACAATCAAAACTGTCTCCAGACATTGCCAGACGTCACAGGGGATGGGTGTGACTACCCCAAACACCCAACTTGTTGTGAGAACCACTGGCCTGGAGGGCTAATGCTTAGTGTCCACCCGGTTTCCTAGGGTTTTAGTGTAGTGGCCCCTGTTGAAAGAGCTAGGATGTACCTCTTGGCATTCAGTCCCCTCAGCATTAGTAGATTTGTATTCCCAGCTGTTCTGAAAAGGGCCATGGCACTCCCCCACTTGCCCTCGTTCTTCAAGGCTCACCTCTACAAGCCATTCTTTTAGTCCCTTTGGTGAATTACTCTTCCTCTGTGGCATACTGTAGACACTTGGTACACATTAATGTTTATTAAGTCTTATATTGATGGTGCATGTTTTTGTATCTTCATTGGCCTGTGAGTACCCTAAAGCAGACATTCCTTGAAACGTACTGGTGTTCAGTCCATAATATATATTACAAAAATGTTTACCATATTGATTGTGATTAGAGAGGCCTGTGGTTGTGAGATGTTGTTGTCATCCCTGGAAATGATGGGAGAAGTCCAAAGGTTGGATATTGGTTCTTCCTAAAAGGCTGACTCCTGGTCTGCGTGATGTGCTAGTCCTGCTGTGATGAGGGAGACAAGAGTTGAGTCCAGACTTAAGATAGGACTAATTAATTGAGTACCTACTCTGTGTGTCAAGTACTTTATTTATTGGGACCCTATTTTTTCTTTTTCTTTTTCTTTTTTCTTTTTTTTTTGAGACAGCCTTGCTCTGTTGTCCAGGCTGGAGTGCAGTGGCGTGATCTTGGCTCACTGCAACCTCTGCCTCTTGGGTTCAAGTGATTCTTGTGCCTCAGCCTCCCAAGTAGCTGAGACTACAGGCATGCGCCACCCCATCTGGCTAGTTTTTGTATTTTTAGTAGAGATGGTGTTTTGCCCTGTTGGCCAGGCTGGTCTCAAACTCCTGGACTCAAGTGATCTGCCTGCCTCAGCCTCCCAAAGTGCTGGGATTACAGGCATGAGCCACTGCACCCAGCCAAGGGACCCTTTACATTTAAATTCTCAAAATGACCCTAGGAAGGAAATGCCAATAGCTTCTTTTTTTTTTTTTTTTTGAGACGGAGTCTGGCTCTGTCGCCCAGGCTGGAGTGCAGTGACCGGATCTCAGCTCACTGCAAGCTCCGCCTCCCGGGTTTACACCATTCTCCTGCCTCAGCCTCCCGAGTAGCTGGGACTACAGGCGCCCACCACCTCGCCCGGCTAGTTTTTTTGTGTTTTTCAGTAGAAACAGGATTTCATCGTGTTAGCCAGGATGGTCTCAACCTCCTGACCTCATGATCCGCCTGTCTTGGCCTCCCAAAGTGCTGAGATTACAGGCTTGAGCCACCGCGCCTGGCCAATAGCTTCTTTTTATACATGAGGAGACTAAGGCACAGAGGTGTGATGACTTGTCCGTGGTTCTCAGAACCCATGCCTGTGCTCCTGCCACTCCAATAGAGAAGTATGTGCCACACATATTTTTAGACCTGTGAGTTGTGATTTTTTCATCTTTTTCCAGGTGAGGGAATGGAAGGTCACCTAAGAAGTAGCGAAAGAGTAGTGAAAGTAAGATTAGATCCTGGTCTGTTGGTTCTAAGCCGAAGCTTTCAAGCTTTTTTTTTTGAGACTGAGTCTCACTCTGTCACCCACGCCAGAGTGCGGTGGCGTGACCTCGGCTCACTGTAACCTCTGCCTGCTGGGTTCAAGTGATTCCTTTTTTTTTTTTTTTGAGATGGAGTCTCGCTCTGTCACCCAGGCTGGAGTGCAGTGGTACCATCTCAG
>NW_012110319.1:536188-539069 GCF_000951045.1 Mandrillus leucophaeus | reverse complement strand
GCCTGGCTAATTTTTGTATTTTTAGTAGAGACGGGGTTTCACCATGTTGGCCAGGCTGGTCTCAAACTCCTGACCTCAGGTGATCCACCTACCTCGGCCTTTCAAAGTGCTGGGATTACAGGCATGAGCCACTGTACCCGGCCTCAACTTTTAAAACAATATCTATTGTTTTGGCCTGGAATGGTGGCTCATGCCTGTAACCCCAGCACTTTGGGAGTCCAAGGTGGAGGATCTCTGGAGCTCAGGAGTTTGAGACCAGCCTAGGCAACATAGGGAGACCCTGCTTCTACAAAAATCCAAAAACTAGCTGGGCATGGTGGCTCATGCCCATGGTTCCAGCTACTTGGGAGGCTGAGACAGGAGGATCACTTGAGCCAAGGAGCTCCAGACTGCAGTGAGCTGTGATACTGCTACTGCACTCCAGCCTGGGCGACAGTCAGACCCTGTCTCAATAAATAAATAAATAAGGTCTGGGCGTGGTAGCTTACGTCTGTAATCCCAGCACTTTAAGAGACTGAGGTGGGTGGATCACTTGAGGTCAGGAATTCGAGACCAGCCTGGCTAACATGATGAAACCCCATCTCTACTAAAAATACAAAAATTAACTAGGTGTGGTGGCACACGCTTGTAGTCCCAGCTATTCAGGAGGTTGAGGCAGGAGAATCACTTGAACTTGATAGATGCGATCTCGGCTCACTGCAAGTGAGCCCAGATTGCACCACTGCACTCTAGCATGGGCAATAGAGCAAGACTCCATCTCAAAAAATAAATAAAATAAAACTTTTTTTGTTTTCAGATTCAAAATAAATAAAATCTTTTTTGTTTTCAGATTTTAAAATGAAGAAAATAAAAGCTGTAACTCCACTACTGAAAAGATAGCCACTGTTAATGTTGAAAACCTTATTTATTTGAATAGCTGATACATGCACATGGTATACAATTTTAAAAATCCTTAAGGATATACAGTAGTAAAAAGAAGACTCCCTTGACCCTAGCTGCTTAGTTTCCTTTTCAGAGGCAATCACTACTGTACTGTTTACATTTTCATATATTTGTTTCCTATGCCTTCTCTTCTCCCAAGTTTTATTAAGAAAATTTGCAAGCATATATGTGCATTACTTAGTCATTTGGAAGTAAATTACAGACTCAATTACATTTCACCCCTAAGTGCTTCAGCATTCACCTCTTAAAATCATCATTCTCCTGTACTACCACTATTCAGTGATCACAACTAAGAAAATTTCCTCACGTCATCAATTATCCAGTTTATATTTAAGCTTCCTTGACTTGCTCCCCAAAGGTCTTTTTGTTATTTTGGAACCAGAGTCCAGTCAAAGTTTGTGCACTGTTTGCCTATGTCTCAGAAATCTCTCATGTTTTGGAATGGTTTTCTCAACCTTTTTTTGGGGGGCGGGGGTGGGACAGAGTTTTGCTCTTGTTGCCCAGGCTGGAGTGCAATGGCACGATCTTGGCTCACTGCAGCCTCCTGGGTTCAAGTGAGCCTCCTGCCTCAGCCTCCTGAGTAGCTGGGATTACAGGCATGTGCCACCATGCCCAGCTAATTTTGTATTTTTAGTAGAGACGGGGTTTCTCCATGTTAGACTGGTCTGGAACTCCCAACCTCAGGTGATCCGCCTGCCTCAGCCAAGCCACTGTGCCCAGCTCAACCTTTCTTTTTAGACACTGATTTTTTGAAAAGACCAGGCCATTTGTCTTTGAGAACATCTCACATTCTGTGTTTGTGTTAAGATTTCCTCATGGAAACCTTACTATGTTCCTCTATATTGTATTGCTGTGTTTCCTAGAAACTGGAAGGTAAGTCTAAAGGCTTGTTTAGATTCAAATTAGGCTGGTTATGGTGGCTCATGCCTGTAATCCCAGCTCTTTGGGAGGCCACAGCAGGAGGATCACTTGAGGCCAGGAGTTAGAGACTAACCTGGGTAACATAGCAAGACCATGTCCTTATTATAACAAAAAATTAAAAAAGAAAAAGTAGATTCAGGTTAAATATTTTTGGCAAGATACATCATAAATGATGCTGTGTGCTTCATATTGTATCAAAACAGGAATATGCTCTTTTTTTAGATGGTGGTAAAATACACATAAAATTTCCTAAATTAACCATTTTTAAGTGTACAGTTCAGTAGTGTTAAATATATTCACGTTTTTGTGCAATACAATCTCTAGAACTTTTTCATCTTGCAAAACTGAAAATCTATACCCATTAAAAACCCCCAGGCCAGGCGTGATGGCTCATGCCTGTAATCCTAGCACTTTGGGAGGCCGAGGTGGGCGAATCGCAAGGTCAGAAGATTGAGACCATCCTGGCCAACATAGTGAAACCCCGTCTCTACTAAAAATACAAAAAATTAGCTGGGCATGGTGGCGTGTGCCTGTAATCCCAGCTATTTGGGAGGCTGAGGCGGGAGAATCCCTTGAACCAGGGAGTTGGAGGTTGCAGTGAGCTGAGATCATGCCCCTGCACTCCAGCCTGGCAACAGAGCAAGACTCTATCTCAAAAGAAAAAAAAAGACTCCCATTTTCCCCTCCTCCCAGCCTATTTTTAAATTTTACTTTATATTACTATTATTATTATTTTGAGATTGAGTCTCACTCTGTTGCCCTGGCTGGAATGCAATGGCACGATCTTGGCTCACTGCAACCTCCACCTCCCAGGTTCAAGCGATTCTCCTGCCTCAGCCTTCCAAAGTAGCTGGGATTATAGGCGCCCACCACCACGCCCAGCTAAGTTTTGTATTTTTTTAGTAGAGACGGGGTTTCACCATATTGGTCAGGCTGGTCTCGAACTCCTGACCTCAGGTGATCCACCCACCTCGGCCTCCCAAAGTGCTGGGATTACAGGCATGAGCCACTGTGCCTG
>NW_012110319.1:527040-533046 GCF_000951045.1 Mandrillus leucophaeus | reverse complement strand
CAATTTTTGTATTGTTAGTAGAGATGGGGTTTCACCACGTTGGTCAGGCTGGTCTCAAACTCCTGACCCTGTGATCTGCCCACCTGGGCCTCCCAAAGTGCTGCAATTACAGGTGTGAGCCACCACTCCTGGCCTTCTTTTTTTTTTCTTCCCCGCGGAGTCAAGGTCTTGCTCTGTCACTAAGGCTGGCATACAGTGGCACAGTCATGGCTCACTGCAGCCTCAACTTTCTGGGCTCAAGCAACCCTCCCATCTCAGCCTCCCCAGTAGCCAGGACACCTGGAGTGTGCCACCATGCCCAGCTAATTTTTGTATTTTTTGTAGAGATGGGATTTTGCCATGTTGTCCAGGCTGGTCTCAGACTCCTGAGGTCAAGTGATCCACCCACGTCTGCTTCCCAAAGTGCTGGGATTACAGGCGTGAGACGCCATGCCCAACCTAATCATAGTCTTATACCGTCTCCATGGAAGGACTTGGGCTGCTATTTTTATGGCTGAGTAGAAAGGTGTTGGAAATCAGATCTTCAGTTCAAAGTCATATATAAGTTGTTTAGGGACAGTCTTGAGATAGAAATTATAGAGACTAAACTGTTCCTCCTTATGCACCAGCCCGACTAAACTTTTCTTTTCTTTTTTTTTTTTTGAGACAGAGTCTCTCTCTGTCGTCCAGGTTGGAGTGCGGTGGTGCCATCTCGGCTCACTGTAACCTCCATCTCCTGGGTTTAAGCAATTCTCGTGCCTCAGCCTCCTGAGTAGCTGGGATTACAGGCACACAACCATGCCTGGCTAATTTTTGTATTTTTAGTAGAGACGGGGTTTCACCATGTTGGCCAGGCTGGTCTCAAACTCCTGACCTCAGGTGATCCACCCACCTCGGCCTCCCAAAGTGCTGGGATTACAGGCATGAGCCACTGTGCCTGGCCCACTTTATATTATTTTAACATCATTGAGTTTTGTGTCTTGTTTGTTTCACCTATTGTAGGCTTTTGTCCATGTCATTAAAGGTTGTAGAACTGTCCATTCTGTGAATATACCATTTCTTTAGATTGGGTTCTAGCTTCTTTTTTTTAAATTATTCTTTCCTCTTTTTTTTTTTCACTTTTTTTTTTTAAAGAGAGTCTTGCTGTGTCACCCAGGCTGGAGTGCAGTGGTATCATCATAGCTCACTGCAGCCCTGAACTCCTGAGCTCAAGTGATCTTCCCTCCTCAGCCAAGTAGCTGGGACTACAGGCGCATGCCACCATGCCCAGCTAATTTTTAAAGTTTTTGTAGAGACTGGGTTTTGCCTTGTTGTCCAAGCTGGTTTCAAACTCCTGGCCTCAAGCGATCTTCCTGTCTCAGCTTCCCAAAGTGCTGGGATTACAGGTGTGAGTCACTACGCTTGTCCTGGGTTCTAGCTTCTGGCTGCTATATAGTAATTGCAAGAGGACTGTTTTTCCTAAGCCTTTGACCCAGAGCTTTGGTTGTGCTCAGTGTTTGTGGGGACAGAGGAGTAGTCTCTCTTCCCATTAGTCTGAGTACTGAGTGATTAGGGGACATTCTTGTTTGTCTCAATATCTTTATTCCTTTTCCTCTCCTCTTCATCCTGACTTTCCCTCTACTGCCTTGTCCCTCTTCCCTTAGGTAAGTCAAATCTCATGGATGCCATCAGCTTTGTGCTAGGTGAAAAAACCAGCAACCTGCGGGTAAAGACCCTGCGGGACCTGATCCATGGAGCTCCTGTGGGCAAGCCAGCTGCCAACCGGGCCTTTGTCAGCATGGTTTACTCTGAGGAGGGTGCTGAGGACCGTACCTTTGCCCGTGTCATTGTAGGTGGGTGAGGCCAGCCAGAAGGCTCTCCTTGGGTCCTGGGAGGTGGCTAGACTAGTGGACTGGAACAGGAAGGGGGCCTGACCCTTGCCAACTCATGCATTGTCTTGTAGGGGGTTCCTCTGAGTACAAGATCAACAACAAAGTGGTCCAACTACATGAGTACAGTGAGGAATTAGAGAAGTTGGGCATTCTGATCAAAGCTCGTAACTTCCTCGTTTTCCAGGTGGGCGTTTTTAACAGTTATTGGCTATCCCGTTTTTGCCAGACCATGTCCCATCCCCACTGTGCCTGCTCCATCTCAGGCTTTATCATCTCTCCCTTGAACTAATGTAGCACCTTGTTCACTGAGCTTCCCGACTTAAGTCTGGCCCCTAAGCCAGGTTCATCTTATGAGGACACACATTTGTTTTGTTTCCCCTCCCTTTTTTCCTTAAAGCATTTCAGTGATTCCTTATTGCCTTAAAATGGTGGTTCTTAAACTGTAGTCTCCAGACCAGCAGTATCAACATTACCTGGTAACATGTTAGAAAATGCACGTTCTCAGGCCCTATCCTAGACTTCCCGACTTGGAAGAAACTGTGGGGTGGGGCACAGCAATTTGTGTTTTATCAGGCTATCCAGGTTATTATGATGCTGGCTGAAATTTGAGAACTATTGCCTTAGGATGAGATCCAAACGCCTAAGCCTGTCATTTGGGAAACACCATCATCAAAATCCAAATACCATCTGCATGTTCTTCTCCTCCAGCCTGGCACTCCAGCCTACTTAAACCATTTATGGTTCTGCAAATTCACCTGCTTGCTTTGGCCTACAGGTCTTTGCATATTAATTTTCCTCTACATAGAATAACTTTTTCTCTTTATTTTTTTTTTTTCTTTTTGAGACGGAGTTTGGCTTGTCGCCCAGGCTGGAGTGCAGTGGCACGATCTCGGCTCACTGCAACCTCCACCTCCAGGGTTCAAGCGATTCTCCTGCCTCAGCCTCCCAAATAGCTGGGACTACAGGCGCCCGCCACCACGCCTGGCTGATTTTTATATTTTTGGTAGAGATGGGGGTTTTACCCTTTTGGCTAGGCTGGTCTTGAACTCCTGATCTCAGGTGATCTGCCTGCCTCAACCTCCCAAAGTGCTGGGATTACAGGTGTGAGCCACTGCACCCGGCCACCTTTTCTCTTTTATTTTCTTGGTTAGTTTCCCTCCATCTTCCAAACTCAGCACAGATGTCATCTTTGGGAAGCCTTCTGAGATAGATATCCCTATCAGTCTCCTACCCCCAAGCTTCGTTTTATCCTTTTCCTGTGCTGCTTCTGTTACTGCACGTAACACTTTCTTGTCTTTGTCCCTTTGGCTCCCTGTGCTCCTCAGAGGGCAAGGAATTTGTCCTTAAAGCCCAGTGTGAAATGTGGCACCAGGGGCGTGGGAGAGAAAGTTGGTAACTTTTTCTGGATGAAGGAGTGGAAATGGGTAAGGTGAACTGGGCTGGCTGGGGTCTGAAGTGGAAGAGTGTTTCAACCTTTACTAGGGTGCTGTGGAATCTATTGCCATGAAGAACCCCAAAGAGAGGACAGCTCTGTTTGAAGAGATTAGTCGTTCTGGGGAGCTGGCACAGGAGTATGACAAGCGAAAGAAGGAAATGGTGAAGGCTGAAGAGGACACACAGTTTAATTACCATCGCAAGAAAAATATTGCGGCTGAACGCAAGGAAGCAAAGCAGGAGAAAGAAGAGGTAGGTGGCCAAGCTACCTCTTGGCTCTGAGGGACCAGGATGGAGCCAGTGCCTTATCGATGCACCCCTGCCACCATTCCCCTGTTTGCACAGGCTGACCGCTACCAGCGCCTGAAGGATGAGGTAGTACGAGCTCAGGTACAGCTGCAGCTCTTTAAGCTTTACCATAATGAAGTGGAAATTGAGAAGCTCAACAAGGAGCTGGCCTCTAAGAACAAGGAGATCGAGAAGGACAAGAAGCGTATGGACAAGGTGGAGGATGAGCTGAAGGAGAAGAAGAAGGAGCTGGGCAAAATGATGCGGGAGCAGCAGCAGATTGAGAAGGAGATCAAGTAAGAGGCAGACCTGGGCCTGCGACTTACGGGAAACCAAGAGGCCGTGCTGTTTATTAGGGTTCCTCCGAGCCCGGAGTTCAGTACCCATACTCATTTCTCTGTTATTCTCCTGACTTGCTTTTGTAAGAACCAGACACATTTCTTGACTTGCAGTTTAGACAAATAGAATATTTAAGCACTCAGGCCCTGGGTAGACAGGTGCTCAGATGAGGGAGAACTCAAAAGGGGTGGTGGCCTTGCCAAGAAGGAGGAACCAGTGTGAGGCCTAGCCAGTGGAGTGGCTGAGAAGGCCTTCCTAGAAGAGGAAAACTGAAGCTAGAAGTTTAAAGGATAGGAATTTGAGGGGCCAACTAAGTAAATACAGGATGTTCTTGGGAGTTGTTAATGAGCGTCCTGGCCAGGGTTGAGGCAGAGTTGGTAGCTTTGCCTGATGGAGTGGCTGGCTCATAGATCCTGAAAGTCATACCTTTCAGGGAGTAGTCAGACTGCCCCTTTTTTTCGGGATCTGTGGGGCATCACGCCCTTGTTCTTTTAGGTAATTCCCTGAGGTTGGCTCAGGGGCTCAAGCTCCCCTTTGGGTGAAAAGCTTGGGAACCCTCCCTTCTTCCATAGTGCTCACTGGTTTCCCCCACCCCTCTGGCAAAAGGGAGAAGGACTCAGAATTAAACCAGAAGCGGCCTCAGTACATCAAAGCCAAGGAGAACACCTCCCACAAAATCAAGAAGCTGGAAGCAGCCAAGAAGTCTCTGCAGAATGCTCAGAAGCACTATAAGAAGCGTAAAGGTGACATGGATGAGCTGGAGAAGGAGATGCTGTCAGTGGAGAAGGCCCGGCAGGAGTTTGAAGAACGGATGGAAGAAGAGAGTCAGAGTCAGGGCAGAGATTTGACCTTGGAGGAGAATCAGGTAAGCTCTGGAAGGGGTTGGCAGGGAGGAGATCCCTGGGCTGACATCTGCTGACTTGGTCATCCCTGTTCTCCTTCTGTGTCCCTAATACAGGTGAAGAAATACCACCGGTTGAAAGAAGAAGCCAGCAAGAGAGCAGCTACCCTGGCCCAGGAGCTAGAGAAATTCAATCGAGACCAGAAAGCTGACCAGGACCGTCTGGATCTGGAAGAACGGAAGAAAGTAGAGACAGAGGTGGGCTATAGTTATGAGATTAGGGATGATACACAGAAAAGGATACAGGTTGAGCATCCCCAATCCAAAATAATCCAAAATCTGAAACGTTTCTGGTCTCAAGCATGTTGGATTAGAGTTACCCAAGCTGTAATGATAGTCTTTTTTTTTTTTTTTTTGAGACAGAGTCTCGCTCCTGCCCAGGCTGGAATGCAGTGGTGCGATCTTGGCTCACCACAACTTTCGCCTCTCGGGTTTAAGCAATTCTCCTGCCTCAGCCTCCCGAGTAGCTGGGACTACAGGCGCGCACCACCATACCCAGCTAATTTTTGTATTTTTAGTAGAGACGGGGTTTCACCATGTTGGCCAGGCTGGTCTTGAAATCCTGACCTTGTGATCCGCCCACCTTGGCCTCCCAAAGTGTTGAGATTACAGGCGTGAGCCACTGCACCTAGCCATGATAATCTTAATGATAATGACAATAGCTCACATCTGTTGAGCACTTACTGTATGATAGGCAGTGTTCTTTACATGTATTCAGTCATTTAATTCTTCATTTATGATTACCTTTATGGAATGGCTACTGTTACCCTATTTTACAAATGAGGAAATTACAACACAGAGTAATTTGCCTAAGGTCACAAGATTATTGTTATTTTTGAGACAGGGTCTCTCTGTCACGCAGGCTGAGGTGCAATAGTGCAACCATGGCTCACTGCAGCCTTGACTTCCCAGGCTTAAGCAATCTTCCAACCAGAGCCTCCCGAGTATCCAGCACTACTGGTGCTTGCCGCCATGCCTGGCTGCTTTTTTTTTTTTTTTTTTGAGAGACAAAGTCTCATTCTGTTGCCCAGGCTGGAGTACAGTGGCATGATCTCAGCTCACTGCAGCCTCTGCCTGTCGGGTTCAAGTGATTCTTTTTTTTTATTTTTATTGTTTTTTGAGATGCAGTTTCTCTCTTGTTGCCCAGGCTGGAGTGCAGTGGCGCCATCTCGGCTCACTGCAACCTCTGCCTCC
>NW_012110319.1:519335-526895 GCF_000951045.1 Mandrillus leucophaeus | reverse complement strand
CCCGCCACCTTGCCCGGCTAATTTTTTGTATTTTTTAGTAGAGACGGGGTTTCACCTTGTTAGCCAGGATGGTCTCGATCTCCTGACCTAGTGATCCGCCCGTCTCGGCCTCCCAAAGTGCTGGGATTACAGGCTTGAGCCACCGCGCCCGGCCAATTTTTATATTTTTAGTAGAGACGGGGTTTCACCTTGTTGGTCAGGCTGGTCTCGAACTCCTGACCTCAGGTGATCCACCCGCCTTGGCCTCCCAAAGTGCTGGGATTACAGGTGTGAGCCAACGCACCTGGCCCGGTTCAAGTGATTCTTGTGTCTCAGCCACCCGAGTAGATGGGATGACAGGTGGGTGCCACCACACCTAGCTAAATTTTTTGTATGTTTAGTATAGATGGGATTTCGCCATGTTGACCAGGCTCATCTTGAACTCCTGAACTCAAGTGATCCGCCCGCCTCGGCCTCCTAATTTTTTTATTTTTGTAGAGTCAGGGTTTCTGCTGGTTGCCCAGGCTGGTCTTAAACTCCTGCCTGCCTCTGTGATCAGCCTGCCTCGGCCTCCCAAAGTGTTGGGATTACAGGCGTGAGCCACTGTGCCCGGCCACTCACATAACTATTAAGTGTCAGAACCAGACCCTGGGCAGTGTAGCTCTAAAGCCCACACTCTTACCAAATATACTTCACTTACTGCCTACCTGATATCAATATTGTAATAACAACAATGATAGACAGTTGTCATAGTGTCCTAGGAGTGTACAGTGTTCCAGGCATTCTGCTAAGCACTTTTAAATATTTAAAAGAATGTTGGCCAGGCCTGGTGGATCACTTGAGGCCAGGAGTTTGAGATCAGCCTGAGTAACACAGTGAGACCCTGTCTCAAACTTTAAAAAATAATAAACTTTTTAAAAAGAGGAATGTGATAGTCATCAATATTAGTAGCAACCCTATTATTAAGCACTTAATGTGTATTCCATGCAGTGGAGATTACCCACATTTTGCAGATGAGGAAACAGGTACAGAAAGGCCTGTGAAGCTTTTATCTTGATTTGAGCCTCCATGGTTGGTGAAGAAGATGCCTTGGCTGAGTAGAACACCTGTGAGAGGTTCTGGAGATCTGGAAGGCCCCCATCATCAGTTAGTAGATCCAACCGAACACCATCTATGTCTGCTTTTTAGTAGGCCTCCTATATTAGTGACAGATTATCCTGGACTGTTGGACTCTTGGATGAGTGGGCACATAAGGGGTGTTATCTAGGGCTCCCGTGGTCTTGGCGTAAACTTGTGCAGCCCCTGGTGATAGAATACGTTTGTTTCCCAGGCCAAGATCAAGCAAAAGCTGCGGGAAATTGAAGAGAATCAGAAGCGGATTGAGAAACTGGAGGAATACATCACCACTAGCAAGTATGTAGCTCTGCAACTGTCCCCCTTACTTCCAGGCCTGTTCTTGTGACCCTACCTACCTGCCCATCTTCATGCAGGACCCCCAGAGCCTCTCTGAGCCAGGAGTATTTTTCTCACCAGCAGGAGTAACTCCTGTGTGCCCTCACTTTGTAGGCAGTCCCTAGAAGAGCAGAAGAAGCTAGAGGGGGAGCTGACAGAGGAGGTGGAGATGGCCAAGCGGCGTATTGATGAAATCAATAAGGAGCTGAATCAGGTGATGGAGCAGCTAGGGGATGCCCGCATTGACCGTCAGGAGAGCAGCCGCCAGCAGCGAAAGGCAGAGATAATGGAAAGCATCAAGCGCCTTTACCCTGGCTCTGTGGTAAGAGCAGAGGGGGAACTCATTTCCTGAGTACTTACACTCACTGTCACACGATTTTCCCAGTGCCCTGTGAGGACCGGGTTGCCAATCCCATTTTTATTGTCAGGGGAAATGAGGCTCCGAGAGGTTTAAAAAAGCACTGCTTCTAAGTGGAAGAACTGCAGTTCAAATCCAACTTGTTCTCCTAAGCTCATGTTCTTTTTTTTTTTTTTTAATTTTTCAACGTGTCATACTAGGCAATCATGTTCTTTTCATCGTAACAATTACGTTTTTCTGAAGGGTTTGTCTTGCTGTGTCCATGCCTCTGGGAGGGGAATTGGAAAACCAGGAAAGATTTTGGAGGCAGGTGGGACCATGGGGCTGGAATTACTCTCCCAGGAAGTAGCTCTGTGCAGTCTTCTATATGGGCTTTCTTGGCATGTATTAACTGGCCCAGTAGCTTTTAGGGACACCCTGAGCTTTATCAGACCTCTTGATCTTTTGACCTCTTTCACCCAATCCTGAGTTCCCAGGTTCCTTGAATATTATCCCATACCTGGGTTCAACTTAGTTTGGTTCCACTGATATTTCCCTGTCACTTCTCTAGAGGCTCTGCTGGGGAGGTAGGTATGATTAGAGTCAGTCCCTGCTCTCTTAATCTGATAGTTCTTAGGGAACCAGGCTTGGTTTTGGAGACTGCGGGAAGGGAACTGGTAAAAGAGATTGATTGATTGATTGATTGATTGATTTTGAGATAGAGTCTTGCTTTTTCGCCCAGGCTGGAGTGCAGTGGCACAACCTCGGCTCACTGCAATCTCCGCCTCCTAGGCTCAAGCGATTCTCCTGCCTTAGCCTCCCAAGTAGCTGGGATTACAGGTGCCCACCACCATGCCCAGCTAATTTTTTTGTATTTTTAGTAGAGACAGGGTTTCACCATGTTGGCCAGGCTGGTTTTAAACTCCTGACCTCAAGTGATCTGCCCGCCTCAGCCTCCCAAAGTGGTAGGATTACAGGCGTGAGCCACCACGCCCAGCCAGATTTATTTCACTAAGTACTTGTGAAAATTTGAAATAATATATGTAAGATATTTGGCATAGTGCCTGGGTGGCGGTGGTCTGTAAAATGGTAAATGAGGTTTAGAAAGATGATCCTGGATTCAGACACGACTGCTTGAAGTCATTGCTTGGGAGCCATAATAGTCTTTTTCTTTATAGCATGGGGGCTGTGTTCTTCTGTGAGATAGGAAAAAACCGAAGTGTTTTTTCTACTCTCACACAACCAGCACAACACTTCACTTCTGATACCAGAAGTGTGGGGGTTTTTCCTCACACACCAAGCAATTCTCCAGCAGACACCAGCTGGGTGACCTATAATTCACTTCAACTCTGACACTATTTATCTGGGGATAGCATCAGATCCCATGGGTTAGGGGCTCAGTCCAAGACTTCAGATGCCAATTGCAAGTCTCAGGTTGTGACTTGTGGTTCTGACTGACCTGCTGTAAATTAAGTTCCTGAGAATCCCTCCCTGGGTTCGATTAATTTACTAGTGCAGCTCACAGAACTCAGGAAAATGTTTTACTTATGTTTACCCATTTATTATGAAGGATATTACAAAGGATGCAGAGAACAGCCAGATGGATGCATAAGGCAGGGTATGGGGGAAGAGGTGTGAAGCTTCCATGCCCAATCTGGGCAAGCCACCCTCCAGGTACCCCCACACAGGGTCTTCATTACGTAGGCCTGATCAAATCATCAGCCATCGGTGATCAGTTCAAACTTCAGCCCCTCTCCCCTTCTGAAGGTTGTGGGGGTGGAGCTAAGAGTCGCAAATCTCATCCTACCTTGGTCTTTCTGGTAACCAGCCCCTATCCAGAAGCTATCTATGGGCCTCTAGCCATAATCGTCTCATTAACATACAAAATGCTCATTCCTGAGATTCTAAGGGTTTTAGGGGTTGTGTGTCGGGAACTCCCGCGTAGAAGACTAAATATATATTTCATTAAACACCACAGTCCACTTTGATCTTCAAACACAGATCCCTTACATCAGAACAATCATGTAATAGAAAGAGGCTGGGGGCCAGCGGATCACTGGAGGTCAGGAGTTCGGGACCAGCCTGGCCAACATGGTGAAACCCCATCTACTAAAAGTACAAAAATTAGCTGGGCATGATGGCGGGCACCTGTAATCCCAGCTACTCAGGAGGCTAAGGCAGGAGAATCACTTGAACCTGGGAGGTGGAGGTTGCAGTGAGCCGGTATTACGCCCCTGCACTCCAGCGTGGGCTGCAGAGTGAGACTTCGTCTCCAAAAAAAAGTAGAAAAATAACTGGTACATTACTAGAATCCCATTTAGTCATTAATTAATAATTAGTCTAGTCCATGATCATGTCATGAAAATGTTTCCTAGGGTGAGACCATTCAGGTTTGCAGGCTTTTATTCAATCTTGTTAGGTTCCAAAATGAGGAGTGTTCTCAGCAAACATAGCTTCACACTTTCAGGCATCTGGGATAATTGTGCTAAGAGACAATATCTCATGCTCTGAACCTGTTTTGAGGTGTTAATATAATACTGAGTTTCCCTCATTACATAACTCATTTATTCATTTCTTTACCTCCCTTCTGTTGCCCAAACTTTTCCACCTTTGGAAGGGACATTAGGATTGGCCACTGTGCCGATCTAGAGTGCACACAGCAAGCTAGTCTACAATTGCCTCCTCCTCAGTCCATACAGTTCCATTCAGTTAAGGTAGGGTTACTTGGGTACAGAACTAGTGGGCTGTCTTTTTTGTTTGTTTTGAGACAGGATCTTATTATGTTACCCAGGCTGGTCTTGAACTCCCGGACTTAAGCGATCCTCCCACTGCAACCTCCCAAGTAGCTAGGATTACAAGCACACACCACCATGCTTGGTATTGGGTTATCTTAACCACTAGGCAATACAGTTGCGTTCACTTCCTGATATAGATTCTAGTCTGTCCCCCTTTCCACACTGGGAATTAGGATTCCTGAGCCAGCTCCCAAAAGCTTCATACTTCAGTTTTCCCTTCCTACTTTACTCAGTATGGCCGCCTCATTGACCTGTGCCAGCCCACACAAAAGAAGTATCAGATTGCTGTAACCAAGGTTTTGGGCAAGAACATGGATGCCATTATTGTGGACTCGGAGAAGACAGGCCGGGACTGTATTCAGTATATCAAGGAACAGCGTGGGGAGCCTGAGACCTTCTTGCCTCTTGACTACCTGGAGGTGAGGCTTCTTGGGGATTGGGTCAGGCCAGTGTTCAAGGGCCCCTCTTCTAGTACTCCCTGTTTGTGTTCTGCCACTGACTGAGCTTCTCCCCACAGGTGAAGCCTACAGATGAAAAACTCCGGGAGCTGAAGGGGGCCAAGCTAGTGATTGATGTGATTCGCTATGAGCCACCTCACATCAAAAAGGCCCTGCAGTATGCTTGTGGCAATGCCCTTGTCTGTGACAACGTGGAGGATGCCCGCCGCATTGCCTTTGGAGGCCACCAGCGCCACAAGGTGTGGATTCTCTTGCCCAGGTTGAAGCTGGACAGGCTCAGTACTGGAGATTCATTTGTTCAGCTTCTCCTCCTCTTCTCTTTTCCCCCTGCTGTGTGTAGACAGTGGCACTGGATGGAACCCTATTCCAGAAGTCAGGAGTGATCTCTGGTGGGGCCAGTGACCTGAAGGCCAAGGCGCGGCGCTGGGATGAGAAAGCAGTAGACAAGTTGAAAGAGAAGAAGGAGCGCTTGACAGAGGAGCTGAAAGTAAGCCACAGGCAGTGCTGTTTTTAGCAGTGGGAGTCCTAAGCCTAGGTCAACCACCACCTTACCACCTAGCCCTTCTTTCTTGTTCCCTTCAGGAGCAGATGAAGGCAAAACGGAAAGAGGCAGAGCTGCGTCAGGTGCAGTCTCAGGCCCATGGACTGCAGATGCGGCTCAAGTACTCCCAGAGTGACCTAGAACAGACCAAGACACGACATCTAGCCCTGAATCTGCAGGTGGGGCCTGGCCTTCAGCCCTGTTCTCCAAAGGCCATCCACACATTCCTGGCCTAGGTTTCTCTGAGGATGGGGAACTTGTTTCACTTCCCTGTCTCCTCCCAGCCTGCCGCAGGAAGCCAAGTATAGCATAGAGTCAGACAGCTAGGGATTCAGAGCTTGGCTCTGCGTTGAGTATGACATTAGGCAAGTAATTTCACCTCTCAGTGTCAACCTTCACATCTTAATCTGTGAAATGCAAGTTAAGATAATACCTACTCGGCCGGACACGGTGGATCACCTGAGATCAGGAGTTGGAGACCAGCCTGGCCAACATGATGAAACCCTGTCTCTACTACAAATATAAAAAATTAGCCGGGCATGGTGGCAGGCGCCTGTAATCCCAGCTACTTGGGATGCTGAGGGCAGGAGAATTGCTTTAACCTGGGAGGTGGAGGTTGCAGTGAGCCAAGATCGCGCCATTTTACTCCAGCCTGGGTGACAGAGAGAGACTCTGTCTCAAAATAAATAAATAAATGATACCTACTTTATAGGGTCATTATTGAATGAGTTAACATGTAAAGTGCCTAAGACTGCTATGTGTTCAGTTTATGTTAGGTGCTATTGTTAGCATAATTTGTTCATTCAGCAATTTGAATTTTTGAAAGTGAGCTGTGGGCATTTCAGTCCCTGCTTGTGGTAGTGGTGGGGTGGGGGGCAGTACTGTTCTAGGTATATTAATTTTTTTTTTATTATTATTATCGAGTACTTCCCCAGACCACCCTGGAAGTCTTATGTGTAGTGTGTGTATTTATATATCTTTTTCTAAACTCAAAAACCCTAAACTGAATTCTGAAACAACTCTGCCCCCAGGGGTTATAGATCAAAGATTGGGACCTATACCTAATGATGTTTACTGTATGCCCAGCCCTGTGGATTGAAGCTGGCTGAATTGGATGCCAGGGAAGAAGCCATGTGATGGCTTCTGTGCAACATCATGGAGACTTGACTAGGGCAGTAGTGCTAAACCAGGTTCTCTCAGATGTGGAGAGCTAGCCCTTCCTGACTGTGGGACCAATGCAGTCAAGGTAGCTTTTCCTCCAAGGACTCTGGTCTGTTTTGTCCTCTCAACCCATTGCCTGTAGGAAAAATCCAAGCTGGAGAGTGAGCTAGCCAACTTTGGGCCTCGCATTAATGATATCAAGAGGATCATTCAGAGCCGAGAGAGGGAGATGAAAGACTTGAAGGAGAAGATGAACCAGGTTGGTAGGGTGTGGGCCATGCCAGCGTGTGCATCAGGGCAGGACTGGGACTGGAAGCAGGACAGACTAAAAGGGCCGATGCCCTCCCTGGCTTCTCTTCTCAGGTAGAGGATGAGGTGTTTGAAGAGTTTTGTCGGGAGATCGGTGTGCGCAACATCCGGGAGTTTGAGGAAGAGAAGGTGAAACGGCAGAATGAAATCGCCAAGAAGCGGTAGGTGGGAGGATTGGTAGAAGATATTGGGATGCCCTTGAGGCTCTAACCTGACATCCTTGGAAAACCAGATGCTGTCATAGGCAAGGGTCAGCTCTTAGAACTGTGTGAGTTTATGTAGGTAGGCCTTAAAGAACAGAAATCAGTAGGGCAGTATGGCATAGTTATAGTGGTTAAGAGTGCTAACTCTAAACTTGATTTCCTGGATTCCTGGATTACAGCCCCAGCTCCACAACTCGTTATCTTTGGCAGTGACTTGACTTCTGTAAGCTGCAGTATCTGCAGAATGGTATAATGATACCTATCTCATGGCATTGTTGGGAGGATCGGGTGAAATAATTTCTTTTTTTAAGATTACCTGTTTTCC
>NW_012110319.1:511356-518720 GCF_000951045.1 Mandrillus leucophaeus | reverse complement strand
GCCTTTTTTTTTTTTTTTTTTTTTAACCTTTTTAAAAGGTATTTAGCAGCTCACGTAGCATCTACTAAGAGCAAGAAATACTAGCTTTTGTTGTTATTATCATAATGGGCAATGTGAGGTGGAGGGAGGCGGGAGATTAAATTCTTGGTTGAAACAATAGCCAGAAGAAAATAATCTTCTCGTTTTTCCTCACTTTAGTTGATTCATTCATTCAACAAACCTTTGTTGAGTACCTGCCTTGTGCCAGGTTGTCTTGTGCTAGGTATTGGAAGGGAGACGAGGGAGATGGAGGTAAGACAGATGAACACAACACAGTCTTTGCTGAAGGACGTCATCCCTTGTAACCTGGGCTTCAGTTAGCAGTTTAGCGCTTTGCCCATACAGTAAATATTCATTGCTGTCCTACCTTAAGCCAGTCTCAAGGGATACAGAATTGAATCAGACTCTTGTTTCTTTCCTCAGGAAACTATAGAGTACTGGGGGAAACATCAATTTGAGGACAGTGTGGTCAATGGTGTAATTATGGTAGATACAAAATACTGAAGGAATTTTCAAGGAACTGCAAATCAACAACAGGAAAAATAAAATCAATGACAAGAAACCCAGTAGAAATGTGGCAAAGTACTTATGATATCTAATGCAATGAAAAAAGTTAAAAAAAACAAAAGTGGCAAAGAATATAGATAGGCTTTCATGGAAAGAGAAGTTCAAGTGGCTAATGACCATAGGAATTGAGGTCTAACCTCTTAATCAGAAATGCAAATTAAAAAGTCTAACAGTATTTGGTGGAAATCTATAGATGTCCTGTGTAGTATGTGGAAAAAAAAATACATATATATATTTTATATATATATATATAAAAACCTATGGGTATATATCCCAGAGAGAGTCTTGCCATAGGGTCCCAAAGAGACACACATTCAGTGTTATTCATCTTGGCATAACTTGTAGTAGTGGGACATTGGTGGCAATGTAGACGGCCATTACTGGGGGAAGCATAAGTCAAATGAATATATAGACTGGAGTACCATGTAGGAGTTCACAGCAAGAACTAGATTTGTGGGCAGTAGTGGATAACTTATAAACCGGATATTGACCAGAAAAAAGAATAAAGTTTGTAACACAGTAGATTTGTGTAAATTTTAGGTCTAAGATATTTTACAAGGATATGCATTTTTAAGGAATGCATGTGTGTATGTCACTTGTGGTGTATGCTCACAGTAGGGAAGGTAATGGGAATGGAAATTGGGGATTGAAACAAAGAGGACAAGGGAAGAGTCTTGCCCAGGCAGTGATGATAAGTGTGTTATGAACTGTGGGATATGATTAACTCGCTTCTGCACCTGAAGTCTAAAAACGGAGGAACCCAACAAAGTGTAATACAAACTAGGAACCTGCTCAGAACCGTCAGGAAAGGTTTTACAAAACAGGGAGTGATGACTGGAGACTG
Organism: Mandrillus leucophaeus; assembly: GCF_000951045.1. Taxonomy (NCBI): domain Eukaryota; kingdom Metazoa; phylum Chordata; class Mammalia; order Primates; family Cercopithecidae; genus Mandrillus; species Mandrillus leucophaeus. Next base: position 517,270 of record NW_012110319.1, on the reverse strand, counting down.
AAGAGTGAGTAGGATTTAGCCAGCCAGGCAGCAACAGAAAAAGGGAATTCCAGGCAGAGAGAACAGCATGCTTGGAGGTATGAGAGAGCATGCCTTGTTCTGGATACTAAGTAGTTTTTAATGTCTGGAGCATAAAAGCAGGGTCAGGAAGAAGGCGGGGAGTGGTGGAGAGGTCAGCAGGGGCCGGAACACAGAGGCCTTTATGAGTCATACTTAGGAGATTGGACATAAAATTGCATAGCTCAAAATTATAGTTAGTTACATTTCATTTGGATTATAGTGGCTAATAGGTTTAAGCTGCTAGCATGACATCTGGCAGCATCTGTCACACCATATTGGGAGCTGGAGAGGGCAATTGGAAGTTAGTCCTGCCTGGCCTGCCAGTGCCTGTGTATGCTGGTTGCATACTCTGAGTTTCTGAAGAGATGGAGAGGAGGACAATAGCAGGAATCCAGTATTTTCTCCATGTTTTTGTACTACCCAAGTTCTGCCCTTTAAGAGGTTTTGGGGGCAGAAGTTGGGATGCTGTAATTGAAGCCCTTGGACAAAAGTAAGCTGAGTACAGTCAATATACCTGGTGATAATAGCAACTAAAATTAATTGAGTAGTTATCGTGGACCCGGTGTGGTTCTAAGGACTTTATACATATTAACTCCTTTAAAAATCTCCCAATAACCCTAAGGTAAGTACTATTATTATGTCCATTTTGCAGATGGGGAAACAGGCCTGGAGAGTATAACCAACTTGCCTGAATCACACTATTAGTAAGTGGCAGAGTTGAGATGCCAATCTTATTAATCCACTACATTATATTGCAGTGGTGGTATACTAGAAAGAGCCCGAGTTTTGGTGTTAAATCTGGGTTTCAGTCTTTGGGTTTCAGTCTTACATGTGCCATTTACTAGCTGTGTGGCCTTAGGCAAGGTCTTTTACTTCTTGGCCTAAGTTTTCCTCATTTGTAAAATTAGGATAATAATGCCTACTTGCAGAGCTGTTGATTAGAGGATTAGAGATAATATATGTAAAGTACATAGAAGCTTAATAAATAGGAATTACCATAGCTGGTGGATTCAGATGGACTCTTATGCCTCCTTGTAGGAACTTGGAGGGCGCTAGGGTCTCCAGTATTTAAAGGGGAATAAATAAGGTTTGGCCGAATCTTCCCTGCCTTATACCATGTCTACAGGGCTAGGCTGAGGAACTTATTTCTTCAGCTTCAGGGGACCGTTTTATGTGCATATGGATGGATGAAGCAGGTTGTGACTGAAAATCAGTTACTCTTGGTCCCTGAGCCCTGGGTCTAGTTTCCCTTTCTTCCCATAGCCGGATTTTGTGCATTGGTTATCTCTGATGAGATTATGAGTGATTCTCCCCCCACTTTTATACACAGTTTGGAGTTTGAGAATCAGAAGACTCGCTTGGGCATTCAGTTGGATTTTGAAAAGAACCAACTGAAGGAGGACCAGGATAAAGTACACATGTGGGAGCAGACAGTGAAAAAAGATGAAAATGAGATAGAAAAGCTCAAAAAGGTAAGGAAGGAAAGAATTAAAAGACTAACAACTGGGAGGAAAAATGGGAAGAAATATGACAGAAAGATAATGTCCACAACTTAGAAATTTCTCATCTAAACCAATAAGAAAAATATCAAGACCTAAACAGGAAAAATGGATAAGTGTCACAGACAGTTCAAGAAGACTTTCAAATAGTCCCTAAACCCATACAAATAATTTAGTCTTACTAAAGAAATGCAAATTAAAGCAACAGTCAGATGCAATGTATTTTCTAGTACATCATGGAAAATGTAAAAACAAAGGACACAATGCTTAAAGACCAGCCATAGTATAGGAGACCAGTATTCTTTTTTTTTTTTTTTTGAGATGGGGTCTTGCTATGTTGCCCAGGCTGGAGTGCAGTGGCACCATCTCAGCTACTGCAACCTCCACCTCCGGGGTTCAACCGATTCTCCTGCCTCAGCCTCCCGAGCATTTGGGACTACAGGTGCGTGCCACCAAGCCCAGTTAATTTTTGTATTTTTAGTAGAGACGGGGTTTCACCATATTGGCCAGGCTGGTCTCGAACTCCTGACCTCGTGATCCACCCGCCTCGGCCTCTCAAAGTGCTGGATTACAAGCATGAGCCACCGTGCCTGGCCAGGAGACTAGTATTCTTAATGTAATGTGGCACCATCCTTCAAGAAGCTTCACAATGCATTTATACCCTGTAACTCAGTAATACCTGAGGAGATCATCCAAAATGCTGGCAAGGCTTTATGCGAACACTTTGATGTTTTTAACAAGCATTATTTATAGTTCCAAATTGGAAACTACTCAGTGCCCCTTGGAAAGTGGGAATTTAGCAAATCATGCAACATTTGTAAAATTATTTATGTAGTGTCTTCAAACCTTAGTAATACACAGACCCTTTTTAAAGGAAAAGTAGTCCCTAAGATTGCCATTGTTGCCTTAAATCCGTGATGTTACTTACGTATATACAAATATATATACTTGGAACACTTAACCAAATGCTAAGACTAAGTTAAAAATTAAATACTAGCAAAATGAGCAAAATTTAGATTGACCATGTAAATTCAGTGCAACAAATGATGGTGTTTTGCTGAAATCTAGTCACTTCACAGTGTGACTGTGCTACTGACTGGTACAGCTCAGTTCTTTTGAGCTTAGCATGCCTGTGCCACCATGTATTGTGTGATGACTCAATTTTCTCACACTCTTTCTCTTTAAACTACTATGAAGCCTTTGTTCCTTACATCATTCCCTCCTGAGGTGATTTGGCCTTCACTTGGTTTGAACTTACTATTTGACTTTCGTCTGCCTATGTTTGTTGCTTGTTTGTGTGTTTTCTTCATTAACCCCTGATGATTAAAGTAGTACTCTTTGGTGTCTGAAATTTTTTTTTTTTTTTGAGACGCAGTTTCGATCTTGTTGCCTAGGCTGGAGTGCAATAGCATTCGGCTCACTGCAACCTCTGCTTTCCGGGTTCAAGCAAGACTCCTGCCTCTGCCTCCCGAGTAGCTGGGATTGCAGGCGCCCGCCTGGCTAATTTTTTGTAATTTTAATAGAGAGGGGGTTTCACGATGTTCGCCAGGCTGGTCCCGAACTCCTGGCCTCAAGTGATCCACTCGCCTCGGCCTCCCAAAGTGCTGGGATTACAGGTGTGAGCCACCGCGCCCAACCTGGTGTCTGAAATCTTAAATGCAGTTGTAGCTTGGGCAGTAAAATCCTGAGGCAAGACAAGTTAGATACCTAGATGATTTGGGATATTACATATACGCAATTTTTTTACTTTTTATTTTGAAATAATTTTCAACTTTGCAAAAAATTGCAAGGAATAGTACAAAGAACTCCTATCTACCCATCTACCCATCACCAAGATTCATCGATCATCAACATGTTGCCACATTATCTTTTGCATTCTCTCGCTCTATATATATGCTTATTATTTTTTATGAGCCATTTGGGAGTAAGTTGCAGATATATCTCCTTTATGTGATTATTATTATTATTTTTTTTTTTTGAGACAGGGTCTCACCCTGTCGTCCAGTTTGGAGTGCAGTGGCACAATCTCAGCTCGCTGCAACCTCCGCCTCCCGGGCTCAAGTGATCCTCCCACCTCAGCCTCTCAAGTAGCTGGGACCACAGGCGTGCACCACCACACCCAGCTAATTTTTGTATTTTTTGTAGAGACGGAGTTTTGCCTTGTTGTCCAGGCTGGTCTCGAACTCCTGGGCTCAAGCAGTCTGCCTACCTTGGCTTCCCAAAGTGCTGGAATCACAAGTGTAAGCCACTCCACCAGGCCCCCTTTATGTGACTTAAGATCAAAATGAAAACAAAAATTTTCCTTTTTAAAAATCAGAACATTATACATAAGGCTACGATCCCCTTTGGCTGATCCTAGTCCCCTTCCTCTTACCAGAGGTGATTCTTCCAGACCCTTTAAGGATTTACTTAAATACTTGTACATTTACATATGTGTATTCATAGAAAATGCACAGTATTGTTTGTGTGGGTTTTTTTTTTTTTTTTTTTTTTAAAAAACAAATGTTACTATACTGCACATGACAGAAAGTTTTGATGTAGAAAAAAATGCTCAAATATAACATTTAGTCAGAATACAGAGTTTTAATTACAATCTAGTCCCAACTATGTAAAGCTGTCTGTAAATAATGCTGAGAGAAAATGTGCTAGAATGTTAATTGATTATCTAACTGATGAGATTGTGAGTGATTCCCCCCTTAATACTTTCTCTATACTTTTAACTTTCGTACATACACTAGATCACTTGTAAAATTGGGGTGTGTGGGAGAGGACAACCAAATTTTAAAAAGATAGGAGGCTGAGGGGTGATGGGGGTGTGAAAGCAAAGCTCATTGATGAGTGACTCCAATAAACTGCCTAGTAGGAAGGGTGGGAGCAGGAGAATATCCCAGGGTAAGATGGGGAAAGTCTTCACCTATTGTCCTGTTCCCACTGCTGGGACCAGGAGGAACAAAGACACATGAAGATCATAGATGAGACCATGGCTCAGCTACAAGACCTGAAGAATCAGCATCTGGCCAAGAAGTCGGAAGTGAATGACAAGAATCATGAGATGGAGGAGATTCGTAAGAAACTGGGGGGCGCCAACAAGTGAGTGGGTTCAGGCCTGGGGTGGGAGGACATAGATAGAGCAGGCAGCCTGCCAGATTTGGGTCTCACCTAGCCCCTGGACCTTTTTTAGGGAAATGACCCATTTACAGAAGGAGGTGACAGCCATTGAGACTAAGCTTGAACAGAAGCGCAGTGACCGTCACAACTTGCTACAGGCCTGTAAGATGCAGGACATTAAGTTGCCACTGTCAAAAGGCACCATGGATGATATTAGTCAGGAAGAGGTGAGTATTGTGGCTGGTGGTGGGAGTGGGCTATGAACATCATTAACCAGGGATGGGGAGTGAAAGTGATCAGGAAGGGCAATGAGAGAGAGAAACGTGGGCAGATGGTGAAGGGACATGAAAAGGGATGCAGGAGAGATAAGGCAAGGTGCAGTGGTGAACGCAGGTGAGGCGGAAGGTAATAATAGCTTTGGTGTGAGAGAGAAGTTGAATTGGGAGTAGAGCTGCAAGCCAGTGAGTGGGTGGTGAAAGAGTTGAGCCAGGAAAGAATGAAGTAATTCATTAACCTTAGGGACCTGAGCTATATTAGCTCCAGCAGGTGACATAAATTGGTAGGAGTGGGAATTGAGGGACATTAGCCAAGAGCAAAGGAAGACAGAAAGCTGGGGGACCTGAGGATGATAGCTTAGCTGCAGTGAGGGAGATTGGCCAGGAGAGGGTTGGGTAAGGGACATCAGCAATGCAGAGGTGAGGAAGTTTAGTTACAGGAAAACCAGAGATACTAGTCAAAGAGGAGCAGTGGAAGCAAAGATTTGTAGCAAGGGGATGGGAAATGTTAACTGAGAGGGGATTTGCATATATTAATATCTTGTCTTAGACCTAGTCATATATCTCAGTCCCATGTGTCTTTCTCCCTCCTCACTTTCCAAATGGCATTTCAGTTTAATTCAGTAAAATATTTTGAATACCAGAAATGTTCTGGGCATCATGGTAGCATGTGACATAATTACCCCAATCCTAACCACAGGCCTGCCAGACAGGCATTATCCCCACATTGCAGGTGAAGAAACTGAGGATCTGAGAATGTGACTTGCCCAAAATCACAATGTTAGTAAGTGGTAGACCTCAATTTTTTTTTCTTTTTGAGATAGAGTCTTGCTTTGTCACCCAGCCTGAAGTGCAGTGCCGTGATCTTGGCTCACTGCAGCCTCCGCCTCCCAGGTTCAGGTGATTCTTGTGCCTCAGTCTCCCACGTAGCTGGGATTACAGGCATGCACCACCACTCCTGACTAATTTTTG
>NW_012110319.1:505115-506781 GCF_000951045.1 Mandrillus leucophaeus | reverse complement strand
TTTTTTTTTTTTTTTTGAGACGGAGTTTCGCTCTTGTCGCCCAGGCTGGAGTGCAGTGGCGTGATCTCGGCTTACTGCTACAACCTCTGCCTCCCAGGTTCAAGCGATTCTCCTGCCTCAGCCTCCCGAGTAGCCGAGATTACAGGCACCCACCACCATGCCCTGCTAATTGTTAGTAGAGACGGGGTTTCACCATGTTGGTCAGGCTGGTCTTGGACACCTGACCTCAGGTGATCTGCCCGCCTTGGCCTCCCAAAGTGCTGAGATTACAGGCATGAGCCAGTGTGCCCGGCCCTAAATATCTATTGAATTCTGGTTTTTGTTTCCACTGTCTCTAATGCAGGCCACTTTCATCTCACATAGCCACCTACAGGAGCCTCCTAAATAGTTTATGATGTGTTTCAATCATTATATTCAGGAGAATTTGATTTTTTTAACTTACGGAAAATTTCAAGCATATGGAAGTAAAGAGAATGATGATAATGAACCTCAGGCACTCAGCTTCAACAGTTAAGCAATCTTGTTTTTTATACCACCCATTGGACTATTTTAAAGAAAACTCTAAACATTACTCCATTCATAATTATCCCAGCATGTATCTCTAGAATATGAGAACTTTTAAGAAAAACAACCACAATGTTATACCTGAAAATATTTAACAATAACTCCACAATATCGTCTAATCAGTAAATGTTTAGATTTCCATGAAAGTCCCGTAACTTTTTTTTTTTTTTTTTTTTTGCAGTTTATGTGTTTAGATCAATATTCCAGTAAGGTCCCTATGTTAAAATTGGTCTCTGCTAGTCTATAACATTTTCTTCTTTGTTTTTATTTTATTTTTTCCTTCCTGTTTATCTGTGGAAGGAACTGGGTCATTGGTAGTATAGAATTGTCTGCATTCTGGATTTGGCTGATTATGTCCTCGTGATGTTACTGAACATGTTTTTCCATTCCTTGTATTTCCTATAAACTGGTAGGTAAATCTAGGGTTTGATTGGATTCAAGTTCTTTTTTTGGCAAGAATATATCATAGGTGGTACTATGTACTTGTGAACTTCCTTCTGCATCACATCAGTAGACACCTGATGTCGGTTCTCACTTTCTTTGTAATGTTAAAATTGACCAGTGTTCAACATTAGCTATGGTATTCTTGCCAAAAAACAAACGTGAATCTGATCAAGCTTCCGTATCCATCAACTATCAGAAACACTGGTGCCAGGGGAATGTTAAAAAAGCACATGAGGGATGGGCGTGGTGGCTCACGCCTGTAATCCCAGCACTTTGAGAGGCCAAGGCACGTGGATCACCTGAGGTCAGGAGTTCGAGACTAGCCTGGCCAACATGGTGAAATCCCATCTGTACTAAAAATACAAAAATTAGCCAGGCATGGTGGTGCACACCTGTAATCCCAGCAACTTGGGAGGCTGAGGCAGAATTGTCTGAACCCTGGAGGTGGAGGTTGCAGTGAGCTGAGATTGTGCCATTGCACTCCAACCTGGGTGACAAGAGCGAAACTCCATCTCAAAGAAATGCACAGGGATGTGGTTAGCCAAATCCAGATTGGGAAAATCTTTTTTTTTTTTTTTTTTTTTTTTTTTTTTTTTTTGAGACAGTCTTGCCCTGTCACTCACGCTGGAGTGCAGTGGCGTGGTCTCAGCTCACTGCA
>NW_012110319.1:499072-500139 GCF_000951045.1 Mandrillus leucophaeus | reverse complement strand
GATTCTCCTGCCTCAGCCTCCCGAGCATTTGGGATTACAGGTGTGCACCACCACTCCTGACTAATTTTTGTATTTTTAGTACAGACAGGGTTTCACCATGTTGGCCAGGCTGGTCTCAAACTTCTGACCTCAAGTGATTCACCTGCCTTGGCCTCCCAAAGTGCTGGGATTATAGGTGCAACCCACTGCGCCTGGCCATAGAGCTCAATTTTGAACTTGAGTCATTCTGCCTGCAAAGCCTCTGTTCCTTCTGCCATGGTGCTTTCTAGCAAGGTGCTTTCTCAAAGATTGAAGGCTGCAAAGGAGCTCCCTATAGAGGTGCACTCTCATGGCCAGTCTGCTCCACTTGACTCTCTGTTGCCATTGCAGGGTAGCTCCCAGGGGGAGGACTCAGTGAGTGGTTCACAGAGAATTTCCAGTATCTATGCACGAGAGGCCCTCATTGAGATTGACTACGGTGATCTGTGTGAGGATCTGAAGGTGAGGATCAGCCACAGGGGTATGTGGAGGTGGGAGTTGGGTGGGAGTGGGACCATCTTCCTAGCTGTCCAGAGAGGGGGTTAGCCCATCGGGGAAAGCTGGCAAGGGAGGGAGTATTGAGTTGTGAGGCAGGATCTCCGCCTCATATACACACAGACATATGCACATTCCCTACCCCACACCCCGAGTTACTCCTGCCCTTTCCTGCTATCAGTCTTCCCCTTACCTGTGTGTATATAACTAAGCTAAGCCTAGGTACACACAGAGAAGAGACTTCAGTACAGTGAACAGATTGACCTCAGGTGTTCCTTAGGGCTCTTTCCTCCTCACTTGGCATTCTTTCATCCTGGGTATCACTTCACTTCCATGGCTTCCACTGCAATCTCTATGCTAGGTCTCACAGGTACCTCAAACCCTAGCCTTCCTCCCCATATTTACCCATCTCAGTCCCATTCACATGCTCAGCCAGAAATCTGAGCCTCATCCTTGACTTCTCCCTCTTTCACTTTACATAATCAATTAATTACCAAGCCCTGTGGATTCTGCTTCTTAAATAGCTTTCTTTCTTTTTCTTTTTTTTTTTTTTT
>NW_012110319.1:486873-493640 GCF_000951045.1 Mandrillus leucophaeus | reverse complement strand
TCACGTGTTTCTCCTGCCTCAGCCTCCCCAAGTAGCTGGGACTACAGGCGCCCACCACCACACCCGGCTAATTTTTTTTGTATTTTTAGTAGAGATGGGGTTTCACTGTGTTAGTCAGGGTGGTCTCGATCTTCTGACCTCATGATCCGCCCGCATTGGCCTCCCAAAGTGCTGGGATTACAGGCGGGAGCCACCGCGTCCGGCCTGAGACTGGGAAATTCTAAAGGACAGAAGACCTGATGTCTTTTGTAAATAAATGGGGAGAGTAAAATAGAGAGGGGGGAGCTGTTGCAGACTAAAAGAGACAAATCAACCAAATGAAATGTGTGGGACCTCACTTGAATACATTACATAGAAAAGAAAGGGAGAGGGACCTTATAAAAGTAAATGAGACTTAAGAGACATATCAGCTCATTGCAATGTGTGCACCTTATTTGGAACCTACTTTGAAAAACCCGTAAGAAAAAAAAGGTATAAAACAGAGGAATTTGAACACTAACCAGGTATTTGAATTTTTATTTTTATTTATTTTTTTATTTTTTGAGACGTAGTCTTGCTCTGTCACCCAGGCTGGAGTGCAGTGGCATGATCTCGACTCACTGCAACCTCCCTCTAACTCCTGGGTTCAAGCGATTCTTCTGCCTCAGCCTCCTGAGTAGCTGGGACCACAGGCACGTGCCACCATGCCTGGCTAGTTTTTTGTATTTTTAGTAGAGACGGGGTTTCAATGCATTAGCCAAGATGGTCTCGATCTCCTAACTTCGTGATCCTCCCACCTTGGCCTCCCAAAGTGCTGGGATTACAGGCGTGAGCCACTGTGCCCGGCCGCGGGAATTGTTAAAATTTTTAAGTGTAATAGTGGTATTACTATTTTTTTTAAGTCCTTATCTTTTATAGGAGTGATTCTCATTGAGAGGGTAGATATTTTGTTCCCCCAGGGAACATATGACAATGTCTGGAGATACTCTTGTCATGCCTACTTGTCATAACTGGAGTAGAGGGGTTACTACTGGCATCTAGTGTAGACACCAGGGATGCTGCTAAACATCCTACTGTGCACAGGACAATCCCTACAGCAACAAACTACCTGACCCAAAATGTCAATAGTTCAAGACCCTCTCTCAAAAAATAAAAAATAAATAAATGTCGGCCAGGTGTGGTGACTCATGCCTGTAATCCCAGCACTTTGGGAGTCCGAGGCAGGAGGATTGCTTGAGCCCAAGAGCTAATTTTTAAAAATTAGCTGGGCATGATGGCATGTACCTGTAGTCTCAGCTACTCAGGAGGCGGAGGCAGGAAGATCACTTGATCCTGGGAGGTTGAGGCTGCACTGAACCTAGATCACACCAGTGTGCTATAGCCTGGGTGACAGGGAGACGCTGTCTCAAAAAAGAAACTTCAATGTTTAGATGTCTTTTATGTTTCAATTTGTTGGAGTCATTTTTCTTCTTCTTCTTCTTCTTCTCTCTCTCTCTCTTTTTTTTTTTAATGTAGAGACAGGGTCTCACTATGTTGCCTAGGCTGGTCTCAAACTTCTGGCCTCAAGTGATCCTCCTGTTTCAGCCTCTTGAAGTGTTGGGATTACAGGTGTGAGCCTCTGCACCTGGCCCATTTTTCTTTGTTTTTGTTTGAGACAGAGTCTCACTCTGTCACCCAGGCTGGAGTGTAGTGGCACGATCTCAGCTCACTGCAGCCTCTGCCTCCTGGGTTCAAGTGATTCTCCTATCTCAGCATCCTGAGTAGCTGGGATTACAGGCATGCACCACCATGCCCAGAACATTTTTTAAATTTTTTGTAGAGATGGGGTTCTGCCACGTTGGGCAGGCTGGTCTTGAACTCCTGACCTCAGGTGATCCCCCTGCCTTGGCCTCCTAAAATGCTAGGCTTACAGGCATGAGACGCCACACCCAGCCCCATTTTTCTTCTTCTTTTTTTTTTTTTTTTTTTTTTTGAGACAGAGTCTGGCTCTGTTGCCCAGGCTGGAGTGCAGTGACGTGATCTTGGCTCACTGCAAGCTCCGCCTCCCGGGTTTCCGCCATTCTCCCGCCTCAGCCCTCCCGAGTAGCTGGGAGTACAGGCGCCCACCATCTCTCCTGGCTAATTTTTTTGTGTTTTTAGTAGAGACAGTATTTCATTGTGTTGGCCAAGCTGGTCTTGAACTCCTGACCTCGTGATCTGCCCGCCTTGGCCTCCCAAAGTGCTGGGATTACAGGTGTAAGCCCCTGGGCTCAGCCCCCCACACACTTTATTATCCCTCCCTACCCCTAGGTTATTTTAAAATTAAATTCTGGGCCGGGCACGGTGGCTCATGCCTGTAATCCCAGCACTTTGGGAGGCCGAGGCAGGCGGATCATGAGGTCAGGAGATTGATCCTGGCTAACACAGTGAAACCCTGTCTCTACTAAAAATACAAAAAATTAGCCGAGCGTGGTGGCACCTGCCTGTAGTCCCAGCTCCTCGAGAGACTGAGGCAGGAGAATCACTTGAACTCGGGAGTCAGAGGTTGCAGCGAGCAAAGATCATGCCATTGTACTCCAGCCTCGGCGACAGAGCAAGACTCCGTCTCAAAAAAAAAAAAAAAAAGAAATTGTGGACATCATTTCATTTGCAAATATTGCAGGATACATCTCTGAAAGAGATAGGAATTCTTAGAAATAATTAGAACCATTACATACCTAAAAATAATTTTTCTTTTTTTTAGCCAGAGTCTTGAACTATCACAGGGGCTGGTGTACAGTGGCACAATCTCGGCTTTCTGCAACCTCCGCCTCCCGGGTTCAAGAGATTCTCCTGCCTCAGCCTCCTGAGTGGCTAGGATTACAGGCGCCTGCCACCACGCCCAGCTAATTTTTTGTACTTTTAGTAGAGATGGGGTTTCACTATGTTGGCCAGGCTGGTCTTGAACTCCTGACTTCGTGATCCGCCCGCCTTGGCCTCCCAAAGTGTTGGGATTACAGGCGTGAGCCACTGCACCTGGCAGTAATTTCTTAATACAATAATTAGTGTTACACATCCATGTTGGTCACACGCAAACACACACTCTACCTGCTTGAATTGGAAGTCAAATAAGATGATTGATCGTTATTGGATGATTGATAAAGCCATTAGTTGATATGTCACTTGAATCTCATTTAATTTATAGGATCTCCCTCCACCTGTTTTTATTTTTCTTTGCACAATTTTTTTGTTGTTGTAGAAATTGACTCATTTCTTCTGAAGGCTTGTTCACATTCTATACTTTGCTATTATGTCCTGTGGTGTTTAAAATGTTCCCTTCACCCCACCCCCCCTCCAAAAAAAAACCCAAAAATGGTTCTGCTATCCTCTATAGTTCTTGTAAGTGAGTAGTTAGATGTAGATCAGTGCTGTTCAATAGAGATAAAATGTGATCTACATGTGTAGTTTTCGATTTTCTTTTTTTTTTTTTTTTGGGATGGAGTCTGGCTCTGTCGCCCCGGCTGGAGTGCAGTGGCCGGATCTCAGCTCACCGCCTCCCGGGTTTACGCCATTCTCCTGCCTCAGCCTCCCGAGTAGCTGGGACTAGTGACGGAATCTTGCTTTGTTGCCCAGGCTGGAGTGCAGTGGCACGATCTCGGCTCACTGCAACCTCCGCCTCCCAGGTTCACGCCATTCTCTTGCCTCAGCCTCCCGAGTAGCTGGGACTACAGGCTCCCACCACCACACCCGTCCAATTTTTTTTTTTGTATTTTTAGTAGAGACAGGGGTTTCATCTTGTTAGCCAGGATGGTCTCGACCTCTTGGACTTGTGATCCACCCACCTTGGTCTCCCAAAGTGCTGGGATTACAGGCATGAGTCACTGCGCCCAGCCAATTATCGATTTTCTAGTAGCCACATTTTAAAAATAAAAAGACAAAGGTGAAATTAATTTTAATACTATATTATGTTTAGCCTGGTATCCTCAGGAGTATCATTTCAATGTGTGAACTATATAAAAATTATTGATGAGATATTTGATGATCCTTTTTTGTGCTGTCTGCAAAATCTACTATGTATTTTACACTTACAGCACGTCTCAATTCAGATGCTAAAATTTCCTCAGAAATACTTGATCTGTATTTAGATTTCCTAAAATTTACAATTGAAAAAGGAGACCCACATACCCAAGTTGTTCCAAATATACATCAAAGTTTTCCAGTAACTGAATTGAATATCAGGTTTTCAGTTTAAATGAACTAAAGTTTCATAACATTAAGATTTTATCTCCTCAGTTGCACTAGCCAAATATCACATGCTAAGTAACCACATGTGACTACTGGCAACCAGATTGGACAGCACAGAGGCTTGGTTAGATTCAAATTTTGGGGTTCGCTTGTTTGTTGTAGCTACAACTCCACAGGTGGTGGTGGTACTTCCATCAGAAGGTACATAATGTCCATTAGTGGCTCTGTTAGTATGGTTTGCAGCCATGCTTCTTATTGCATAGATCCATTAATTACTCAGGGGTTGCAAAATGGTGACCTTACTCAATCATTTCTGTGTTTACTAGCTGTAGTATTATAGATATTTCCTCTTATCATTTATTTGGTTATTCTGAGATACAGTTTGTATAGGAAAGGCAGGATATATATGCTTGATTCCCCCCCCCCCCCAAATCAGTTTATAAAATAAGGAATTGCTTCCTTGGCTTTCTCAAGATTTGTCCACTGAGTTCTCATATCATTATGAATTTAAATATGTTTCGTGTCTTTCAGTCTGTTTTGGTTACTATCCTTCTTGGTGCTCAGGTTGTCCCATCTTTGGCCAATGGTAACTCATTCAGTTTGGCTTCTGAATTATTTCAACACAACCCTGGTAGTCTTTGATATCTCCCTTGCTTTCCAATATGTCCAGGCTCATCCTCCCTATTTTCCACCCAGACCTGGAATCAGGTATTTCTCCAGGAAGCTCTGACTTCCTTTAGTGGGAAATACTATTATTTAGCAACTACCATCTGGATATTGGAGTATTCATGATTGCTGGGTTTGTTAGTGCTTCCAGAACTTCTCAATAGATTGGGCTATTAAATGTGTTGTTTTTTTATTATTATTTTGAAGGAAAAATGCATCATGAATTCATATTGATACTTTGAATTGAAAGTGTAATTTTAAGTTTAACATCATTGATTTTATTTTTGAGTCTCCCAGTTGTTGTTGCTGAAAATCTCAGTTCCTAGCAAAACTAACATAATAACACATTTACTTTATCCTACTATGTATATAATAGTTTGAAAAATCACAATAAGATATTATTAGTAAAAGGGCCGGGTGCAGTGGCTCACGCCTGTAATCCCAGCACTTTGGGAGGCCAAGGCGGGCAGATCACAAGGTCAGGAGATCGAGACCATCCTGGCTAATATGGTGAAACGCCATCTCTACTAAAAATACAAAAAATTAGCTGGGCGTGGTGGCGGGCGCCTGTAATCCTAGCTACTCAGGAGGCTGAGGCAGGAGAATGGTGTGAACCTGGGAGGTGGAGGTTGCAGTGAGCTGAGATCATGCCGCTGCACTCCAACCTGGGCCACAGAACAAGACTCCGTCTCAAAAAAACAAACAAAAAAGATTTTATTAGTAACAATTTGATTATTGAATGTAATTTTAAATAGTTTAAGATTTTCCGAGATTCTTTTTATTATTAAGCTAAGGAAAGCCTCATTGGGCATGTATAGTCATGTTCCTATGTTTTAAAGTAATTTGAAAGGATTATCTGAGTGTTTAACCAGCTTAATATATAGTTAAGTTTCTTTGCTTTAGTTTGTTTTTCATTTTTAGGGGTTACTCTTTTTAGCATTTTGATTTTTTTTTTCCAGCTTTAATTTCGAAATGTTTCAAACCTATGAAAAACTTGAAAGACTAGAACAGTGAACACTCATATGCCTTTCACCTTAGATTCACCAGTGAATATTTTACCACATTTGCTTTTTCTCTCATCTTTCCCCTCCTTCCCTTTTGCCTGCCATTACATGCAGTTGTTTTGTTTTTGCTGAACCTTTTGAAGGAAGTGTGGCCATGATACTTCAGCCCTAAATACTTCAGCATGCTAAGAGCAAGGAATTGTCCTACCTAACCATAATTTCATATTATACCTAAGAAAATGAATAATTAGGTTTCTTAATATTTAATCTTCAACCCATATTTGAATTTCCCTAGATGTTCTAAAAGTGTCTTTTGTAGTTTTTTTTTTTTCTTTTTGGAACTAGTATCCAATCAAAATTTGTGAATTTCTTTTATTTATTATGTCTTTTTCAGTTTCTTTTAATATGACCTTTTATTCATGGCATTGATCTTTTTTTTTTAATTTTTTTTATTTTTATTTTTATTTTTTTTTTGAGATGGAGTCTCGCTCTGTCGCCCAGGCTGGAGTGCAGTGGCATGATCGCGGCTCGCTGCATGCTCCGCCTCCCGGGTTCACGCCATTCTCCTGCCTCAGCCTCCCAAGTAGCTGGGACCAGGCGCCCGCCACCACACCTGGCTAATTTTTTTGTATTTTTAGTAGAGACGGGGTTTCACAGTGTTAGCCAGGATGGTCTCGATCTCCAGACCTTGTGATCTGCCCGCCTCAGCCTCCCAAAGTGCTGGGATTACAGGCGTGAGCCACCACGCCCAGCCGGCATTGATCTTTTAAAGAGTCTATGAGAGTTTTTGTGGAAAATGTCCCACATTATGAATATGTTCTTTTTTTTTTTTTTTTTTTTTTACAATATTATTTAACCTGTTCTTCCAACCCTTGTATCTCCTGTAAATTGGAAATTTCATCCAGTCTGGAGGCT
>NW_012110319.1:482968-486008 GCF_000951045.1 Mandrillus leucophaeus | reverse complement strand
AAAAAAAAAAAAAAAACCTATCCTGGAGACCACTCCAAAGTAGTGTATAGAGTTCTTCATAAGGACTTTTTAAAATGTACCTATGTTTATGTCCTTTTTATTCTTGAAATCATTCACTGGTACCTCACCTTTCTCAGGATAAAGTCTAAACCTTATGAGGCCCTTCGTAATCTGGCTTTTACTTGTCTATCTAGCATCTTTTCTTTCTGTGCCCTCCCCCAACACACTTGTACACATGCATCAATGCACATGCATGCACATACACACACAATTGCTACTACTGCCATATTGTTTTTTGTTTTTGTTTTTGTTTTTTTTTTAAAGACAAGGTCTCACACTGTTATCCAGGTTGGAGTGCAGTGGCACCATCATGGTTCACTGTAGTCTCGATCTCCTGGGCCCAAGCAGTCCTCTCACCTTAGCCTCCCAAGGAGCTGGGACCACAGGCATGTGCCACCATGTCTGGCTAATTTTTTTTATTTTTGTGGAGACAGAGTCTCCCTGTTTTGCCCAGGCTGGTCTCAAATTCCTATTCTCAAGTGATTTTCCTGACAGCCTCCCAAAATGCTGGGATTAAAGACGTGAGCCACCATTCCTGGCTTGATTTCTCTTTTGAATTCTTTTCAATTCGATGAATGGACCATGAGCAACCTCCCCTGGCTACTTTTTGTGATGCTCCCAACTGCATAGAAGTCTGTTCCTGGCCGGGCATGGTGGCTCACACCTGTAATCCCAGCACTTAGGGAGGCTGAGATGGGTGGATCAGTTGAGCCCAGGAATTTGAGACCAACCTGGGCAACATGGCGAAACTCTGTCTCTACAAAAAATACAAAAGTTAGCCAGGCATGGTGGTGTGTGTCCGTAGTCCCAGCTACTTGGGAGGATCACTTGAGCCTGGGAGGTAGAGCTTGCAATGACCAGAGATCATGCCATTGCACTCCAGCCTGGGTAATAGAGCGAGACTCTGTCTAAAAAAAAAAAAAAAAAAAGTGTATTCCTTTTCTCTGTCTTCACTTGTTCATCCTGTAGTCCTTAGCTTAAACATATTCCTGGAAGCCTACCTTAATTTTTATCACCCGATGAGGTAACCAACCAGAACGCCTCAATGCAGGTCAGATATTTCTTATTCTATATACTAGTGGGATCCTTCCCTCTATTTATTATACTTATTTATACCTAAAATACCCTAGGCTCACTAAACATAATAGTACTAACATTCACCACTCAAGAACTATCAATCTCCTGATCTCTGAGTTAGGTGTCTTTCTTGTGAGCTGATTCAACATTGCCTGCTTATCATTGTTTTCACATTCATCCTACAGTATTCTGGTTGTTTACTTATCGGCATTCCTCTGTTAGACCCCTGAGCTCTGTGAGCACAGAAACCAGGGCTCACAGGACAGGATGGCCCCAGTGCCTGGCACTTGGTAGGCAATCAGTAAATATTTATTGACTGAAAGTGGCAGAAAGGCACAAGCCCAGACATGCATTGCAATATCCATAAGAACTAAAACTAAACTCAAATGGAATTTGCTCAAATGTAGTGATCTAAGCAGAAAACATGAATTGCCTTACTTATTGTGGAGCTGTAAGTGGAGTCCAGAGCAGCCAGCGTGGGAGCCTCCAGGTCACCCTGGGGTGGTACTGGCTCATGGCTTGGGCTGAGAGCCAGAGAGGGGCACCACCAACTGCTCCTCCTGAGAGACAAAGAGGTCGGCAGGGCCTGGGGGAAGGGCTAGAGATTAGAAAGCAGCCTCAGCCTATAATTTCCAGAGATGGTGGGAATGGTTACTATGGGTAGGATCTGATGGAAGGAACCAAGCTGGAGAAGAAGAACCTGCCCTCCATATAGGAGCAGGCACCCAGGCCACACTCAGTCATCTCTCGGTGGGGGCCTGGGCACAGGGGCCAGGCCCTTCTTGATGTTGCTGGGCCTGGGGCTTACAGGATGCCCAGGCTGAGGAAGAGATCAAGCAAGAGATGAACACACTGCAGCAGAAGCTGAATGAGCAGCAGAGTGTGCTTCAGCGTATTGCCGCCCCCAACATGAAGGCCATGGAAAAGCTGGAAAGTGTCCGAGACAAGTTCCAGGAGACCTCAGATGGTAAGATTTACCCTTCTACTTGGGCCTATGATAAGGACAAGAGGCTAAAGGTATGCCACGGGCCTGCTGTACATCACAGCAGTTCCTGTTCTGACATGCTTTCTTACTTAAAACTCCCAGGAGCCCTAAACAGTAGGGGTTATTACACCTGCTTTATAGAACAGAAAATTGCTGAGGTTCCCAGAGGGTAAATGACCTGTTCAAGGTCACGTAGCTGGTTGCTGGTAGAACACAGGGAGGAATCCATATTTGTGTGGCTGCAGGCCCCTGTTTCTTCCTCTGCATTGTATCCAGTGGCCAGTCCACTGGATACAGATCCTTCTGGGACCCTCCTCAGGCATTCCTCTCTCTCTTGGTGGGATGTCCCTGCTCTGGATTGTCATTTGCAGGTCCTTCTTGCCAGGGCACTGAGGGGTCACCTGTCTTTCTTTCTGGCAGAGTTTGAAGCAGCCCGAAAGCGAGCAAAGAAGGCCAAGCAGGCATTCGAACAGATCAAGAAGGAGCGCTTTGACCGCTTCAATGCTTGTTTTGAATCTGTGGCCACCAACATTGATGAGATCTATAAAGCCCTGTCCCGCAATAGCAGTGCCCAGGTAGGCTGGAGCCCCTTACCCAACCAGCTGCTACCATCCTCAGTTATCTTTCCCTCTAGGCTTCCTGTCCCTATCTCCATCCAGACTCAGATACAGATCCTGACCCATCTGCCTTCCCCTAGGCATTCCTGGGCCCTGAGAACCCTGAAGAGCCCTACTTGGATGGCATCAACTACAACTGTGTGGCTCCTGGGAAACGCTTCCGGCCTATGGACAACTTATCAGGCGGGGAGAAGACAGTGGCAGCTCTGGCCCTGCTCTTTGCCATTCACAGGTAAGGCTGATCCCCTAGGTCAGTTGACGAAGACTGAACTGAGGCCACCAGAGGCTCTGGGGCCCAAGG
>NW_012110319.1:475741-476517 GCF_000951045.1 Mandrillus leucophaeus | reverse complement strand
TTTAACCTGTTCTTCCAACCCTTGTATCTCCTGTAAATTGGAAATTTCATCCAGTCTGGAGGCTCAATGGATTCATGTTAAGTACTTTTTGGCAAGAACATTTCATTAGTGAACTTTATGTGGCATCCCTCCAGGAGGTACATCATGTCAGGATGTGCCCACTATTAGTGATACTGAGTTTGATCCCTCAGTTAAAGTGTCAGTTGCTAGGTTTTTCAATGCTAAATGTACACTTTTGCCTTTGTCATTAATTAGTAATCTTTAGAGTGATGCTTTGGCATTTTGTGAATATCTTGTTCCCCAAAAAGTTTTTACCCAGTGGTTTTCACATTTTGATTAAATTTGTTTTAATAGTTATATATAACATCTTTATGTGTTTCTAAAACCAAAAGTATAAAACAAGGTACATGAAGAGAATTCTTGCTTCCATTCCTGTCCCTTTCACCTCTCTTTCTCGATAGATAACCCTTTAATTAGTTTTTGGATGATTCTTTTTGTTGTTGTTATATGTTTAAAATACAAATATATTTGTATTCCCTCTACCTTCACTTAAATAAAAGATAGCGTACACTATTGTGTAGCTTTCATATTTGACTTAAAAACCTATCCTGGGGCCGGGCACGGTGGCCCGTGCCGGTAATCCCAAGCACTTTGGGAGGCTGAGGCGGGCAGATCACGAGGTCAGGAGGTTGAGACCATCCTGGCTAACATGGTGAAACCCTGTCTCTACTAAAAATACAAAAAAAAATTAGCCAGGCGTGGTGGCGGGCGCCTGT
>NW_012110319.1:459509-470416 GCF_000951045.1 Mandrillus leucophaeus | reverse complement strand
GGGGCACCACCAACTGCTCCTCCTGAGAGACAAAGAGGTCGGCAGGGCCTGGGGGAAGGGCTAGAGATTAGAAAGCAGCCTCAGCCTATAATTTCCAGAGATGGTGGGAATGGTTACTATGGGTAGGATCTGATGGAAGGAACCAAGCTGGAGAAGAAGAACCTGCCCTCCATATAGGAGCAGGCACCCAGGCCACACTCAGTCATCTCTCGGTGGGGGCCTGGGCACAGGGGCCAGGCCCTTCTTGATGTTGCTGGGCCTGGGGCTTACAGGATGCCCAGGCTGAGGAAGAGATCAAGCAAGAGATGAACACACTGCAGCAGAAGCTGAATGAGCAGCAGAGTGTGCTTCAGCGTATTGCCGCCCCCAACATGAAGGCCATGGAAAAGCTGGAAAGTGTCCGAGACAAGTTCCAGGAGACCTCAGATGGTAAGATTTACCCTTCTACTTGGGCCTATGATAAGGACAAGAGGCTAAAGGTATGCCACGGGCCTGCTGTACATCACAGCAGTTCCTGTTCTGACATGCTTTCTTACTTAAAACTCCCAGGAGCCCTAAACAGTAGGGGTTATTACACCTGCTTTATAGAACAGAAAATTGCTGAGGTTCCCAGAGGGTAAATGACCTGTTCAAGGTCACGTAGCTGGTTGCTGGTAGAACACAGGGAGGAATCCATATTTGTGTGGCTGCAGGCCCCTGTTTCTTCCTCTGCATTGTATCCAGTGGCCAGTCCACTGGATACAGATCCTTCTGGGACCCTCCTCAGGCATTCCTCTCTCTCTTGGTGGGATGTCCCTGCTCTGGATTGTCATTTGCAGGTCCTTCTTGCCAGGGCACTGAGGGGTCACCTGTCTTTCTTTCTGGCAGAGTTTGAAGCAGCCCGAAAGCGAGCAAAGAAGGCCAAGCAGGCATTCGAACAGATCAAGAAGGAGCGCTTTGACCGCTTCAATGCTTGTTTTGAATCTGTGGCCACCAACATTGATGAGATCTATAAAGCCCTGTCCCGCAATAGCAGTGCCCAGGTAGGCTGGAGCCCCTTACCCAACCAGCTGCTACCATCCTCAGTTATCTTTCCCTCTAGGCTTCCTGTCCCTATCTCCATCCAGACTCAGATACAGATCCTGACCCATCTGCCTTCCCCTAGGCATTCCTGGGCCCTGAGAACCCTGAAGAGCCCTACTTGGATGGCATCAACTACAACTGTGTGGCTCCTGGGAAACGCTTCCGGCCTATGGACAATTTATCAGGCGGGGAGAAGACAGTGGCAGCTCTGGCCCTGCTCTTTGCCATTCACAGGTAAGGCTGATCCCCTAGGTCAGTTGACGAAGACTGAACTGAGGCCACCAGAGGCTCTGGGGCCCAAGGATACACAGAGATCTGCAAAGGTGAAGATAGTTTGGTGGAATCTGGATTGCATCCCTGTTTCACTATCTACTGCAGCGTATCTGGCTTTGGTTTTTCTGGACCTGTCTTCCCCATCCACCCTCATCCGCTCAGCATGCCCTCACCGGCCTCTGCATGTATTCAGTCCCACCTCCAGGCTTTTGCTCACAAGGTTGCTGGCTAATAATCCCTTTCCATGTAAATCTAGGTTGATCATCACCTTTCACCCCTTCACCCTTTCTCATTCTCCTCCCCTTCCTTTAGGAAGCCTTCCTTGATCACTGTGTCATACCCTGACCTTCCCCTCCTGAATGCCAGTACTTGAGTCTGACTCCTGCAGCTTATATTGCTTGATTGTACAGCATCAATTTCTTGAGTGCTGCTCTGTACCAGACCCTGCGGAGGGATTAGGGACACAGATGTATCAGACAGGGTCTCCGGCCTCGAGGAGCTCACAGTCTAGCAGAAGCCAGACGCATAAACAGACATGTGCTAAGTGTTGTAACCGGGTGAGCATGGGTGTGATGGATACACAGAGGAGGTACACTTAACCCAGTCTGTGGGGAGGGTGTGGGTAAGCCAGGGAAGACTTTTAAGGACAGGTGCCACTTGAGCAGGAGATGTAAAGGATGAGTAGAAGTTTGCCAGGGAGACCAGCAGGCATTCTAGGCTGAGAATGCAGCATGTGCAGAGGCAAGGAGGCATGACAGAGCATGCTGTGATGGCGTGTGTTTGGAATGGGGTGGACCTCTAGGTAGCTCGATCATTACGACTAAAACCTTGGACAGCTTTAGCTCCCCAGCCAGCCTGGAAGCTCCTGAGGGAACCATGTCTTCTTGTGATTCTGTAGGAACCTGGAACACAGGGCTGAGTGCAGAGGGGAGGGCTTTGTTGATGTGTTGGCTTGTAGGGGCTCAGGCAGCTTTGAGACCTGGGTTTTTTAGTCTCTGAAGAAGTGGAGTGGGAAGCTGGCCTGTTTGATGGGTCCTGGGGCTGTCCCACCCCGCCTTGCCACCCCCTCCCCACCTCAGTGTCAGCTCACCTACTGGTTCCCTCCCAGCTACAAGCCAGCCCCCTTCTTCGTCCTGGATGAGATCGATGCTGCCTTGGATAACACCAACATTGGCAAGGTGGGTGCAAAGGAAGTGGGGCCTGGGAGGGATGCCCCCAGGTCGGGGCTGGGTTTCAGGGAACAACTCCTGAGTGTGCCCTAGCCGTTCCTGCTGCCTGCTCTCTGTGCCTGAGAGGCTGGGCCCAGAGTCATCCATGCTGTCGTAGTCAGTAGTCTCCTTCTCTCAACCTCTCTTTTCCCCACCTTCCTCTCCCTACCCTACCTCTTCTGCCTTCTGGTTGTGGCTGGAAAATACAGGGGACTGTTAAGGTTTGAGCCTTGCTAAGTGCCTGGCGGCCTTTCCCACAGGTGGCAAATTACATCAAGGAGCAGTCGACTTGCAACTTCCAGGCCATCGTCATCTCTCTCAAGGAGGAGTTCTACACCAAGGCCGAGAGCCTTATTGGAGTCTATCCTGAGGTAGGGTGGGCCTGGCTCAGGAGCCAGCCCTACTCCCTGCCTGATTTCCCAGGGCAGGAAAGGAAGGCTG
This sequence comes from Mandrillus leucophaeus, assembly GCF_000951045.1. Classification (NCBI taxonomy): domain Eukaryota; kingdom Metazoa; phylum Chordata; class Mammalia; order Primates; family Cercopithecidae; genus Mandrillus; species Mandrillus leucophaeus. The sequence continues at coordinate 467,432 of NW_012110319.1, read as the reverse complement.
CAGAGGAGGGGAAAGGAGGTGGGGGAGCATAGGGAATCAGGTCCTGAATGGCCAGTTGGGCTTGTTGGAGCCCTGCCTCTGGAGGCTTACCCAGCCCAGCCAGGCAGGGCCATTGCATCTGGGGACAGGTGGAAAGGTAGGCAGAGGCAGCCAGACTGGAGAAAGGAGGAGAGTACAGAAGTAGGCAGGGAGAGAAGGCACATGGGACTGAGCATATCCTCTCACACCCAGAGAGAACCATTGACTGGGTTTTGGGCAGGTATGTAGGGAGGAGGGTTTGAGGCCCCTGATCCTGGGGCACTAGACCCCTCTTAATTCTCTCCTTACAATTTTATTTTTCTTTTTCTCCCTCCTCCTTCAGCAAGGGGACTGTGTGATCAGCAAAGTCCTGACCTTCGACCTCACCAAGTACCCAGATGCCAACCCCAACCCCAATGAGCAGTAGCAGTAGTTCTGCCCTCCCACCCTGTCTGGATCCCTAAGCTGTCCCTCTCCCAATCTCTGGATATTTGACTCCCAACCTTCCTCCTACATCCTGGCCCTTTTTGGTGTAGTCATGGGATTTAGGCACAGCTAATCAAGCATGAAGAGGAACAGAGGTGATGTTAGGTCTGGAGCAAAAATTCCTGAACGACAGGGAGTATTCTGGCCTCTGGAAGGAGGTGCTGAGCTGAACAGGGCCATCTGTTCATCACACACACCCCCTTCCTCCCCCTCATCACCCATAATCGTGGGCCCCTTGGGCCTCTTGCCCACTGTGTGTGTGGGTATGTATGTGTGTATGTATGTATCCGCATGTGTGCATGTGAGTATGTTTGCAAAATAATAAAGGATATTGGAGACTTGTTTTAGAAGGAGCCTAGGCTGAATTTGATTCCAAGAGAGCTTAGGATGACAGCACCCCTGAGCTGGGCAAAGGTACTCAGGACCTCATAGGAGTCTTAGGCAGTTACCTGAAACTGCCTTCATTCACTCATTTGTGTATTCATTCATTTATGTATTCATCAGACACATACCAAACACCCTCTATTTGCCAGGCTCTGTGCTTATAATACAGAGTTGAATCAGACATGATCTCTACCCTCCTAGTAAGGAGATAAAATGGGTTCATGGATGACTATGGTTAGCTGAATGTCATATGTACTTTGAATTTGAGAAGAGGGTGATCCCCTCTAGGCTTCCTGGAGGTCACATTTAAGCTAGACCTTGACAAATTGGTAGGATTTGGTCAGGCACTAGGAGCAGAGCATGAGTTCTGGGGACAGACAGTTATGGGTTCTGGTCCCACTTTTTATTGCTTACTAGTTGTTTGACCTTGGGCAAGTCATTTGACCTTCTGTGCCTCAGTTTCCTCAACTGTAAAATGGGGCTAACAATATTACCTACCTCATAGGATTTAATGATGTCAAGCTCCTCACTGGAGGCCTTATCCCTTCGTGGAGCCCACTAGGTGCCGACCCCTCAGAATATAACCCTCATGCCTGGACCCCTGAGAGCTTCTGATCCCAGCTATTAGGGACAGAAGAAGCCTTCAAATCTGGAAGGTGCTGAATGCCCTGCTGACTGGGAAAGTTTCAGGGCACTGATGGGGTCTACCTGGTAAGTGGAGGGCCTGAGGAAACCTGTAGCTTCAATCATGTATGGTAACCGGGTACCTGAGCCCCAATCTGGGTTGTGAGGAAATAGGGGAGAGGTAGCCTGGGCCACATCCCAGCCTAACATGTGTGAGGTTCATTTTAGGAACTAACCTCATTAGCTATAAGGATCATGCAGAGGCAGCAAAGCCGGGTGCGATGAGCTCAGCCTTTACTCATTCACGTACACCATCACACTTCACTTCTAATCTGTGTATTGCTTTTTTGCTTTTTAAAAGTTAAGTCCATTTTAATTACCCAAATAATGCATGAATTCATTCTCCTTTTGAGAAATTAGATTGTTAAAGATAGCCTCATTCAGCTATCAACCACTCCCCCTCTTGATCTTTTCCCTCTTAGTGGCTGTTGTTTGTTGTACTTCCATTTAGACTTTGTTTTAGTGCTTGTACGTACATAATATGAACTCATTGGAAATATTGTGTGTTTAATACAAGTGGTATATTGAATTGTTTAGCAATTTGTTTTCTTTGCTTAACGATATTTTTGAGATCTGTGCATGTTACTTAATGTAGCTCAATACATCTTCTGTAATTGCTGTATAGATTGCCATCATATGATTACCACATTTTACTTACGCATTTCTCTTGTTATGGACATTAAGACTGTTTTCAGGTTTTGCTATTACAAAATACTACACAGGAGCATCCCTATGCCTGTGTGAAAGTGTATGTGTGAAAGTTTACCTAGGGTTGATTCCTAGAAGTGGAATTGCAAAGTCATAGAATATTTATATATTGGTTTTTAATAATACTTCCAAATTGCCCTCCTGTACTATTAGTATTTTTCTTGAGGTTGATCTGAGGTCTAACATTGTTATCCTATATCATTTTCATCCCAAGTAGTGATATCTGTGAAATCACAGGTTTGATGTGTGCTAATTATGTATTTTTCTAATACATATTAAAAGACATAACTATCAAAACAAAATAAATTTGTCTGTTTTCAACCAAAGAAGTCACGTACCACTGGTGGTACTGTGTGCCATAATTTGGCAAATGATGGCCTTTATGGAAGAGCCACAATTCGGGGGTCAGACCTGGTTCAAATTCTAGCTGTAGAAACTTGGGCAAGTTACTTCATCTCTGAGCCTAAGTTTCCACATCTGTAAAAGGAGATAATAAACACCTACCTTGCAGTAGTGAAGCAAAGAGAAAATTAAATATATATGAAGCAATTTGACTGGTATCTAGATCATTCACAGCCCTTTAAACGTCACCTTTGCTATTCTCCCCACTTTACAGATAAGGAAACTGAGGCCCAAAAAGATTTGAACCCAGGTCTTCCGAGTCATTCAAGTGCTTTCTCCACTGTACAGGTGGTTATCAACCTTGGCTGCACATCAGAATCGTTTGTAAAGCTTTTTCTTTTTCCTTTTTAAAAAGTAAAGCAATATATACACAGGTAAAAAATAAAATAGTACAGAAGGGCTTATAATGAGAAGCAGCAGTTCCCTGCTTGCACCCCCACATCCAAAAGATGTGGAACTCTTTAAAAATAAATGCTCTGGGCCGGGCGTGGTGGCTCAAGCCTGTAATCCTAGCACTTTGGGAGGCCGAGACAGGCGGATCACGAGGTCAACAGATTGAGACCATCCTGGCTAACACGGTGAAACCCCGTCTCTACTAAAAAATACAAAAAACTAGCCGGGCGAGGTGGCGGGCGCCTGTAGTCCCAGCTACTTGGGAGGCTGAGCCAGGAGAATGGCGTGAACCCGGGAGGCGGAGCTTGCAGTGAGCTGAGATCTGGCCACTGCACTCCAGCCTGGGCGACAGAGCGAGACTCCACTTCAAAAAATAAATAAATAAATAAAAATAAATGCTCTGGTCCCGCCTCTGGACATCTGATTCAGTAGGCGTGGATAATAACCCAGATAACCCCTACCTCACAGGATAAAAAGTATTACATGAGCTGCCTTAGGCTAAGGCCCTGGCACACACGTGCTACAAAGGACCTTTGGGGACTTAAGTCCTGAGGATCCAGGAGGTGAGGTGACTTGTCCGAGATTCCACTGGTTTAGTGGCAGAGCCTAGACTTCCACTTGGATCTATTTAGTGCTTGCCCCCTGCTCTCTCCTGTCGTGCCCCACCACCTCCTGGCATCACAGTGCAACCCTTGTCAGTGAAGGCTGTGCTCGCGGGAGGCCAGGCACCACAGTGTTTCCAAGAGCAGGCTGGATCCGAGTAGATTCCCTAGGGCTTGTTGGAGGAACTAGTTTGACTCCCTTATACTGTGGATGCAGTAGCCTTGCTATAGGGAGTTGAGTACTCCGCAACAGTGTCTAAGTTTAATTGGGCACTTCCCTCTGGAAATCACAGTGTTGTGCACCAGGAACACAAAGATGAGTCAAATCTTGATCCTGCCTTTGAGGAGCTCACTGTCTAGTTGGGGAAACAATTTGTAAAACAGCCATTAACCATACAGTGTGATCAACACTGTGACAGGAGCACAGGAGAAACATCTAGCTTATGTGACGATTCAGAGAAGGCATCCTCTAGTCTAGGTGGTGACACCTGAACTGAGTCTTAGGGGCTGGTAGGAATTAGCCAGTTGAGGAAGTATAAAGAATTTCCAGATATCGGAAACAGTACGCATGAAGACATGAAGGCAAGAAACAGCAAAACAAATACTGAAGCATGAAGATTCCTGGGGTGGGGGAAAAGGTAGAGAGGAACCAGATTGGAAGAGGGTCGTAAATGCATGGCTACAGAATTCAGATTTGTCTTGTAGGACTGTGTGGTTCCCAAACTGGCTATATACCACAAACAGGTGGGGCATTCTGAGCCCCAACCTCTAAAAGTTCAGTAAGTCTGGGGTGAGGATTTGGAATCCTGAATGCTTATAAAGGTTACCACATGACTAGGGTACAGCCAGATTTGGAAAGCATAGCTTGAAGGCAGTGAGGGAGCCATGAAATGGTTTTTAATAGGGGGACTCCAGATCAGATGTGAACTTAACCTGTTTCTGGCTGGCTAGCCAAGCAGCATGGAAAACAGATTAGGTTAGATGTTCATGCTATATGTGCCCGTGCTGTAGTTTCCCTGTTAATAAGCTTCTTACACTACTATATTTGCTCATTTTGTCTCTGAATAAGCTTTAGGCACCACAAGGGTGGGCCTGGAGATATTTTGCTTACCAGTATAGCCCCTGCAAAAAGCACAGTGCCTGACACAAAACAGGCACCCAGTAAAGTTTTTGAATGAATGAATGCATGAGTGAATCCATTTGTGAGAGAGCGAATGGAGACAGGGCGATTAGTTAGGAACCTGGAAAAAGACCAGGAGGCCTGCACTAGGGCAAAGGCCAGTGGGAATAGATTGGAGGTGTTAAGGTGTGAACTATTAAGGGAAGATGATAAACTGAACTTAATGACTGATTATTGGATGTGGAGGGTGACTGAGAGGATAGAATGAGTACCCATGAATAGCCAGGATTCCTACCCTATCCCAGTCATCTCTTTCCTTATCCATCTCTGAAACAGAATCTCCTTACATCCTCCTCAGCAATTGGAATTCCTCAAGTTAGACAGACATTCTGTGTGCTGTGTGGTCTCTCACTGCCCTCCCCGCCCCCCCCGCACCCCTCCACAAGCCATTGATTCATTCATCCAGTTCAATAAATCTTGGCTAAGCACCTCCAGTGTGCAGTAAGGCTCTTCCAAGCCAGGACTCTGACTCCCTCTTTCCTACCTCAAGAGATGTTTTTGAGGGCTTTCCCAGGTAAGAGTCACATCCCTTATACAATAACTTACAGTAAAATACCCAGAATGTCAGACCTGTAAGGGAAGACTGCCCAAACCCCTTCTGAGGTCCTCAGAGGGGAATTAACCTCCTAAGGTCCCACTGCTAGGAAGTGTCAGAGCCAAAAATGGAACCTAGGTTTCCTTTCTATGTCATCTCTAGAGTCTTGATCTCGATATACCCCATTGTAGATCAGGACAGGCAGAGGTGGTCAGGGAGAAGGTGGGACTTAGGTTGAACCTTGAAGGTCGATATATTGGACAGGTCAAACAAGATGCTTGCCAATTACACTGCCCCCTTGTGGAAACGCTTAGCAAACCTGCCATGCTTGCAGTCCCTTCTAAGGGGTTTCTTTAGCATAAGTTGCCATGCTCTGTACCATGTGACCTCACAATCCTGGCCACAGATAGCTAGATGTGGATAGTGTCTGATTCAAGGGCAACCAATCTCTATGTTGGCCAGCGGCCTATTAGCTGGACTGGCATAAGGACTCCACCTTACAGGGATGGCATGTATCAAATGGCAAACGCATGAAACAACCAGATCTTTCAGGGGGGCAGAATGTGAGATAGTCAGAAGAAGTGAACAGTTAATTAGAATTTAATGAGGCATTAGTGGTGGATGAGGGGTGGCCAGAAACTAAACAGCAAAAGCAAAGAGAAAGCTGCAGAAACCATAAGTAAGCAGAGGTCATGAGACATCTATATAATGAGATCACGGGGCCACAGGGTGGCAGAAGCCATGAAACAGCAAGGCAACAATGGGCTAAAAGGACGCAGAAGCCATGAAGCAATAGGAGCCACGAGGAACAGAAACCATGAGACAAAACTGACTATGAGATCCACAAAGCAGCAGAAGGCTTGAAGAGATAAGATCATGAGACAGTAGAAGCAATGAGACAGCAAGAACCATAAGGTAGCCAGAACCATGTGGCAACATGACAATAGGAATGGAAGAGGCAGCAGGAGCTACAATGCAGAAAAACCATGGATTAATAGGAACCGAAGCCCTGGGAGTCGTGAAGCTTCAGGACCCATGAGGCAGGAAAAGCCATGGGCTAGCATCGAGGGGGGCAGAAAGAAGTTAGTCAGTAGCAGTAGGAGGAGTATAAATACAGCCAGAAAGGAGTTGAGTCACCAATTTGGGAAGCACTAGAGAAGGGAGCAACAGATGCCTGCAGCTGAGGGGGTGACAAGATAAGCCAGGCTCTAGAGCTGCTTTGGATCATGAACCATTTTCAAGTTTCTGTTCTTCCATGAGGCTGCCTGTGTAGCTGTCGTCTTCCTTATTTCCCTGTGAATGCTTTAATAAATCCCCATCACTAACCTGAATGTGTCTTTGTTCCTTGGAATCTAAAAGAGGTTAACACTGTGGTGTGCAGTTTAGATGGGTGGAAAGCAGGGCAGGAGGTCTTCCTGGTGGGTTTGAAGCAAGACACAGAGGTGGGAATTCACTCATCCTTTCCTGCCTCACTGGCACGGGCACGGGCACCTTTCATTCACTTACTTGGCTTATTTTTATCATTCATTCATCCACTCATTTATTCATTCACTTATATATGCACTAGCTCACAACTTGACTCACTTATTCATTCATGCATTAATGTAAGCATTTACCAGTTCATTTGCTTTTTCCTGTATTCACTCATGCATCATTTTTCCATCCATTTGTTCAGCAGGATATGTCGAATTCCTGTCATGTGTCAGGCCCTGTGCTAGGTTCTGGGAATAAGATATACATGCCCTCCAGGAATTCTTGGATTAACTGGGAACTCAGATAAGTAAGCAGTTAAGTGCACTAAGTGTGGAAGATGATATAATGGAAGTCTAGGTGAGGCAAAGTGAGCATATAGGAAGTATTAGATGGTTCTCCCCGGAGTGGGAAAGCCTTTATAGAGGATGGGACACTTGAACTGAGTCTTGAAAGAGGAATTAGTGCTTACCACATGGAAAGGGAGTAAAAAACATTCCAAGCAGAGGAGCTGCCTAAGCACAGTTAAAGAGTGTGAAAGTGCATGGATTTCAGGGGGGAACGGGGCATCACCCCATGCAGTGGGAGAAGTGGTGGAATCCAAGCAGTCAAGCTTAGCTTTGAGCAATGGGAAGCTGTAGAAGGGTTTGAAGCAAGGGAGTAACCGGGCCAGATTGGTATTTAGGAGGACCACTCTAGTAGCTGGAGTGAAAGAAGGTTGGGGGCATGAAACACTGACCTAAAGAATGTACTTCAGGCTGGGCGCGGTAGCTCACGCCTGTAATCCCAACACTTTGGAAGGCCACGGTGGGAGGATCACCTGAGGTCAGGAGTTTGAGACCAATCTGGCCAACATACCGAAACCCCATCTCTACTAAAAATAAAAAATTAGGCCAGGCGCGGTGGCTCATGCCTGTAATCCCAGCACTTTGGGAGGCTGAGGCGGGCGGATCATCTAACGTCTGGAGTTCGAGACCAGCCTGGCCAACATGGTGAAACCCCATCTCTACTAAAAATACAAAAATTAGCGAGGCATGGTGGCAGGTGCCTGTAATCCCAGC
>NW_012110319.1:457217-458084 GCF_000951045.1 Mandrillus leucophaeus | reverse complement strand
TTTTTTTTTTTTTTTTTAATTTGTGTGTGTGTGTGTGTGTGTTTTTGAGACAAGAGTTCCACTCTTGTTGCCCAGGCTGGAGTGCAATGGCTCGATCTCGGCTCACTGCAATCTCTGCCTCCTGGGTTCAAGCGATTCTCCTGCCTCAGCCTCCCCAGTAGCTGGGACTAATGGTGTGCGATACCAAGCCTGGCTAATTTTTGAATCTTTAGTAGAGACGGGGTTTGATGATGTTGGCCAGGCTGGTCTCAAACTCCTGACCTCGTGATCCACCTGCCTCGGCCTCCCAAAGTGCTGGGATTACAAGCGTGAGCCACTGCACTCGGGCTGAGAGATGAGGATTTAGATAATTTATATCAAGTTCAACTCCTTCCTGCTTCTAGTATAGTTTAGTTTTTCTGTGGGTTATTGAATAATGCCTTTATTTCCTGTTCCATGAACTACAGACAATACTTCTAAACTAGAACTTTGTTAGATGAGAGAATATCCTTTCCTATAGCCCCCTTTCTCACCATTAACCTCCCAGCTTCTGTCATCTGGTCTTTTATATTGTCAAAACATAACGTTAAATTCTGTTCCATAATCATAATTGAGTTTTTTTATGTTTGTCTATAGTTGGGTTCTAAAAGTTGAAAAGCAATAAACAGCTGTTAATATGACTATGTATTCTTCATTGCAGAGCAAAGCAATGTACTTTTTTATACTTTTTCCTTGTAGCAGCTTTCTATTTTTTCTGAAGTTTCTGTTTTTCCTCTTTATCATATATTCCTTTTTTTTTTTTTTCCCTCAAAATCTCCATTAGGAATTCAATCAAGTCTACTTTTTGCCCCTCAGGAGACCTTCCCAGAGCCCTCAATCTCCTTTTCA
>NW_012110319.1:445508-457167 GCF_000951045.1 Mandrillus leucophaeus | reverse complement strand
AAAAAATGCCGGGTGTGGTGGCATGTGCCTGTAATCCTAGCTACTCAGGAGGCTGAGGTGGGAGAATTGCTTGAACCCAGCACTCCAGCCTGGGCAACAGAGTAAGTCTAAAAAAAAAAAAAAAGATACTTGCAAAAAGTACATTTGCCAGGCGCGGTGGCTCACCCCTATAATCCCAGCACTTTGGGAGGCCAGGGCGGGTGGATCACCTGAGGTCAGGAGTTCGAGACCAGCCTGGCCAACATGGTGAAACTCTGTCTCTACTAAAAATACAAAAATTAGCCAGGCGTGGTACCACATGCCTGTAATTCCAGCTACTAGGGAGGCTGAGGCAGGAGACTTGCTTGAGCTCAGGGTGCAGAGGTTGCCGTGAGCCAAGATCGCGCCACTGCACTCCAGCCTAGGCGACAGAGCAAGGCTCCGTCTCAGAAAAAAAAAAAAAAGAAAAAAGTACATTTAAGTGTCATAATCAGAGGCATAAATGAAGACTCGTAGGAACCCCCAAGGGGAGAGAGAGAGTTCTACCAGGGGACAAGGAAGACTTTTGGAGGAGGTGGAATTTGAGCTGAGCCTTAAAAGGGAGGATTCCAACTGGTGGAGATAAGGAAGAAAGGCTTTCCAGGCCTGGGAGACATAAAAATAAGAAGGTGGGAATAAATATTCCCTGTTTGGGCTAACAAATACTCCATTTTGACTAAAGCAAAGAGGCTTCACCTAAGGGAGAAGCAGGAAGAGAGACTGCAAGGTTTCCCAAACTTTATTATATTCTGCTACAGTAGGTCTGGAGGGATAAGGGAATTTGGGGGGAGGAGGGTTGTGGGCAGGAGTATCCTTTTTAAAATTTTTTTCTCGTTTTAAAATAGAAGTAATCCATGTACCTTATTTAGAAAACTCAAATCAGTAAAGTCAAATCACTACAGACGGACTCGTGAAAAGTGAAAGTCTACTGCCCCACACATCCCCACCCCCACTCTCACTTTTCGCAACCACTTTTAGTTATTTATTCTGATTTTTATCTCCATACCTCCATAATATGTGGGCACTTAAAAAATCATTACTTTCAGACATTACCCGTTGATGTCCTGCCATGAGAGATGAGGATTTCTTTCTTTTTTTTTTTTTTTTTTAATTTGTGTGTGTGTGTGTGTGTGTTTTTGAGACAAGAGTTCCACTCTTGTTGCCCAGGCTGGAGTGCAATGGCTCGATCTCGGCTCACTGCAATCTCTGCCTCCTGGGTTCAAGCGATTCTCCTGCCTCAGCCTCCCCAGTAGCTGGGACTAATGGTGTGCGATACCAAGCCTGGCTAATTTTTGAATCTTTAGTAGAGACGGGGTTTGATGATGTTGGCCAGGCTGGTCTCAAACTCCTGACCTCGTGATCCACCTGCCTCGGCCTCCCAAAGTGCTGGGATTACAAGCGTGAGCCACTGCACTCGGGCTGAGAGATGAGGATTTAGATAATTTATATCAAGTTCAACTCCTTCCTGCTTCTAGTATAGTTTAGTTTTTCTGTGGGTTATTGAATAATGCCTTTATTTCCTGTTCCATGAACTACAGACAATACTTCTAAACTAGAACTTTGTTAGATGAGAGAATATCCTTTCCTATAGCCCCCTTTCTCACCATTAACCTCCCAGCTTCTGTCATCTGGTCTTTTATATTGTCAAAACATAACGTTAAATTCTGTTCCATAATCATAATTGAGTTTTTTTATGTTTGTCTATAGTTGGGTTCTAAAAGTTGAAAAGCAATAAACAGCTGTTAATATGACTATGTATTCTTCATTGCAGAGCAAAGCAATGTACTTTTTTATACTTTTTCCTTGTAGCAGCTTTCTATTTTTTCTGAAGTTTCTGTTTTTCCTCTTTATCATATATTCCTTTTTTTTTTTCCCTCAAAATCTCCATTAGGAATTCAATCAAGTCTACTTTTTGCCCCTCAGGAGACCTTCCCAGAGCCCTCAATCTCCTTTTCAAATCTTAACTAGTTGCTTTCTAAGGTCTGATGCATAGCTGTCATCTTGTGGCTTCTCTTCACTGCTTTCTGTGGTTATATCCACTGTTTGCTCATTCCCAAGGTTTTTGTTTTGTTTGTTTGCTTGTTCCATTGTTTCGATGGAGCACATCATCAAGTAAGTTTCTCAGAAAGGTTGTATAGGAAGTAGACTTCCTGAGTCTTTGCATGTCTGAAAATATTTTTTGTTTGTTTGTTTGAGACAAAGACTCGCTCTGTCACCCAGGCTGGAGTGCAGTGGCGCGATCTCGGCTCACTGCAATCTCCGACTCCCGGGTTCAAGCGATTCTCCTGCCTCAGCCTCCTGAGTAGCTGGGACTACAGGCATGTACCACCATGCCTGGCTAATTTTTTGTATTTTTAGTAGAGACAGGGTTTCACTGTGTTAGCCAGGATGGTGAAAATATTTTTATTCCATCCTCACACTTGGCTATAAAGTTTGAAGAGCAATGTCATTTTCCCTCAGAACTTTGAAGGTATTGTTTCACTTTCTTCTAGCATTCAGTTTTGATGATAAGATGCGTGATAGCAGTCTGAGTCTCATTGCTTTATAATTAACTTTCCCCATCACTTTTTCTCTTCATTTTGGGACCTCAGTGACACAAATGTTAGATCTTTTATAGTAGCCTCACAGGTCCCTGAGGCTCTGTTCATTCCCACCCCCCAACCCCCGGTTTGTTTTCTAGATTGAGTAATTCGTATTGTTCTATCTTCAAGATCGTTGATTTTTTTCCTCTGTCCTCTCCATTTTGCTGTTAGCCTATCTGTTGAGGTTTTTGATTTTTTTTTGTATTTGTCAGTTCTAAAATTCCCTTTTGGTTCTTCTTCATGTCGTCTATTTTTTTGCTGACAGTTCCTACTTGTTTTAAGCATGTTTAAGCAAATTGTTGAGGCATTTTTATGATAGTTCCTTAAAAGCTCTTGTCAGATAATTTTAACATTTCTGTCATCTCAATGTTGGTGTTTATTGAGCATCTTTTCTCATTCAAGTTGAGATTTTCCTGGTTCTTGGTTTGATGAGTGATTTTTGATTGAAACCGGGCATTTTTGGTATTGCGTTGTGAGACATTGGAGCTATTTAAATACTCGATTTTAGCTTGCTTCCTCAGATACCACTCTGGCAATGGAGAGGGCACATTGCCTCATTACTGCCAGGTGGGAGTAGAAGTCCAGATTCCCCACTCACTCTCTATTGATACCTCACAGGGAGGGTTTCCTAGTTACTGCTAGGTGGGAGTGGGAGTTCCAGCTGCCTGTGCAACCTTCTCTGACACCACCCCAGCAGAAAGGGAGGGGACAACCAGTTACAGCTAGCAAGGGTGGAAGTCTAAGCTTCCCTCTTGGCCTTTGCTGGTGGATAGGAGTGGGACTACAGCTTTCTTCTGTGGTGTTAGAGCAGTTATTATCTAATTGTTGGCTTCTCTAGCCCTAAGTCTGGGATATATGAGACAAAAAACAAACTCAGGGAACTCACCAGTATGTCACTTCTCTGCTACCAAGTTCCCTACCCGGTTTGTTGCCTTCTGTCCACCTTTCAGATTTTTGTGTTTATACATAATGTCCAAGTTCAATTTTAGCTGTATTTGGTGGGAAGCATAGGGAAAAGTACTTCTACTCCATCCATCCCTTCTCCTGTTTTATTGTTTTTGTTTTTGTTTGTTTGTTTGTTTGTTTTGAGACGAAGTCTCGCTCTTGTTCCCCAGGCTGGAGTGTAATGGTGTGATCTCGGCTCACTGCAACCTCCACCTCCCGGGTTCAAGCGATTCTCCTGCCTCAGCCTCCCGATTACAGGCGCCTGCCACCACACCCAGCTAATTTTTGTATTTTTAGTAGAGATGAGGTTTCACCATGTAGGCCAGGCTGGTCTTGCACTCCTGACCTGAGGTGATCCACTCGCCTCGGCCTCCCAAAGTGCTGGGATTACAGGCGTGAGCCACCGCGACTGGCCTCCTGTTATTTTTTCAGAATTGTATTCTTGGTATTCTGAAACTTAATAATTATGTGTTTAGGTTTCAGCTCTTTTGTCATTCATTGTGCTGGTCATTTGTTACATCCCTTCATTTAGAAGTCTTTTAACTCTGGGAAATTCTCACATAGTATGTCTTTGTAATTAAAGACATATTCCTTTTCTCCATTTCCTTTATTCTCTCTTTCTGGAAATCCTTAATGTTCGATGTTAGATCTCCTGAATTTATCTTTTGTAATTTTTTATCCACTCTCCTGTTTTCCATCTCTCGCTCCCTTCCTCTTTCCCTCCCTCCCTCCCTAGCTTTGTCCCTCTCTTCCTTTCGTTTTTGTTTACTTTTTGAGAGAAGACTTAACTGTATCTTTCAACCCTTCTATTGCATGTCTTTTCATGTGGCAATCACATTTTAAATTTCTTAGTATTCACTCTTGTTCTCTTTTCCTTTCTTATTGCATGCTGTTCTTGTTTTATGGATGTACTATCATCTTGAATCTGAAAATGATAGAGAGGGTATTTTTATATTTCTTTCTGTTCTTTGAGATATCTATTTCATTTGGATTATTTTTTCCCTTGTTTACTTATTTTGGTCTCTTTCAAGTTGCAGTCTTTTCTCAAATGCCTAGTGATCCATAGTTGTTTGCTAATATTTAAGAATGTAGCAATAAAAATCTGATCAGAAGCTCTGTGTATGGGGGCAGGGTTAGGCAACTGGTGGCCTTCCTTTAGGATGACTAGAGAGCTAACTTACTATGCTGCAGAGTCCCTGAATGCCAGAATGCTAACGTCTTTTCTCTGAGGTTGTTCAATTACCTTAGCGAAGAACCCTTTGGTTTTTGCCTAATGGGTAGATACCTGGCTGCTGTGAATTGTGCACAAGGGAGGGGAAGGAGGATTCATGGTTTGATATGCAGCCTTCCCATTAAACTCCCTATTTTCAGCCCCACATTTGACTCCCATCCTTCATCATACCTGGCATTGTCAAGACCAAGACACTCCAGGCTTCTGCAGAGAAAGAGCAACTTCTTCCTCTGAAGCATCACCTCCGTGCATACTCCAGGCTGTGGCTTCCTCCACCATGCTCCATCAGTCACCATTCCTCCATTTACTTCCTATCTTCCAGAAATTTGTTGAAATCTCTCTTTTGCTGATGGACCTGTTCCCACTCTCTTCATCATTGTGTATTTATACCCTTTTTAATCCTTTACAATGATTTTAGCAGGGTCTCAGGAGGAAGTGGAGAAAAACACATGGTAAGTCTATCATCTTGACCTGGAAATCTACTAGTCTACTTTTAACTGTTTGGGGTTTTTTTTGTTTTGTTTTGTTTTGTTTTGTTTTTTTGTTTTTTCCAGTAATTATCTTTTTATCTCTGAATAATATACAGATTTTTCTTCTTTTTTATTTTTGAAACGGAGTGTTGCTCTGTCACCCAGGCTGGAGTTCAGTGGCATGATCTTGGCTCACTACAACCTCTGCCTCCTGGATTCAAGTGATTCTCCTGCCTCAGCTTCCCGAGTAGCTGGGATTACAGGCATGCACCACCACACTCAGCTAATTTTTGTATTTTTAGTAGAGATGGGGTTTCGCCATGTTGGCCAGGCTGGTCTTGAACTCTTGACCTCTGGTGATCCGCCCGTCTTGGCCTCCCAAAGTGCTGGGATTACAGGCGTGAGCTACCGTGCTCAGCCAATGTACAGATTTTTCTATTTATCAACTTTTATTGTTCAATTTTAGTCATTCTCTATTAACTTCCTGCTATTTATACCACCCAAATGCCTTTCCCATGCCTCCAATATAGCCATGTCACTAATTATATATCCTCTATTCCTTATCTTTCTACCTTTAACTAATAGACTTACTCTCCCTTTTCTCTCTTGTAACTTGTCATCTGCACTTTTACTTTTATATTAACAAGGTTAATAATATTTACACTCTGTTCTATAACCATAATTAAGTCATCCATACTTTGCCAGTAGGTCATTCTAAAAGTTTAAGGGCAATAAAGTGTTTACATTATGATGATGATGTAAATATTGTTCCAGAAAGATCCAATTAGTATATTAGGATTACATTGCTTTTCTTATACAGCTTTTTTTCCTTAGAGTTTCTAATTGTCTTTCTTTTTTTCCTTGCATTGTCTGACTTTATCACCTTCTTAAGTTATTCCAAATTCTCAAGGAAAGTATAAAATCATTTGAATCCCCTTTTTTCCCAGATACCTTCTTCCTGGAGTCCTCCGTCTTCCTGTTCCAATTTGGACTGATTGCTCTGTAGGCCTGCGGTGCAGCTGTCATCCTGGGACGTCCCTTCATTATTCTGGGTTGGACCCAATCTTTCTTGGACCCCATATCTTCCTCTTTCTTAGTTTACTCCCTTGTAGTGGACATTGTAGTTGTTCTGCAGCATCCGTTCCACTCCTCTCCCGCTGTGTAACAACTATGGGATGTGAGTGGGATTCACCCCACCACCAGCTCTAGGTGTAGGCCTTTATTGGTATAAACTGATCTGAGTAATTTCACCCTCCTAGCCACAGTGATGACTGGTTCAGGGATGACCCAATCACAATGAGGCTTAGGACTGTTATTCAGCTTTTGAGGGAGGAGATGACCTATCTTCCCTTGGATAAGAACAAAGAAGCATGTAGCCTGGTTGCTGCTGTTAGCCATCTTGTGAACATGTGGAAGGCCTACCTGAGGATGGAGCTGAAAAATGGAGGAGGCGGAGCCAAGAGAATCACAGAAATGGAACCATATTCCGGATCATGCCATGCCTGAAGTCTCCCTGCCCGTGGACTCTTCAGTTAAGTGAGCCAATGAATTGCATTTACTATTCAAGACGGCTTGAGTTGGGTTTTCTATTGCTTGCCCCTGAAAGCATTCTAATTTATGTTTTCAGTTTTTTCACTCTGGAAAGGGGATGGGTGCATGTTTGGTTTATATGAGGTATATTTGCACTGTATTAGGTGGAAGCTTTTTTTAAAAGCATAAGTACGGGAGGAAGGCTATGTGTGGATGTTGGATGACCAAAGCAGTGAACTCTACTGTTCTCTAGCATCTAATTTCCCATTCTGTTTTTTGGGGGAATCCCTCCCAAATTGGGAGGCATGGCCCTATTTCCCACTATGGAAACTGATGGTGGTCAGGTATTTTCTTTCCCAGCCCGCCAGGCAACAAGGGCTGAATACTCTGTTCATGGCCTTGAATCTGCAACCAGCAACAAAAAGAAGGCAGGAATATACAAAATTAACAAAAGGATGATAGATTAGGAGAATATATAAGGAAGATAGTAGACCCAATAGGAAAATGGGCATAGAATATGAAGAGTAATTTATAGAAGGGGAAACTTGAGTTTATACAAGGGGAAACTTGAATATATTAAGAGCTTTTTCAACTCTGCCAATAATTAGAGAAATGAAATTAAAATAATAATGAGAAGTCACTACAGGAATGGTAACATGTAGAAAGTCAGATGTTATCAAGGGCTGATGAGGATGTGAGGAAAAGGGCAACCGTGAGTTGGAATGTAAACTGGTATGGGAATTCCAGAGAGAGTTTGGCAGCACCCATGAAATTAAGTATGTGAATACCCTACAACCCAGCAGTCCTGCTTCTGGGCATATATTCCAGAGAAATTCTCACACAGGTCTTAAGAAAATATAGTTGAGGTTGTTCATGGCAGCACTGTTTGTGGTAGTGAGGAATCAGAAGCAATCAGGTGTTCACCACCATAGGACAGGATAAACAAACTGAATATTCATAGGATGGAAAACTATAAAACAAAAGTAATAAACTAGATTTACATATAGCCACATGGATAGATCTCTAAAATCCCCAGCATTGAGAGAAAAAAGTAAGAAACAGAATAGTATTTATAGCACAATTCCATTTACAGAAATGTAAAACAACACTGTGTATTTTCATGGATATGCATATAAATAAACATATGGAAGATGGATTGAAAGTATACATACATTAATTACACTGGAGAGGCTCACTAAGTTGGGCAGGAGAATGAGAGTGAGGATAGGGACTGATGGGGAAGAAGAAGAATAGAACAAATAAAGTAAAAGAGCAGCCTTCAGTGAACTGGTGATAATGTGCCATGAATTGCAGATTATGATTAACTAAACTCTGAAGTCCACAACAAATAAACCAAAACAACACATGTGAGGATGGTTGGAGCTCCTTTGCAGGGGCATGTGCCAGTAGGATAAGGTCCACTGGTAGGAGCGGTGTGGGGAGCAGTGCCAACAGCAGCTTTCTAACCAGGCTGTTTCTACAGTGGACCCTTAGCTGTGGTTCCTGCTGCCTGCCTTCCTTGCTCCCACTCCATGTTCTCAGCCTGATTCTCCAGACTTCTATGAGCTACCTGATAACTTCACAATAAATCTCTTTTCTAGGCTGGGCGCAGTGGCTCACACCTGTAATCCCAGCACTTTGGGAGGCCCAGGCAGGCAGATCACCTGAGGTCGGGAGTTCGAGACCAGCCTGACCAACATTGAGAAACCCTGTCTGTACTAAAAATACAAAAAATTAGCCAGGCGTGGTGGCACATGCCTATAATCCCAGGTACTCAGGAGGCTCAGGCAGGAGAATCGTTTGAACCCAGGAGGCAGAGGTTGCAGTGAGCTGAGATCATACCATTTTGAGATGGAGTCTCACTCTGTCGCCCAGGCTGGAGTACAGTGATGTGATCTTGGCTCACTGCAACCTCCGCCTCCAGGGTTCAAGCGATTCTCCTGCTTCAGCCTCCTGAGTAGCTGGGACTACAGGTGCACACCACCACGCCTGGCTAATTTTTGTATTTTTAGTAGAGATGGGGTTTCACCATGTTGTCCAGGATGGTCTCCATCTCTTGACCTCCTGATCCGCCTGCCTCAGCCTCCCAAAGTGCTGGGATTACAGGCGTGAGCCACTGCACCTGGCCACATCGTACATTTTGTTGGAGAACATCCTCGAGTAACTTCTTAAGAAAGGTAAATTTTGGGGTCTTTACATATCTGAATATGTAGTCATTATTTTACCTTCATATTTCAATGATAGTTTGGCTTTAGAATTCTATGTTAGAAACAGTTTTTCCTCTGAATTTTGAAGATACTGCTTTAGACTGTAGTGTCGCTGATTAAAAGTCACATGCTAATATTATTGTCATTCCTTTGCTGGCAACCTGTTTTCTCTACATCTGGAAGCTTAATTTTTTTTCTTCATACTTAGTGTTTTGAAATGTCACAATGATGTGCCCAGCAGTGGGGTTTTCCCTCATCTACGTTGCTGGGCACCTGGTGGGTGGGCCCTTTCAATCTGAAGACTCGTGTCCCCCTGCTCTGAGAAGCTGCTGTTTTATTTCTTTGCTTACTTTCTCCGTTCTTTTTAGAACTCCTGTCAGTTGGATATTGGATCTCCTGGATGATTATCTTCTCACATATGTATTTTCCATGTCTTTGTTTTTTTAAATTCTATATTATGGGACCTTGTTTTGACTTTATCTTCTGCTGGACACCTTTATTTTGGCAGTCATTTTTCATTTCTCAGCATTCTTATTCTCCAAAGATGCCTTTTCATAGCATCCTTTTCTTCTTTTTTTTAATGGATGAAGTATCGTCTATGTATGTGTACTTAATAGAACTTTGCTGGCATCTTACAGATAACAGAAGATAATTATCAGGCCAGACAGGAAACATTTCAAAGGATACCAGATATAACCTCTCCAGGAGAAGGTCACTTATGCCTTTCTGAGGAACACTGCCTACTGGCTGTCCCTCTCCATAACCTCCCAGTTTCATACCATGTGTGGGCAAGATTGTCTTCCACCACCATATGGCTCTCGCCATGTGCTCCCTGCCTGCAATCCAGGTCTCCAGCTCTCACCGTGGCATCAAAGACAGGAGGCCATTTTCGCATTCTCTACTCCCAGGCCAACTGCATTTCCTGCTCCCATGTAACACTCGCCATATCAATTTTCTTTCTGGGATTCTAACACACCTGCCTCACAGTGGTGATCTGGGCTCCGTAGCCCATAAGAGGCCATCACAGTACTCAGCAGCACATGTCACAGAGTAGGTTGTTTTAAAGTTAAATAACCGTGTATGTAGTAGGGCCAACAATCCAGCCTCATTCCTTTTTACAGTGCTTCCTCCAACAGGAGTCAATAGCAATTCAAATCTGCATGTCTCCTGATGTGGTCCCAATGGGGTATCTTCTGTGAGCAAAGGCCTGAGAAAAAATATGCACACATATCTCTCAAAAACAAACAATTTTCAGTTGGGCATTTTAGTCCCAACATGAATTGGGACTAAACATGAATCTAGTCCCAATTCATGTTTAGGATAAAAAATTAACTCAGTGGAAGCATAGTACTATAAAGGACACCCAGATAATATCAGTACACAGAACATTTAACATTCTAATCATAGTGGATATCTGCTGAGTGCTTACTCTGTGGCAGGCACTTGAGTTACTTTCATTTCATAAACAAGGAAAATGAAGCTCCCGGGTGTCATTTGCCCAGGGTCACAGAGCTAATAAATGGCAGACAGGAAATTGCACCAGGACTGTCTAACCACAGTCAACCAGTGTTAACTGCTACACAGAGCTGTCCTGGTTTCCATCGGCCACATTCAGGTTAATAGTGATAGCACAATTTTCTCTAAGATCAGTAGGTGTATACCTGAGATACCTCAGTCTAAGTAAAGAGCATATTCTGGTAAGTTTGCTTCCAAGGTGAATTGCTATCCTTTGCTCTGGAAATAGAAAACTATTACCAGCATTTATTTTTAAGATTTCTTTTTTCATAGAAACCATAACACTTTATTTTTTAATTTTAATTTAATTTTATTTATTATTTTTGAGACAAGTCTTGTTCTGTCGCCCAGCTAGAGTGCAGTGGCGCAATCTTGGCTCACTGCAACCTTGGCCTCCTGGGTTCAAGCGATTCTCCTGCCTCAGTCTTTGGAGTAGCTGGGATTACAGGCATGTGTCACCATGCCTGGCTAATTTTTGTATTTTTAATACAGACAGGGTTTCACCATGTTAGCCAGGCTGGTCTCAAACTCCTGACCTCAGGTGATCCGCTCGCCTCGGCCTCCCAAAGTGCTGGGATTACAGGTGTGAGCCACCATACCCGGCCTAATTTTTAATTTTTATCAAAGGAATACATATACATACTTAAAAAAATAAAACAGTGCTAAGATATACCTAATAAAACCCAGCAATATCCTGTCCTACTCCTTCCCACTGCCGGTCCTGCTCCCTAGAGGCAACTACTTCCAAATCCCTTGTTCCTTGCCACCTCCCACTCAGAGGCTGAAGAGCCAGATACTTTCTTAGCCTCCCTTGCAGCTAAGGATGACTACGTGACCTGGCTTTGGCCAGTGAGATGTTTGGCTGAGGGCCTTCTGAAAAAGTATTTGCTTTCCTGAGCAGAGGCACACATAGCTGATGTTGTCTGCTTCTTTCTTTCTGCTTTGAATATAGTCATGCCGTCTGGAGCTGTGATAGCCATCTTGTGACCACGTGGGGATGAGCACGAGGAAGAAGACAACATGTGAAGGGAGCAAGTCAGAAAGAGCCCAATTTCTTGATGGCATCATTGAGCAGCTGAACCCGTGCCACAGTTCCTGTTAACTGAAAAAATAAATAAAGCCATATGTGTTTAAGCCACTATCAGTTGAGTTTTTTGTTAC
>NW_012110319.1:442280-443888 GCF_000951045.1 Mandrillus leucophaeus | reverse complement strand
TAAATAAAAGTAAAAATAAAAAAAATAAAGTGACTGAGTAAGGACCTGTACAATCTGCTGGAGGACCCCTAAGTATGGAAAATAGAGGCCTTTGCTTTGGGACTGTTTGGTTTCTTTGGAGAACCCGCTGATATTTTGCTGGAGTGTAGATACTTGTTGGCTGGTGTGATTTCTACCCATGAGCATGGGGGAGATAAGGGGGCAATTAACTGTTCCAACATGAGTTGGGGGAGATTAACTGTTCCAACAGACACTTTCACACACTTTCAATTATGTTTGAGGCTTTATGTCTTGCTCCCACCATCAGGATACCTTTACTGCGCCTCTCCAGGATTTGGCAGGGTAGATGAGCTCTCTCCCAGTGGATCTCTTCCCACAAGTGGACTCTGCTCATGCCTTTCCCTGCCCTGCTTTCTCAGTTACCATCCCTCCCACCCCCTTTCTGCTTGCCAGAAAGTTGTTGAAATCTCTCTCCCATTGATAGGAGCTCCTCCAGTTTTCTTTGGAGTTGTGAGTTTATACCCTTGATCCTTTTATTTTGTGGAGTCTTAAGAATTAGAGGAGACAAATGCATTCCACCTTCTTGAATGGCAGTACTACCTGAATTTCAACTGCTCCAGATTTTCTGGAAACACCAAGTCTGTAGACCAACATTTGCGAACCACTGGCAATAGAAAAAGCCTGGGTTTGGGAATCTGACGGGTTTGGGTTTGAATTCTGACTCCTTTCCCTCCCTTTCTTCCTTCCTTCCTTCCTTCCTTCCTTGTCTCACTGCGACACCCAGGCTGGAGTGCAATGGCGCGATCTCGGCTCACTGCAACCTCCGCCTCCCAGGTTCAAGCATTTCTCCCGCCTCAGCCTCCCGAGCAGCTGGGATTACAGGTGCCTGCCACCACACCCAACTAATTTTTGTATTTTTAGTAGACACAGGGTTTCACCATGTTGGCCAAGCTAGTCTCAAACTCCTGACCTCAAGTGATCCGCCCACCTCAGCCTCCCAAAGTTCTGGGATTACAGGCATGAGCCACCGAGCCTGGCCACCATTATTTCCTAATTTAGCAATTTGAGACATTATCTCTTGACATCTTATGGTAGAACAGGATTTACCTCTTTTCTATCTCTTCCACACACACACCTACTTTCCCTCCCTTCATTCTTCCAATATGTTTATATCCCAACTTCTAGTAAATCAGTAGTCACTACAGAGCCAAGAAGTATACTATAATTACCTTTTTTTTCATTTTTTTATATTCCTGATTTTAATAATTGCTTGGTCTTTTCCCACACTTGAAATGTGCCTAGTCTTAGTTTTTCCCATTTGTTTCATCAGTTTGTTCATAAATCTTTTTTCTTCACAAATGTTCAAACCTATCAATCCATTGATTTTTTTTTTTTTTTTTTTTTTAAGACAGAGTCTTGCTCTATCCCCCAGACTGGAGTGTAGTGGTGCACTCTTGGCTCACTGCAACCTCCACCTCCTGGGTTCAAGCGATTCTCATGCCCTAGCCTCCCCCAAGTAGCTGGGATTACAGGTGCCTGCCACCATGCCCAGCTAATTTTTGTATTTTTGGTAGAGACATAGTTTCACAATGTTGGCCAGGCTGCTCT
>NW_012110319.1:433464-440615 GCF_000951045.1 Mandrillus leucophaeus | reverse complement strand
TTTCACCATGTTGGCCAGGCTGGTCTCAAACTCCTGACCTCAGGTGATCCACCTGCCTCGGCCTCCCAAAGTGCTGGGATTACAGGTGTGAACCACTGCACCCGTTCGAATTCTGACTCTTTGGACCTCCTTGCTCAATTCATATCCATGGGCCTCAATTTTCTTCTCTATAAAATAATGTTCCAGGTAAAATATAGTCCCAGGTAGAATAGTCAGGTCTACCTGATAGGGTTCTGGGAAGATTTCCTTAGATACTGTATGTAAAGCATCCAACACAGGGCTTGGTATACAGTAGGTGTCAAAAAAAATAGGAGTGATCACTTTTTTTTTTTTTGAGATGGAGTCTCACTCTGTTACCCAGGCTGTAGTGCAGTGGCACGATCTCAGCTCCCTGTACCTCTGCCTCCCGGGTTCAAGCGATTCTCCTGCCTCAGCCTCCTGAGTAGCTGGGACTACAGGCGCGTGCCACCATGCCCGGCTAATTTTTTTGGAGTGATCGCTTTTTAATGGAAGCAAGCGGCAAATGTGATTGGAAAGATTTGAATCAGGGTTTTGGAGGGCCTGGAATGCCAGGACTTCTTCTTGTGACACTGAGAAACCTTGACCATCTTGTGAGAATCTATGAGATTGTTCCCTCAGTCTGGTCTGAGGAGGGAGCAAGAAGCCCTTGGCCCAGCAGCTCTTGGGTTAAAATCTTCGTCTGCATCTGAGTTATTTGTAACCCGTTGTCATGGCAACAAGTTTGGCAAGCAAGCCAGTGCTGCAAGCTCCTGACAGTGCGGAGGGGAGGGCGGTGGGAGAAGACAGAAGATTTGGAAGGGGGGTGGTCTGTGACCAGCGCCTCACTTTCCTCTGATTTGTCTGAAGCTTTCAGCTGGAGATGAGAGTGACCGTCCTCTAGGGAGAATCATTGGACGTTGGAGACTCTCCTCCCCAATCTCCTGATATTTCAGATATGAAAAGAGGGCCAGAGAGGTCCAGCAGCTGGCTCAACACCACACAGCAAGTCAGAGACAGGACTAGACTTTTCTAAAAAGGACTTAGGGCCATGGAACTGAAGCATAACAAACCAGGAGGGGACCTTTGGAAATGTTTCGTCCACCTCCCCACCAACACACACATGCCTTTTTGTGTTGTTCATATGACGAACCTGGACCCAGAGTAGTTCAGAACAGACTCAGCTTCACACAGCAATTCTGGTGGTGACTTGGGATCAAAACCCAGAGGACTCGGGTCTCACAGACCTGGGTATTTCCTGAGGAAGTGGCAGTTTAGGAGTCACGGTCCAGAGAAGCCCCTCTCTGCTGACTGCCAAGACAGGGCCTCCCAGGGTAACATTGATTTGACTGCCTTGGCCTTTGAGCTCCTCAAATTCAACACGCATGTGTCCAGGTCACATTTCCCCTCCCCTGCGCCCTCTTTTTTCTGCATGTATGTGTGTCCTCCTGCCTGTGGCATTGCTGTTGCCCAAATGGCAACCCAGCGCCACCCCACCCTGGACCAAACACACCTGTCACATGCTTCCCATCCATATTGCCTACAGGGCTAGGCATTTCTTGAACATTCTCTTATGTAATTCATTCCTCCCAATTATCATTCTCCATCTCCCAGTTTAGCAGGTGGAAACCTAAAGGACCAGAGAAAAATAGTGACTGGCCCAAAGTCACACAGTGAGTCTTAGCCCGAATCCCTCCTCCTCATAATGATCCTCCTCATTTTACATGTTTCTGCCCATTCTATCCCACACTGATTTCTCAGCGCTCAGAGTTCCTCTGGCACTTATCTTTGTCTTAATCACCCCCTTAAACTTGTGCAATTTCCTCTGTGTTCTCTGCCTTATGTGCAGCCTAAAATTCTCCTGTCTCCTCATAGCTGATTCCTCACCAAGTCCAGTTGAGTCTCTCCTTTTTGTATGTCAAATCTACCTTCTTTCCTCATCTTCTGCCACTATCCTGTTCCAGTCTCAACATCCCTCACATGAATGACCCCAAATCTACTCCCTAGCTTCCAGACTGGCCATTTTCAACCTAATATTCGGCACACCACCAGTGAGAGGGCATTGATGCGAGTCAACACAACCTTTCCTTCTATGACACTCCATACCCCACAGGGTAAAGTCTAGCTGCTTGATTGGTAATTAAGGTCACATAAGTTCTGGCCCCTGCCAGACCTCTTGAGTCTCATCACCTGCCACTCTCGGCCTCACACCCTGTGCTCTGACCACTGAGCACATAACTATAAGTGCAACTAACTACAAGTGTTTCCTAGACTGCACGAGTTTTGTTTTGTTTTGTTTTTCCCTAGGTGTCTTTGCAATGTCTTCTGCATGGAAGGCCTTTCACACTGATACCCAAACCCCATTAACTCAGCTGTTCAAGTGTCACTTTATTCATGCAGCCTATGTTTGTTCCCAAGTTGGATGGCATCCCGTCATCTGGGCTCCCACAGCGCCCCTCTGCTCCTGTACGGTGCAGAATTGTTGTCTGGGGCTCTCTCCTTTCAGACAGGAAGCTCCCTGAGGGCAGGAATTCTGTCTCCAGCAAAGCCCAGCACCTGGATGGTCCCAAAGGGAAGGGTCGGCGAATATTCATTGAAGGAATCCAGGAGCATGAATGGCTGGATGACGAATGAAATTTCTTTTCTGCTCTGTGATTGCGCACTCCAGCCCGAGGGCCTGCGTGACGTCACTTCTTGCCTAGCAACAGTTTTCCCTGAGCCCCGGGTCTTGGCTTATGGGGGCGTGGCTTGTGTCAGCTGACGCAGGGTAAGGTGGCCGAGCAGCCCAAACCAGATAGGTCTTCAGCAGGGAGGCATGGTAGAAGTGCGGATTGAAAGTGAGAGCCTTATGAAGTATGTGATATTATTTCCCCTCCCCCTGATAGGTAAGAAAACTCAGGCACAGGGAGACCTAGGTGACTCGCCAAAGCTACACAGCTAAGTACCGATGTGGTGGGCGCCCAACTCTGATCAACTCCGTCACTTTTCACATTATCCCGTCCTCTCAGCATTCCCTTTGGACAACAGGGTAGTTAATGGCGAAGTCGTGCCTGGAACCTGGGTCTTACAGAAATAACTGTCAAGGTAGAAGAGAGAGAAGAAATTATATTTTGAACACCTACTGTGACATTGTGCAGTGGATGGCCCAGAGCTAGAATGCCAGACCAGACAGGGCACTTTTTACATATTTAAAAAAAAAAAAAAAAAAAAAGAGCCTGGGCCCGGTGGCTCACACCTGTAATCCCAGTGCTTTGGGAGGCCTAGGCGGGTGGATTACTTGAAGACAAGAGCTTGAGACCAGCCTGGACAATATATTGTGACCCCGTCTGTATAGTAACAACAAAAATTATCCAGGTGTGGTGGCACACGCCTGTAGTCCCAACTACTTGGGAGGCCAAGGTGGGAGGACCACTTGAGCCTGGGAGGTGGAGGCTGCAGTGAGCCGAGATCACACTACTGCACTCCAGCCTGGGTGACAGAGCAAGACCCTGTCTCAAAAAATTCTTAGGAACTCCTTAAAATATATACACATGTGCAAATGTTTCTGATGTTAGAAGTAAAATTCATTTAATACATTGAAATATTTGTCTTTGGGTGTAAAGGGAGTAGAAATACAGGAGAAAAAATAGAATTAACAAGCGAAAGGAATCAAGAGAGGAGCCTTGAACAAACTAATGATGACTTCTGTCCCACCGGAAGTAATGTGTTCATTGATGAAAATTTAGGGAAAGAAAAACTTCCTACCGTCTAAATACAACCAGTGTTAGCATCTTGGTGTATTTAGGCTTTTATCTAGGCCTAGAAAAACCATATTTGGGATCATGCTGTATGTTCAATTACATACTGCCATTTTCACATAAACATTTCCCATTAAAATTTTTATAAACATCATTTAAATGGCCACAAAATATTCCATTGAGTGGATATACTTACGGAATTCCTTTCTGTGTGGGTTTTGGCATTTATTTTATTTTTTTCTTGCTTTCTTTAGATTTGTTTGGCCAGGTTTTAGGTTTGATTTTCTCTGTGTCTTATTTTGGGAGGTAGCATAGAGAGATTG
This sequence comes from Mandrillus leucophaeus, assembly GCF_000951045.1. Lineage (NCBI taxonomy): Eukaryota > Metazoa > Chordata > Mammalia > Primates > Cercopithecidae > Mandrillus > Mandrillus leucophaeus. Next base: position 436,558 of record NW_012110319.1, on the reverse strand, counting down.
TTGTTTGAGAGAAGTAAGGGACAGCAGGGTAGGCTTTTGGGAAGTAATAGTATTTGAGGAGAATTTTGAAGTATGTAATGCATGCATAGGATAAAACCTTCAAGTGACACAAGAGGTTATACAGTGAAAACTGTCTCTTTCTCACTGCTTATCCTCAATTCCCCAGATCTCCACTGGGGCTCTCCACTGTTACCAGTTTTTTGTAGGACCTTTGTGTGAACATTCTAAGGCTACACAAGTGTGTGTATGGGGGAGGGTGTCTATTTTTTTTTTCATTTTAAACAGCTTTATTGAGATATAATTCATTTACCATACAATTCACCCCTTTAGAGTATAGAATTCAATGGCTTTTAGTATACCCATAGTTTTCAATCATCACCACAATCAATTTTAGAATATTTTTCATTGCTCCTGTCCGTTTTCACACTGCTATAAAGAACTGCCAGAATCTGGGTAATTTATAAAGAAAATAAGTTTAATTGACTCACAGTTTTGCATAGCTGTAGGGGCCTCAGGAAACTTACATGGTGGCAGGGGAAGCCGGCACGTCTTACATGATGGCAGGAGAGAGAGAGTGCGTGTGAAGAAGGAACTGTCAAACACTTATAAAACCATCAGACCTCGTGAAGATTCTCTCACTATCATGAAAACAGCATGGGATAAACTGCCCCCATGATCCAATCACCTTCCACTAGGTCCCTCCCTCGACATGTGGGGATTACAATTCAAGATGAGATTTGGGTGGGGACACAGAGCCAAATCATATCAACTCCAAAAAGAAACCCTATACCCCTTAGCCATAACTCCCCAGTGTCCCCATTCCCCATCACCAAACAACCACTAATCTACTTTCTGTCTCTGTAGATTTTCCTGTTCTGAACATTTCATATAAAAGGAATCATACAAAATGTGGCCTTCTGTGATTGACTTCTCACTAGCATGATGTTTTCAAGGTTCATACATGATGTAGCATATATCGGTATTTCCATTTCTTTAATAAAGACATAGAGACTTTATTTTTATTTTTTGTCTGTTTATTTTATGAGACAGGATCTCTCCCTGTTGCCCACGTTGGAGTGCAGTGGTGTGATCATGGCTCACTACAGCCTTGACCTCCCACCTCAGCTCCCCGAGTAGCTGGGACCACAGCCATGCACCACCACACCCAGCTAATTTTTAAATTCTCTGTAGAGACGGGATCTCCCTATGTTGCCTAGACTGGTCTCAAACTCCTAGGCTCAAGTGATCCTCCCATCTTGGCCTCCCAAAGTGATGGGATTACAGGCATGAGCCACCATGTCCAACCCTAGACTTTATTTTTTTGAACTGTTTTAGGTTTACACAAAAATTGGGTGGAAAGTGCACAGAGTTTCCATAAACACCCTCACCCTACTACAGTTTCCTCTATTATTAACATGTGATACATTTGCTAAAACTGATGAGCCAATATTGGTACGTTATTATTATTATTATTATTATTTGAGACAGAGTCTCACTCTGTCGCCCAGCCTGGATGCAGTGGTGCGATCTTGGCTCACTGCAACCTCCGCCTCCTGGGTTCAAGTGATTCTCCTGCCTCAGCCGCCTGAATAGCTGGGATTACAGGTGCGCACCACCACACCAGGCTAATTTTTGTATATTTAGCAGAGATGGGGTTTCACCATGTTGGCCAGGCTGGTTTTGAACTCCTGACCTTGTGATCCACCTGCCTTGGCCTCCCAAAGTGCTGGGATTACAGGCGTGAGCCACCGTGCCCAGCCTTGTACATTATTATTAACAAAAGTTCATAGTTTGCTTTAGGGTTCACTCTTGGGGTTGTACATTCTGTGGGTTTTGACAAATGTCTAATGTCATGTATCCACCATTACAATATCATACAGAGTAGTTCCATTGCCCTAAAAAATCCTCTGTGCTTGACTGAGCGTGGTGGCTCCTGCCTATAATCCCAGTACTTTGGGAGGCCAAGGCTGGTGGATCACGAGGTCAAGAGATTGAGACCATCCTGGCCAATATGGTGAAACCCTGTCTCTACTAAAAATACAAAAAATAGCTGGGTGTGGGAGGCTGAGGCAGGAGAATTGCTTGAACTGGGAGGTGGAGGTTGCAGTAAGCCGAGATCGCGCCACTGCACTTCAACATGGCGACAGAGCAAGACTCTGTCTCAAAAAAAAAAAAAAAATCCTCTGTGCTCTCTACCTATTCACCTTTCTCCTTCCCTCAAACCCCTGGCAACTATTGACTGACCTTTTACTTTTCCATAGTTGGCTTTTCCCGAATGTCATATAGTTGGAATCATATAGTATGTAGCCTACAGTATGAAGGAAGGATTGGTGTCCTCCACTTAGCAATATGCATTTAAGTTTCCTCCATGGCTTTTCATGGCTTGATAGCTCATTTTTTATTGCCAAATAGTATTCCATTGAATGGATGTACCACAGTGTGTTTTCTCAGTCACCTTGGTTGCTTCCAAGTTTTAGCCCAAGTTTTAGTAACTTTGAAAACAACTACTATAAACATTCATGTGCAGATTTTTATGTGGACACAAATTTTCAGGTCATTTTGGGTAAATATCAAGAAGCATGATTGCTGGATTATATGGTAAGAGTATGTTTATCTTTGTAAGGAACTATTCCAACGTGGCTGTACTATTTTACATTCCCACTTTGCAATGAGGATTCCTATTGCTCTATATTCCTTGTCAGCATTTGATGCTGCCAGTGTTTTGGATTTTAACCATTCTAATAGGGGTGTGGTGATATCTTATTGTTATTTTAATTCTCAATTCCCTAGTGATACATGATGTTGAGCATCTTTTCATATGCTTCTTTGCCATCTGTATATCTTCTTTGCTGAGGTGTCTGTTCAGATCTTTTGCCCACTTTTAAATTGGATTGTTTACATTCTTATCGTTGAGGGTTTTTTTCTTTTTAAAAAAGAACTACTGGCCGGGCGTGGTGGCTCACGTGTGTAATCCCAGCACTTTGGGGGGCTGAGGTGGGTAAATCACGAGGTCAGGAGTTCAAGACCAGCCTGGCCAACATGGTGAAACCTTGTCTCTACTAAAAATACAAAAAATTAGCTGGGCGTAGTGGTG
>NW_012110319.1:430317-432659 GCF_000951045.1 Mandrillus leucophaeus | reverse complement strand
AAAAAAAAAAAAAAAATTAAAAGTCATTGCTAAAGCCAAAGTCACCTGGATTTTCTCTTATGTCACCTTCTAGGAATTTTGTATTTTTGCATATTATACTTAGGCCTATGATCCATTTTGAGTTAATATTTGCGAAAGGTGTATGGTCTGTGTCTAGATGAATGTTTTTGCGTGTAGATGTCCAGTTGTTCCAGCACCATTTTGTCGAAAAGGTTATCCTTCTTCCATTGAATTGCCTTCGCTCCTTTGTCAAAAGTCGGTTATATTTGTGTGTGTCTGTTTCTGGGCTGTCTATTCTGTTCCATTGATCTATTTGTCTATTCTTTTATCAATACCACACTATCTTGATAACTGTAGCTTTATATAGTAAGTCTTGAAGTCAGGTAGTGTCAGTCTTCTGACTTTGTTTTCCTCCTTCAATATTGTGTTGGTTATTCTGGCTCCTTTGCCTTTCCAGATAAAATTTAGAATTAGTGGCCAGGCGCGGTGGCTTATGCCTGTAATCCCAGCACTTTGGGGGGATGAGGCGGGTGGATTGCTAGGTCAGGAGTTCGAGAGCAGCCTGGCCAACATGGTGAAACCCCATCTCTACTAAAAATACAAAAATTAGCTGGGCTCAGTGGCGGGAGCCTGTAATCCCAGCTACTGGGGAGGCTGAGGCAGGAAAATTGCTTGAACCCGGGAAGTGGAGGTTGCGGTGAGCCAAGATCGCATTACTGCATTCCCAGCCTGGGTGACAGAGCAAGACTCCATCTCGGGAAAAAAAAAATAGAATTAATTTGTTGATACCCAACAAATAACTTAGTGGGATTTTGTTTGGAATTGTGCTGAATCTATAGATCAAGTTGGCAAGAGCTAATGTCTTGATAATATTGAGTCCTCCTATCTATATACAATAAATAGCTCTCCATTTATTTATATTTTCTTTGATTTCTTTCAGAGTTTTATAGTTTTCCTCATGTAGATCTTGTATATATTTTGTTAGATTTATTCCTAAATATTTCGTTTTCTTGGTGCTAATGTGATACTGTGTTTTTTATTTTAAATTCCAACTATTCATTGCTGGTATATAAGAAAGCACTTGAGGCTGGACACACCTGTAATCTTAGCACTTTGGGAGGCCAAGGCAGGAGGATCACTTGAGCCCAGGAGTTCAAGACCAGCCTGGGTAACATAGTGAGACCATGTCTCTATTTTTTTTAAAAAAAAAAAAAGAAGAAGGCACTTGACTTTTATATATTAACCTTGTATCCTGCAACCTTGCTATAATTGCTTATTAGTTCCAGGAGGTTTTTTTTTTGGTTGTTGATTCCTTGGGATTTTAAACATAACAGTCATGTCATCTGCAAAGAGAGATTATTTTATTTATTCCATCCTAATCTGTGTACTTTTTCTTGTCATATTGCATTAGCTAGGACTTCTAGTATGATATTAAATAGGAGGAGTGAGAGCAGACATCCATGGCTTGTTCCTGACCTTGGGGAGAAAGCTTCTAGTTTCTCACCAGTAAATATGGCACTAGCTATAGGTTTTTTGTAGATTTTTTTTTTTTTTTGAGACAGAGTTGCACTCTTGTTGCGTAGGCTGGAGTGCAATGGCACAATCTCAGCTCACTGCTGCCTCTGCTTCCTGGGTTCAAGAGATTCTCCTGCCTCAGCCTCCCAAGCAACTGGGATTACAGGCATGCGCCACCACACCCAGCTAATTTTGTGTTTTTAGTAGAGACAGGGTTTCACCATATTGGTCAGGCTGGTCTTGAACTCCTGACCTCAGGTGATCCACCCAACTTGGCCTCCCAAAGTGCTGGGATTACAGGAATGAGCCATCACATCTGGCCTTTTTGTTTGTTTGTTTATTTTGAGGTAGAGTCTTGCTCTGTTGCCCAAGCTAGAGTGCAGTGGTGCAATTATGGCTTACTGCAGCCTCAACCTGCCAGGCTCAAGCACTGCTCCCACTTCAGCCTCCTGAGTAGCTGGGACCACAGGTGCATGCCAACACCCTGGCTAATTTTTGTAGAGACTAGGTTTTGCCACATTGCCCAGGCTGGTCTCAAACTCCTGGGCTCAAGCAATTAGTCCACCTTGGCCTTCTAAAGTGCTGGGATTTTTGTTTTTTTGAGATGGATTCTTGCTCTGTCGCCAAGGCTGGAGTGCAGTGGTGTATTGTGGCTCACTGCAATCTCCGCCTCCCTGGTTCAAGTGATTCTCCTGTCTCAACCTCCTGAGTAGCTGGAATTACAGGTGCCCACCACCACGCCTGGCTAATTTTTGTATTTTTAGTAGAGACAGGGTTTCACCATGTTGGCCAGGCTGGTCTCAAACTCCTGACCTCAAGGGATCCAC
>NW_012110319.1:424743-425362 GCF_000951045.1 Mandrillus leucophaeus | reverse complement strand
AAATCACGAGGTCAGGAGTTCAAGACCAGCCTGGCCAACATGGTGAAACCTTGTCTCTACTAAAAATACAAAAAATTAGCTGGGCGTAGTGGTGGGCGCCTGTAATCCCAGCTACTTGGGAGGCTGAGGCAGTAGAATCACTTGAACCTAGGAGGCGGAGGTTGCAGTGAGCCAAGATCACGCCACTACACTCCAGCCCAGGAGAGAGTGCAAGACTTCATCTCAAAAAAAAAAAAAAAAAAATTATTATTGTTTTTTCTTATAGGGATGGCATTTTGCCATGTTGCCCAGGCTGGTCTTGCACTCCTGGACTCAAGCAATCTACTCACCTTGGCCTCCCAACGTGCTGGGATTACAGGCATTAGCCACCGTGTCTAGCCTTATTGTTGAGTTTTAAGAGGTAATTGTATCTTTTAGATACCAGTTCTTTATTAGATATGTGTTTTGCAGATATTTTCCCCATTCTGTGGCTTGTCTTTTCATTCTCTTAAACGTATCTTCAGTAGAGCACAGGTTTTTAATTTTAATGAAACCAAATTTATCAGTTTTTTCTTTTATGCATTGTGCATTTGGTGTTTTTTTCTTTTATGCATTAGGCATTTGGTGTTGTATCTAAAAA
>NW_012110319.1:419251-420338 GCF_000951045.1 Mandrillus leucophaeus | reverse complement strand
TACAGGTGCCCACCACCACGCCTGGCTAATTTTTGTATTTTTAGTAGAGACAGGGTTTCACCATGTTGGCCAGGCTGGTCTCAAACTCCTGACCTCAAGGGATCCACCCGCCTTGGTCTCCCAAAGTGTTGGGATTACAGGCATGAGCCACTGTGCCCAGCTGTAGATGTTTTTTAGCTATGTTTTTTTCCATTAGGATTTTTTGAATTTTTATTTTGACAATTTCAGACTTACAGAAAAGTTTCAAGAATAGTACAAAGAATTGCTGTATACTCTTCACCTAGATTTGTTAAATGTTCACATTTTACCACATTTGTTTAGCCTACTCTGTTTCTTCCTCTGTCTCACAGATGTATTCTGTTCCATTGATCTATTGATCTGTTTATGTATCTATCTATCTATATATTTATATGTGTATTCTTTATGTATATTCTTTATATATATTTATATTTTCCCCTGAACCAATTGATAGTCAGTTGCAGACATGATGCCTTTTTATTCCTAAATACTTCAATGAGTATTTCCTAAAATAAGGAATTGTGTTATATAAACACTGAATAATTATTAAAAATCAGGAAATTCACATCAATAACAATACTATTATATATAGAATCTACAGACCTCCAACTCCCGGGTTCAAGTGATTCTCCTGCCTCAACCTCCTGAGTAGCTGGGATTACAGGCGCGAGCCACCACACCTGGCTAATTTTTGTACTTTTAGTAGAGACAGAGTTTCACTTTGGGAGGCTGAGGTGGGCGGATCACGAGGTCAGGAGTTCGAGACCAGCCTGACCAACATGGTGAAACCCCATCAGTGACCCCTCAGTGCCCTGGCAAGAAGGACCTGCAAATGACAATCCGGAGCAGGGACATCCCACCAAGAGAGAGAGGAATGCCTGAGGAGGGTCCCAGAAGGATAAATCACTCCAGTGTAATAGGTTAGGAATTTGAAGACTGAGGCTCTAGTCCCAGCTCTGCTACCCACTGATTGTGAGATCAGGGGTAGCCACATAGCCTCTTTGAACTTTTGTTCTCTTGCCTGGCTACCTCACAGAGTTGTTAAGAGAATCAAATTAAATAATGACTC
>NW_012110319.1:414137-414851 GCF_000951045.1 Mandrillus leucophaeus | reverse complement strand
GCGGTGGCTCAAGCCTGTAATCCCAGCACTTGGGGAGGCCGAGACGGGCGGATCACGAGGTCAGGAGATCGAGACCATCCTGGCGAACACGGTGAAACCCCGTCTCTACTAAAAAAATGCAAAAAACTAGGTGGCGGGCACCTGTAGTCCCAGCTACTCAGGAGGCTGAGGCAGGAGAGTGGCATAAACCCGGAAGGCGGAGCTTGCAGTGAGCTGAGATCCAGCCACTGCACTCCAGCCTGGGTGACAGAGCGAGACTCCGTCTAAAAAAAAAAAAAAAAAAAAGAAGAAACAGAAAGAAAAGAAAATATAATTGATCTAGGTTACAGGAGAACCCCAGTGATCTGTGTCCCTTCTTTACCTCATGTGCCAGTGAATTTCAGGGACACTCCTTCAGCAAATTTTGAGTTAGTTAATGCTACCAAACCTACCATCACTTATACTTCTTAGTAACTGTGGCAGGTAACCTCTAAGATGACCCCCAATGATCCAGACTCTTGGTATTCACCCCTTTGTTATTTTTTGTTTGTTTGTTTTGTTTTGTTTTGTTTTTTGAGACAAAGTTTCGCTGCTGTTGCTCAGGCTGGGGCACAATGGCGCGATCTCGGCTCACAGCAACCTCTGCCTCCTGGGTGAATGGTGTGAACCAAGTGAGCCAAGATCGTGTCATTTCTCTCCAGCCTGGGTGACAGAGCAAGACTCTGTCTCCAAAAA
>NW_012110319.1:405018-413997 GCF_000951045.1 Mandrillus leucophaeus | reverse complement strand
AAGAAGAAGAGAAGAAAAGAAAAGAAAATTAGCAAGGCGTGGTGGCATACACCTGTAGTCCCAGCTACCCAAGAGGTTGAGGTGGGAGAATCACTTGAGCCCAGAAGGTTGAGGCTGCAGTGAGCTGTGATCACATCACTGCACTATAGCCTGGGCGACAGAACAAGGTCCTGTCTCAAAAAACAAAAACAATAACAATAAAAAACTATAAAACTATGCTTTGTAGCTTGCTAGACTATGATTATCTCTTTTGTTGGCTTTGATGAAGCAAGCTGCCATGTTGGGGAGGTCCATGTGGCAAGGAACTGAAGAGCAGCATCCAGCCAGAAACTGAGGCTGTCAGTCTAACAGTCTTTGACGAATTGAAAATCTGCCAATAACCAGGTGATCTTGGAGGTGGCTCCTTCCTCTGTCAAGCCTTCAGATGAGACTCCAGCCCTGGATGACACCCTGATTACAGTCTTGTGAGGGACCCTAAAGCAGAGGACCTAGTTAAGCTATGTGTAGATTCCTAATCTGCAGAAACTATTAGATGAATAAATGTTGTGGCTTTCTTTTTTTCTTTTTTCTATTTTCTTTTCTTTTTTTGAGATGGGCTTTCACTCATGTTGCCCAAACTGGTGTGCAGTGGTGTGATCTTGGCTCACTGCAACCTCCGCCTCCAGAGTTCAAGTGACTCTTCTGCCTCAGCCTCCCAAATAGCTGGGATTACAGGCATGCACCATCACACTGGCTAATTCTTTTTTGTATTTAGTAGAGATGGGGTTTCATCATGTTAGTCAGGCTGGTCTCGAGCTCCTGACCTCAGATGATTCACCTGCCTCAGCCTCCCAAAGTGCTGGGATTACAGGCATGTGCCACTGCGCCCGGCCGAAATGTTGTTTTAAGCCACAAAATTTGTGGCCATTTGTTACTCAGCAATAGATAACTAATACAGTAACCATCTTTTATATAAACTCCTTTTATCATCTGCTCGCTCCTGTATTTCTTTTTATTTTTTGAGGCAGGGTCTTGCCATGTCACCCAGTTTGGAATGCAGTGGCACTATCATAGCTCACAGCAGCCTCAAACTCCAGGGCTCAAGAGATCTTCCCACTTCAGACTCCTGGGTAGCTGGGACTACAAGCATGCACTGACACAACTGGCTAATTTTTATTTTTATTTTTATTTTTATTTATTTATTTATTTTTGTAGTGACAAGGTCTTGTTATGTCGCTCAGGCTGGTCTGGAACTCCTGGACTCAAGCAGTCCTCCCATCCCAGCCTCCCAGAGTGCTGGGATTGCAGGTGTGAGCCCCTGCACCTGGCCTCGCCTGTATTTCTTACACTCTGCATTTTCCCTCCCTTGAGCCAATCTTGAACTGCTTTGCTTCCTTCAAAACCTTTCTACTGTACCTTCTGGAAATCTCACTCTATAGTTAAGAAGTTCCCCTTGGCCGGGCGTGGTGGTTCACGCCTGTAATCCCAGCACTTTGGGAGGCCGAGGTGGGTGGATCACAAGGTCAGGAGTTCGAGACCAGCCTGACCAACATGGTGAAACCCCGTCTTTACTAAAAATACAAAGATTAGCCAGGTGTGGTGGTGGGCGCTACTCAGAAGGCTGAGGCAGGAGAATCGCTTGAACCTGGGAGGCGGAGGTTGCAGTGAGCCGAGATTGAGCCACTGCACTCCCGCCTGGGTGACAGAGCTAGACTTCGTCTCAAAAAAAAAAAAAAGCTCCCCTATAGGATATATTTGGGGTTTTTGTGTTTTGTGGGGGGTTTTTGTTTTGTTTTGTTTTGTTTTTTGAGATGGAATCTCCCTCTGTCGCCCAGGCTGGAGTGCAGTGGTACGATCTCGGCTCACTGCAACCTCTGCCTCCCAGTTTAAGCGATTATCTTGCCTCCGCTTCCCAAGTAGCTGGGATGACAGGCGGCCTCCACCATGCCTGGCAAATTTTTGTATTTTCAGTAGAGACAGGGTTTCGCCATGTTGGCCAGGCTGGTCTCAAACTCCTGACCTCAGGTGATCCACCCGCCTCGGCCTCCCAAAGTGCTGGGATTACAGGCATGAACCACTGCCCCCGGCCAGGTTTTGTGTTTTTTAGAATGGAGTCTCAGTCTGTCACTCAGGCCGGAGTGCAGCAGTGCGATCATTTCTCACTGCAGTCTCCAACTTTGGGGCTCAAGCAATCCTTCCGCCTCAGCCTCTGGAGTAGCTGGGACTGCAGGTGTGATCTACCACACCTGGCTGGATATAACATATTTGAATAAACAGGGAGACATACCTGGTTCCTGGATGGGCAAACTCATTTATTAAAATGTTAATACTCTCCAAATTAATTTATAAATTTAATGCAACCCAAATAATTTTTAGTTGATATTACATTTCTAAACTGTATCCCTTTAGAAGAGTAAACATCTAGAAATAATCAAGAAAATTCTGAAAATGATTAATGCGTACCAACTATTCTTAGCACTTATTGAAAGACATTGTGAGGCTATAGGAATTAAACAGTGATACCAGTACAAAACTGACTAGATCAGTGGAACACAATAGAAAGTTCAGAAAAAAAACTTTGCCTATGGACAGTTTAGTAATTGACAGATATTTTAATTCATTGGTGAAAATATAGATTGTATAATAAATGGTGTTGGGATAACTGGCTTGTGATTTTGGTGAAAATGAAATTGGATCTCTATCTAATTCCTTACACCAAAATAAATTCCAGGTGTATGAAATAAATAAATAAATAAGGCCGGGCGCCCAGCCTAATTTTTGTATTTTCTGTAGAGGCAGGGTTTTGCCATGTTGCCCAGGCTAGTCTCAAACTTCTGGCCTCCCAAAGTGCTGGGATTACATGCATGACCCACCACGCTCAACCCTGTTCCCCTTCTGGGAGTCAGTCTTGCATCTTGCCCCTGGGGACGGGGGAGCAGCTTAGTCTGCTCAGGTGCCCAGGCCATATAGCCTGGGGTGTCAGAGGAACGGGTACTTCAGGTAGGACAGATATGTGTCCCAGCCCAATGTCAGGCCATTGATGTAGGTGACTCGGAACTGGGAGTGGGGTGTACACAAAGGGAAAGTTCACCAGCGTGCAGCCGGCCACATGCACCAGTCAGCCTTGTAGAATTCCCAGAACTTGTCCTGCAGCTCCTGGCAGCTCTCTCCCAGCGTCTGGCCTTCCAGGCAGCCAAGGCCCAAGAAGTATCATATGCTCGGCATGGGAGAGGCTACCAGCTGATCCATGAGGACCTTCCTGAGGGCACTTGGGAGGCCACAGAGGCCAGACACAGGGAGTAGGCAGTCCAGACAGAGGTACCAGTAGTGCGGGAAAGGATCCACGTTGCCATCCACTGCAAACATGCTCACTGAGTGCCACCTGTGGAACATCTGGTCAGCTGGGTGTAGACCTCCCAGGACTGTCACGCACTGTCCCGGGCCACCATAAGCATACCACAGCCCAGTGTATTGATGACCAGCAGCACACAGCCATGGAACAGGGACTGCCCCATAGTCCACAGGCTTGGCACTGTTGTTACTCAGTTGTTGTCTGAGTAACATTTGGCACTGTTGAGCTCTCCCCCATTTGGAAGATTGGCCCTTGGTTTCTGTGACACCGCACTCTCCTGGCTTTACTCTTTACTGTTTGGCCACTACTTCTCAGTCCCTTTTGTGGGCCCCTCTTCCTCTGCCCTTTCCTTAGAATCTGGTGTTCCATAAGGCTATGTCCCAGCCTTTTTCTCATTTTTGTGGAAATAAATGAAGACTCACCAAATAAGAAAAGCAAAGCCTATTTTTTCAGAGCTTGCTATAGCAAGGGAGTTGGCCACCATCACTTTCCTATTGGCAAAGACTCAAAGGCAGGCAGAGCAGTGGGAAAGCTTTAGCATGGAGAAAAGAGAAGGCTTCAGGTGTGCCCTGACTGGAGGCTATTGGTGGGGGAAGCTGGAGGCGGCTAGCTAGAAGCGGGGTGGCCTTTGTGGTTGGTTGGGGATACATATTTGTCTTTCTCTGGTTAGTACTAAGTTGGAAGCAGGGACAAAAATTAGGGAAGCTGTTAGTTATTCATCAAGTTCTGGCCATTTGGGCCAATTTTTTTTTTTTTTTTCAGACACAGTTTCACTCTGTCACCCAGGCTGGAGTGCAGTGGTATGATCTTGGCTCCCTGCAGTCTTCGCCTCCCAGGTTCAAGTGATTCTCCTGCCTCAGCCTCTGGAGTATCTGGGATTACAGGCACATGCCACCACGCCCAGCTAATTGTTGTATTATTAGTAGAGATGAGGTTTCACCATGTTGACCAGGCTGGTCTCGAACTCCTGACCTCAGGTGATCCGCCCACCTTGGCCTCCCAAAGTTCTGAGATTACAGGCGTGAGCCACCACGCCCGGCCAGGGCCAATTGTTAGAGAAATATTTGCTTAGCTTCCTGGATTGTCGCTAGAGGTGGCAAGCTGGTTTCCTGCAAGTCTGACTTAAGGCAGGCTGGCTTCCTGGGCTGTTTATTATACATAAGAAGTGGGCTTCCTTGGCAGGTTACTGCAGGTTGTAGGTCAGAGTTCTGTTTTTATATACGGTCTGGCCATTGTCTATTTGTACGTTCAGGCTCTCATTCTGTGCAGTCTTGGTAGATGACCTCACCCATTCCTATAGCTTTAATAACCATCTATGTGTTGATGGTTCCCAACTTTTTTGCTCCAGCCTATATTTCTTTCCTGCACTTCATATTCATATGTCCAACTACCTCCTGGAAATCTCCCCTTGGACATTCCAGACACTTAAAATTTGGCAGGTCCAAAACTGAATTCAGTATTTTCCCCAGAAACCTGTTCCCCGTTGGGTGTTCTCTGTCTCAGTGAATGGTTCCATCATCCACTCAGCTACCTCAGCCATTAAACCCAGGCTTCCTTTCCGATCCACTCTATCAGCCATCACATACAATCCATCACTAATCATGTTGATTTTTATCTCCTAATATTCTATAAGTCAGAGATTTGACACATAGGCTCATGGATCCTGGAGGATTCCAGAGCATCCATGAACATGCTGAATTGTAGACAAAATTTGGTATGATGATGTCTAGTGGCATTTTTCTGGGGAGAGTGTGCAGGCCATCACTTTCATCACATTCTCAGACAGGTCTGTGACTGAACAAAAGGTTTAGAACCACTTCTCTAGGCCGGGCGCGGTGGCTCAAGCCTGTAATCCCAGCACTTTGGGAGGCCGAGATGGGCGGATCACGAGGTCAGGAGATCGAGATCATGCTGGCTAACACGGTGAAACCCCGTCTCTACTAAAAAATACAAAAAATCAGCCGGGCGAGGTGGCGGGCGCCTGTGGTCCCAGCTACTCGGGAGGCTGAGGCGGGAGAATGGCGTGAACCCAGGAGGCGGAGCTTGCAGTGAGCTGAGATCCGGCCACTGCACTCCAGCCTGGGCGACAGAGCGAGACTCCGTCTCAAAAAAAAAAAAAGAACCACTTCTCTAAATGCACCCATTCCTTGTCATCCATTCTCCCACCTGACCAGATGTAGTCGCTACAGAGGACTGTGTCTCCCCATAACAGCCTCTTTGCTCTCTTACAGCTGCAAATGGGGGGATCTTGCTGTGGCCATGGACAGAGGCCAGCAGTGCTGGATGCTCTGGGCCCCAGGTGTGCCAATGTGGCCTGCTCCCCTCCCCACATGCCCACAGATCACTTACTCTTTTTTCCTTTCCCCCTCTCCCCCATCTCTTTCTTCATCTTCTTTCCTCGTTCACTCATTCTCTTTCCCTTCCCCAGCTTGTCTCTTGCTTCATTAACACACTGATTGTAGGGCACTGGGATCTTTGACACACATAGCTTGAAGCCTCTTCAAACCAAGGCTAGAGGCAGCATTCACCCTGCTCATTGGCTCCCACTGGTAGAGCCCTCAACACCCCTCCATAGAAGAGGAAAGGGAAGTGGGAGGGGGGCTGAGCTTGGAGGTGTGGGGCCAGTAATTAGGGAGACCTCAGCCCCAAGAATAGCTGTAGTGTTAGGAGGAATATGGGGGGCAGCTCAAAGAATCATAGACCCGAAAATCCTTGATTAAAACTTAAAGTTGGGAAGACATTTTACATTCTCTAACCTGATCTTTCCCCCATCTCTTACAGATGGTCCTCGATTCCTTCTTTTTCCTCAATTCATATTTACAAGAAGATCTGTTGGCTTTACCTCAAAATATATTCCACTCTGTTCTATTGATCTCTGTGTGCATTCTTTCTTTAACACCGCGGTGATTATTATAAAGTGTATATTTGGTCCCCCCCACTTTCCTGATATACAACTCCTAAAATCCTTAAAATCTCCAAAGTTATGGCTTTTTATGTGTTAATGAGTTGGCTGATGGCCAACAGCCCCTAGATAGCTTCAGGACTGGGGATTGGTCCCCAAAAAGACCAAGGCAGGATTAGAGAGTTGGGACTTTCCGCCCCATTTCCCCACCTCAGGGGAGGGGAGAGGGGCCCAGAAGGTTCAGCTGATCACAATGGCCAATGATTTAATCAATCATGCCTGCATAATAAAGCCTCCATAACAACCCAAAAGGCCAGAGCTTGGGGAGATTCCGGACAGCAAAACACGTGGAGGCTCCTGGAGGGTGGCATACTCGAAGAAGGCGTGAAGCACTGTGCCCCTTCCCACAGGCCTTGCCCCATGCATCTTTTCATCTATATTCCTTGTAATATTCCTTATCATAATCCATTATCCTTTTGCTGCCTGATTGCTGCCATCATGGGTCGCATGCATGCTCCTGGTGGCTGACATTGACTTCCGATGACGTGAAGGAGCAGATTGACAAACTGGCCAAGGGCCTGACTCCCTCACGAATCAGATAAGGATGCTAAATGCTATCTGATTCTGATAGCCGGATTCATCATTTGGCCCGATATTATAACACTAAGCGAGTCCTCCCTCTTGATTGGAAATATGAGTCATCCACAGCCTCTGCCCTGGTCACATAAATTGTCTATGTGCTCAAGCAATAAAATGATTATTTAACTAAAAAAACCCAAAATTCTAATAAATATAAGTAAGTGCCGGGCATGGTGGCTTACGCCTGTAATCCCAGCTCTTTGGGGAGCTGAGGCGGGTGGATCATGAAGTCAGGAGATCGAGACAATTCAGGCCAACATGGTGAAACCCCGTCTCTACTAAAAATAAAAAATAAAAAAAAAATAGCTGGGCATGGTGGTGTATGCCTGCAGTCCCAACTACTTGGGAGGCTGAGGCAGGAGAATCACTTGAACCTGGGAGGTGGAGGTTGCAGTGAGCCGAGATTGAGCCACTGCACTTCAGCCTGGGGACAGAGCGAGACTGAAACAAACAAACAAACAAAAATAAATAAATAAATAAATAAATAAATAAATAAATAAATGTATGTATGTATGTATGTAAGTGTTTCCTTGAGTTCTGTGAAGACCATGTCTAATGGTGAAATAATGAAACTTTGACAACTTCCCCTTTTCATTGTATCTGGAATAGAAACTTTTCTGTGAGCTACTCTAACAAATTAATGGGACTCAGTGAGGGGGTTGTGGAAACTTAGTTTATAGCCAGTCCGTCAAAAACACTGGTAAAACAACCAGGAGTCACATCTGAAGGCGGAGGTGAGGATGAGCGAAGGGAACATGGCATTCTTGGAGACAGCTCTCAACCTGTGAGATCTGACGCCATCTCCGGGTAGTTAGTATCAAAATTACATGAAATTAGAGGACATTCATCCGGTGTCCACAACAAAACTGATTGCTCATTTAGTGTGTGTACTCCCACACATCTGGTCACAGAAATCTGTATTGATTGTTCTGTGAGAGCAGAGCAAAAACAGTTTGTTTTTTTCCACACTCAACCACACTGTCTTGTGTACCATAGCTTTATAGTACTGTGGTATCTTGACATTAGATAGTGCGAATCCTCCAACTTTGTTTTTCAGTATTGCTATAATATAGCTTGCTGAGATTTTGACTGAAATGATACTGAATATATACATTAAGTCGGAAAGAAATGACATCCTAAAAATATTGAGTCCTCTTTTTCATGAACATGGAATAGCTCTCCCTTTATTTAGATTTCTTTCATTCATGTTTTGTAGTTTTGTAGATTTGGGTCCAGTACATATTTTGTTATATTTATTCCTAAGTATTTCATTGTTTTACTGCTATTGAAAACAGTATTGTGGCCGGGCGTGGTGGCTCATGCCTGTAATCCTAGCATTTTGGGAGGCTGAGGTGGGCGGATCACTTGAGGTCAGGAGTTCGAAACCAGCCTGGCCAACATGGTGAAACCCTGTCTCTACTAAAAATACAAAAAAATAATAGCCGGATGTTGTGGCGTGCACCTGTAATCCCAGCTACTTGGGAGGCTGAGGCAGGAGAATTGCTTGAACCTGGGAGGCAGATGTTGCAGTGAGCCGAGATTATGCCACTGCACTCCAGCCTGGGCAACAGAGCAAGACTCTGTCTGAAAGGAAGGAAGGAAGGAAGGAAGGAAGGAAGGAAGGAAGGAAGGAAGGAAGGAAGAAAGAAAGAAAACAGTATTGCTTTCCTAAAATTTCAAATTCTAATTGTTCATTGCTGGTATATAGGAAAGCAATTGATTTTTTTTGTGTATTGACCTTGTACCCTGTGACCTTGTTTTATATATTTTCATTAGTTCCAGGAGTGGTGCCCCCTATAGATTGTTTGGGATTTTCTACCATCTCACACATTTTAATAAGTTGCATTTTTATTTTCACTTAATTTGAAATATTTTAAAATTTATCTTGAGACTTCTTCTTTGACCTCTATGTTATTTAGAAATTTGTTGTTTAGGCCGGGCGCGGTGGCTCAAGCCTGTAATCCCAGCACTTTGGGAAGCCGAGACGGGCGGATCACAAGGTCAGGAGATCGAGACCATCCTGGCTAACACCGTGAAACCCCGTCTCTACTAAAAAATACAAAAAACTAGCCGGGCGAGGTGGCGGGCGCCTGCAGTCCCAGCTACT
>NW_012110319.1:395748-404608 GCF_000951045.1 Mandrillus leucophaeus | reverse complement strand
CCCACCTCAGCCTCCTAAAGTGCTAGGATTACAGGCATGAGCCACCGCACCTGGACGATTTCTATTTTCTTTCTTTTTTTTTTTTGAGACAGAGTCTCGCTCTGTCCCCAGGTTGGAGTGCAGTGGCGCAATCTCGGCTCACTGCAAGTTCCGGCTTCCGGGTTCATGCCATTCTCCTGCCTCAGCTTCCCGAGTAGCTGGGACTATAGGTGCCCACCACCACGCCCGGCTAATTTTTTTGTATTTTTATAGAGACAGAGTTTCACCGTGTTAGCCAGGATGGTCTCGATGTCCTGACCTCGTGATCGGCCGGCCTCGGCCTCCCAAAGGGCTGGGATTACAGGCGTGAGCCACCGCGCCCGGCTCCATTTTATTTCTATTGTGATTTGAGAGCATACTTTGTATGATTTCTATTATTTTAAATTTGTGGGGTTTTTTTTTCTTTTCTTTTTTTTTAGAGAGACAGGGTGTCAATCTGTCACTCATGCTGGAATGCAGTGATGCAATCATAGCACACTGCAACCTCGAAATCTTGGGCTTGTGAGGTCTTGCTGCCTCAGCCCCCTGAGTAGCTGGAACTACAGGTACACACCACAATGCCCAGCTATTTTTTTATTTTTAATTTTTTGGTTGAGAAAGGGTCTCGCTATATTGCCCAGGCTAGTCTTGAACACCCGGCCTCAAACAATCCTCCTGCCTTGACCTCCCAAAAGTTCTGGGATTACCAGTGTGATTGCCACACTCAGCCTTTTGAATTTGTTAAGGTGTGTTATATGGCCCAGAATACAGTCTATCTTGGTGCATGTTCCATGTCAGCTTGAGAAGAATGTGTATTCTGCTGTTATTGGATGAAGTATCTATAAATTTCAATTAGATCATATTGATTGATAGTGCTGCCCAGGTAAAAATCTATTTCAAATCTGTCCACATATCTTTCTCCACAATCACTATCCTAGCCCAAGCTATCATGGTCTCTTGCCTGGACTGTCTAACTGGATTCATAACTAGCCTCTTAGCTGACCTTCTTGTTTCTGGTTTTGCCTCCACTATAACCCATTCTCCACACATCAGACAGAGTAAGCTTTAAAAGACAAAATTCAGATCATGTCACTTCCAGCTCAAAATCCTCGAGTGGCTTTTCATTGTATCTGAAATAAAAACTAAATGTCTTCCATGGCTGGCATGGCCCTACACCATCTTACTCCAGAACTTCTTTCCTACCTCATCTAGTACCAGTCTTTCCTCTTGCTGCTTCCAGTTGGACTTCTTTCTGAATTCCCTTGAATACACCAAGCTCATCTCTTACCCTGGGATCCCACGCCTTTGGGTCCTCATGAAATGACTGATGACTTCTTGTCATTCAGGCTTACCTCAATTCTCACCTCCATGGAGAATCCTTCCCTGACTAACCTATTTCATCTTGTTCTCCATCCTTACCCTATCATACTACCTTTGTACTGTTTTTTGTTTTATTCATTTGTTTTCATAACACTTTTGACTTTTTGAAATGTTCTTGTTCATATATTTGTTTGGTTGTTTGTGTCTGTTATCCTTTCTCTAAAATGTGAGCTCTAGGAGAGCAGGGATCTTCTTCACCACTAAGTAGCCAGAACCTAGAACAGTGCCTGACACCCAGATATTTACTGAGTGGCTGCACTTCTACTTGAACATTTCCAGTGACTTGGAATTGACTACTTTGGTCCGTGGGGTGGCTAGTGCTTCTTTGGATAGTTTTGTATGTTAGAAATTTCACCTATCTTCTTGAACTAAATGCTGCATTCTTGACCATATAAACAGATTAGAAGAGAAAAATGTATGATCATTAGAAAAGATGCTGAGGAAGCATTTGATAAAACTTAACTCCTGTTCATAACAAAAGAGGTTCTTAGCAAGCTGGGCACGGTGGCTGACACCTGTAATCCCAGCACTTTGGGAAGCTTAGATGGGAAGATCGCTTGAGCCAAGTTCCAGACCAGCCTGGGCAACATGGTGAAACCTCATCTCTACAAAAAATAGCCAGGTGTGGTGGCACACACTTCTGGTCCCAGCTACTTAGGGGGGCTGAGGTGGGAGAATCGCTTGAGCCTGGGAGGTCAAAGCTGCAGTGAACTGTGATGGCGCCACTGCACTCCAGCCTGGGCAACAGAGCAAGATCCTATCTTAAAAAAAAAAAAAAAAAGGAATGAGAGGAAACTTCCCCAACCTGATAAACAGTAAAGAGTATCCTCCAAAATCCTCCGAATACTCCAGTGAAGACCATGTCTAATGATGAAACATTGACACCTTTCCCCTTTAACATAAGTAACAGCACAAGGATGCCCATTATCATCCCTTTTGGTCAGAATTGAACTGGAGATCCTGCACAACAAGGCAAAGAAACAAAACAACAGGAATACGGATTTAGAAGGAAGAAACAAAACTGTCATTTAAATCTGCCTTCTTGGGCAGCTCACGCTTGTTACACCAGCACTTTGGGAGGCTGAGGCGGACAGATCACTTGAGGTCAGGAGTTCAAGACCAGCCTGGCCAACATGGTGAAACCCTGTCTCTACTAAAAATACAAAAATTAGCCAGGCGTGGTGGTGTGTGCCTGTAATCCCAGCTACTCGGGTGGCCAGGGCAGGAGAATTGCTTGAACTTGGAGGCAGAGGCTGCAGTGAGCTGAGATCACGGCACTGCACTCCGGCCTGGGCAATGAGAGTGAGACTCTGTCTCAAAATACATAAATAAATACATAAATCTGCCTTTTCATAAATCGTACTCACTGGTCCTTCTTCTTTTTTCTGGAGGCCCACAGAACAAAGCTGTCCCCTCTTCTGCATGGTAGCCCCAGGTCTTCTTCCCTCTCTGGGCCTCGATCACCTCATCTGTAAAATAAGGCTATCCAAAAAGCTCCTTGTGTTTCTATGCTTCCATGCTCCTCTGAGTCCATATCCTCCTTCCTACAGGCAAGGCATCTCCGTTTCCCTAATAGCGATGATTTCTACATCCCTCCTTTCCTAGCAACATACTCCATTTTGTTTTGTTTTGCTTTGTTTAAATATGGTGCCCAGAACTGGAGCAGAAGGTGAAGAAAGGCGAGGGCACAAAAAGATGAAAATAGAAGGAGTTAGACTGAAAACAGAGCTTGAAAATGGTAGAGAGAGGCAGCCAAGGGGAAGGGCTTGGGGGAGGGAGGACAGAAGAGGCAGGGGACAGCCTCTGAGACAGAAGTGGCCTGGTAGAGCCAGCTTGTGGGTAGTGCCCGATCTCCTTATTTCCCTGGGAGGGGAGGAAGGTCCCCTCCATAGTTTGGGAGACGGTGATGGGCAGGGAGACGGTGATGGGCAGAGTCTGTGGTCAGCCACAGCCCTGGGTGGCTCTGCCAGTCCTCCCTTCCAGCTTTCCTCCTCCTGGACTCCAGGACTGTCTCTCTCCCAGAGCTGGGGTGGGGGTAGGGACAAGGGGCATTGACAAAAGCCAGCTCCAGATGGGAAGGGGAACTGCACAGCATCGGGTCCCTGTCCAGGAGGCAGGAGCAGCCGCCACAGTGGGAGGGAGCAGCAAGCCAACAGCTGAGTGCGACAAGGCCTGGGTTATTTTTTTTCCAGTTTGTTGGCATGTGGGTGGATTTTTTCTCCTTTTTTCTTCTCTCCTGCTCTCTGCCGTTTCCACAGAGATGTGGGAGTTTGCAAATTTGTCTCAGTGGAGGGGAAAGGCAAGAGCTGATTTTGGGGGTCCTTGTCAGGGACCAGGGGAACGGAGAAGGGCACTGCAATTTTGGCAGCAGAAAAAGCAGGACCCATTCCCTGGCGGCATCCCTGGGGCGAAAAAGGCTCTCACTTTCTCCTTTTGTCTTGAGGCTGCAGGGATGCCTTCTCACCTCTCCTCAGCTCTTGGCTCTCAAATCCATCCCACCTGGTGATTGCAAAAGCCTCCCTCTGCTTCCTTTCTTGCTCTACAGTGCCAAATACACTTTCCTTAGGGCCCTGGACCAACTAGGGCCACTCCTGAGACTCTTCTGACCAGAGGCCACTCTCCTTGTTAGTATCCCTGGGGGTTGGGCTTGCGGGGAGCCGAGGAGCTTTCCTTTTTTGAGCTATACATTTAAGGGATAAAAAACGGTACCTATAGCACATGCTAGGTGTCAAATGAATGTTTCAGGCTTTCAGAGGAGGAAGTTTTCTGAAAGGATTAAGGGGTGAGTACTTTAGCGAGTCTGGAGGACATGGGACCCAGACAAACTGACAAAGTAGCTGAGGGCATGCCAGCCAGGGGCAACAGTGCCCGGGGCTGTGGGCCTGGACACCTAGATGCTGATTCTCATTCTGCCATTAATTTGTAACGTAATGCTGAAGAAGGAAATTCTTTCCCTTCTTTTGGGTTTTGTTTCCTCATCTGGAAAATGGGCTGGATCTCTAAAGCTCTACAGATCTGTGGAGACTGAATCCTGATTCCTGGCATCGAGGGTTTGGAGCCGTGTAATGAGATCATGTGTATACGAGTGCATTGAACACCATCAAGGAGTAGGCTTGCCTGAGACTCAGAGGTTTCTTGAGATGTGGGTCTTTCAAGTGATAAAACAATCTTGGGCAAACGGGTATGGTTGATCTCTCAAGCAAGGACCACATCCACTAGTTGTTGTTATCATTATCATTATCATCATCATTATCATTATTATTACCACTAGAGGGCAATACTCTCTTATGCCTGGGAGTAGGTCTTACCCCACCGGAAAGGTGCAGAACTGATCCCTCATTCCAGGACCAATCAGATCTCTCTCTCTCTCTTTTTTTTTTTTTTTTTTGAGACAGAATCTCGCTCTGTTGCCAGGCTGGAGTGCAGTGGCGCGATCTCAGCTTGCTGCAACCTCTGCCTCCGGAGTTCAAGCGATTCCCCTGCCTCAGTCTCCCGAGTAGCTGGGACTATAGGCGCGCACCAACACGCCCGGCTAATTTTTTGTGTTTTAGTGGAGACGGGGTTTTACCATGTTGGCCAGGATGGTCTCGAACTCCTGACCTTAGGTGATCCACCCGGCTTGGCCTCCCAAAGTGCTGGGATTACAGGCGTGAGCCACCGCACCCGGCCCCAATCAGATCTCTCATTCTTTCTCCTGGAGAGCAGAATCCTGAGAAAGAGAGAGATTTGTGAACTCCGAATTCCAGGAGTTTCCTTTCAGTTCTGCCCTGTGGTCTCACTGCCGATTGTGCCCAAATCCAGATCAGCAGGTGGTGGCCAGGCTGTCCCACTGTGGCAGAAATGCCTGCTTCCTAGGGGACTGGGGAAATGGAGAGATGTTGACAAGTAGCTTTGGTTTGTCTGAACACAACGGGCGCTTTCATGAGGCTATACCGTTTGCGCCATGCTTTGATTGTCTGGCCATATATGCATTCTGCAAGGCTAGCCAAGGCCAGCTCCATAGATGCAGGAACTGGCCTCCTCCTTTCTAAAGAAATGATTTCGGCCAGGTGCGGTGGCTCACACCTGTAATCCCAACAATTTGGGAGGCCAAGGCACGCAGATCACCTGAGGTCGGTAGTACGAAACCAGACTTACCAACATGGAGAAACCCCGTCTCTACAAAAATACAAAATTAGCCGGGTGTGGTAGCACACGCCTGTAATCCCAGCTACTGGGGAGGCTGAGGCAGGAGAATCGCTTGAACCCGGGAGGTGGAGGTTGCAGTGAGCCGAGATCGCGCCATTGCACTCCAGCCTGGGCAACAAGAGTGAAACTCTGTCTCAAAAAAAAAAAAAAAAAGAAAGGAAAGAAAAAGAAAGAAAGAAATGGAAATGATTTCTCTATTACCTTATACTTCTTATCACATTGGATTGTAGTTATGATTTATCTGTCTACATACCCGATTAGGTTGTCAATTCATGCATTCAACAAACACAGACTGCTTATCCTGGGTTTTGGCCAGGCTTATGGTACACAGTGGGGAGCAAAACACAGTATCTGCCCTTGTAGAGCTAACAGTCTAATGAGGAGGTAGGAGATTAGCAAACCAAGAACTGCACAAATCAATATAGAATTACAAACTTGCTAAGTTCAGGAACGAAAAGGACTCACTGAGAGAATGTATCAGAGGGATCTGCCCAGTTTGGGAGTGAGAGAAAGGGCGACTGATGAGCCATCATTTGATCTGAGATTTGAAGGATGAATAGGCAGTTAAGTGGGCAAAGGCAGCAAAGAGAACTTTCCTCACCAAAGGAACAGCAGGTGTGCAGGGCCCGAGGTGGGAAGAGCCTAGCTCCCTGGAGGAACGTTTGCTTCTTGAGGGCACAGCTTGCCTCTGGTTTATCTTTTACTGTAGCTCCAGGTCTGGCACATAGAGAAACCAATAAATGTTTGTTGAACTGAATTGAATGAGATTTTGTTATGGAAAGCATCATAGGTTGGGGGTTGAAAGGCCTAGCTTCTGCTTGCAGCGCCTCTGGGCAATTCAGTTCCATTTTCCAACTGCTTACTGTTCACCTATAGTGGGCAAGAACCCACGGCCAAGCCTGGTTGGGGGATTGAAAGGTCAACAAAACTGTATCTGCCCTCCTCAAGCAGTCCTCCTGCCTCAGTCTCCAAAGTAGCTGGGACCACAGATGCATGCCACCACATCCAGCCAATCTTTTTTTCAGTGAGATAGGGCCTCACTATATTGCCCACACTGGTCTTGAACTCCTGCGCCTAAGTGATCCTCCCACCTTAGCTTCTCAAAGTGCTGGGATTACAGGCGTGAGCCACTGTGCCTGGCCAAAATTATCTTATTCAACTCCTCCAATTAGTGTTTCCATTCCTTAGGCAACAGACCCTCCTGCTGAGGTTGTCCAGCCACTATTTGAAGACCTCCAATGACAGTGAACTCCATCACAGCCCTGGTGGAGTAGTGAACAAGGAGACAAATCCTTTTCACTGTCTGAACCTCTTTTCATCCGGTTATAAAATGAGGGGTTTGGATTACATGATCTCTAAGGTTCTTTCCGCTCCAGCAGTGTTGACCTGTTCTTCCTTGAATAATAGCCAGTTAGATGGCAGTGGAGAGCAACGGAACGGATTTTTCGATTTCTCCTGCCCTGTAGGAGTTACATGCAGTAGGACTGGGGAAATGCAGGCTTGAGTTCTGTGTATGGACCATTCTTCCTTTTAGGAGTGTCTCAGGGGCTGTCAAGGTTCATCGCTTCTGGCTGGAATGTTCCAGTATTCAAAGGACCTTTGTTTCTTTTTTTCCTGTCCCCCCTCCTTACCTCCCGGCCAGACTTCTTTTCTACATCTAGGACTGTGTAGTGCAAATCAGGGCTGGAAGGAGCCTTTAAAATTATCTTTTTTTTTTTTTTTTCTTTTTTAGAGACAAGGTCTTGCCCTGTCTCCCAGGATGAAGTGCAGTGGCACAATTATAGTTCACTGCAGCCTCAACCTCCTGGCCTCAAGCAATCCTCCTGCCTCAGTCTCCTAAGTAGCTGGGACCACAGATGCATGCCACCACATTCAGCTAATTTTTTTTTTTTTTTTCGGTAGAGACAGGGTCTCACTACATTGCCCATGCAGGTCTCGAACTCTTGAGCTTAAGTGATCCTCCCACCTTAGCTTCTGAAAGTACTGGGATTACAGGCGTGAGCCACTGTGCCTGGCCAAAATTATCTTATTCCACTCCTCCATTTAGTGTTTCCATTCCCTAGGCAACAGACCCTCCTGATGAGGCTGTCCAGCCACTACTTGAAGACCTCCAATGACAGTGAACTCGCCATCTTCGCCAAGCATCGCCTGTGAGAGCTTTCTTCCCTCTGGGATCATCTCCTAGTAATTTTCACCGATTGCTTCTGGCTGTGCCCTTTGGAGCCAAGCAGAATAATTCCACTACATTGCCCCCCTGACAGCCTATTGGATATTTGAAGACAGTAATCATGTCCTCATAAGCCTGCTCTCCTCTAGGCCAAATATCATCTGTTCCTTCAAATGTTCTTCATTGTTTCAAATCCCCTTAGCATCTGTAAATATAGTTTAGTTTATGTAAGATTTATATCCCGCCTACTTTAAAGAGGATATTAGGCGACTCATCAGTTTATAACATGAAAGAAAGACAATTAGGGATAAAAATGTGGAAGAAAACAGACCAGAGACCATGTAAAGGAAGCACGAATAGATGTTGCCAGGTACCTAAAATGAACTGGATTATAATTGGACTCTGAATTTGGCTCAAAGTTTTATGGCAGCTAGGACAAAATTGGAAACACATTGGGTTATGTGGTTTTATGTTCTGACAGGATCAAGCTTACAAATCATCTTCAGAGAGAAAATTTTCCTAAAACGAAACCCCAGACTTGCCTATTAGACTTGCTTTCTGTGCAGCTGTTTGAGACCGATAGGTATTTTGGTTTCGTCTCACCCCTTCCCCCACTAGGGGAAAGGGGGCTGGAAGGATAATTAATTAATTAGCCAAATGCAGTCTCAGTTTTAAGCACTGCTATCTCTTTAGGGATCCCCACAGATAAGAGAATCTTCCTTTTCCCTTTCTTTTTTCTTCTATGTTCCTCACAGATGGCTACTTTCCTACCTTTCTGCCCTCTAAAGTCTGCAATCTTAAGACTCTTTGGAACACCAGACTGCGGGAAATAGCCTAAGAAAAGGGTCATAGCCTAGTGGTGACTGATCATAGCAATTATGTGCAAATCACTTGTCTCTGGTCCTCAGTGTTCTTATCTGGAGAAGGAATTCACCTGTAAGTTCCTTCCTTTCAGCTCTGATATTCTGGACTGAAAAGAGTCATAGCCTAGTGGTGACTGATCATAGCAATTGTGTGCAAATCACTTGTCTCTGGTCCTCAGTGTTCTTATCTGGAGAAGGAATTCACCTGTAAGTTCCTTCCTTTCAGCTCTGATATTCTGGACTG
>NW_012110319.1:389668-395573 GCF_000951045.1 Mandrillus leucophaeus | reverse complement strand
TCCTGCCTCAACCTCCCCAGTAGCTGGGATTACAGGCGTGCGCCACCACGCTTGGCTAATTTTTGTAGAGACAGGGTTTAACCATGATGGCCAGGCTGGTCTCAAACTCCTGGCTTCAAGCGATCCTCCCGCCTCCGGCTCCCAAAGTACTGGGACTACAGGTGTGAGCCACCGTGCCCAGCCAGACCAGTGTTTTTTTCATTTTGATTTTCCCACCTCGTGCTTGGCAGCTAACAGGTTTGGGAGAAAAGGTCTGCTCACGGAAGGGAGAGAGCTGTGAGGATCCAGTAGGAAAAACCAATTTGAACAGATGCCACCTTTGGATCTGAGGCAAATGCTTCATGGTTCTCAGTATTCTGACGGGTTCTTGTTGACTGGATCCTGGCAGTGGTGAGATGTGGTTTTTAAGGCTCTTTCCTGCTCTAGCTCCACGTTCCTTGGCAAAGCTGGTCCCAGGGACTGAGGCTTCTGGGAAATGACTCTGGGAGGCAGCAGGTGGGTAAAGAAGGTAGTACCACAGTTTTTGATGAACAACAACAATGAACCAATGCTAAACTCACCTTGTAGTGTGTGATACTCGGTGTGTGCAATATCCACGTGGGCCCCTCCCCTCCCACCATGTCACTCTTCCTACCATGTGACTCTCCTGCTCAAAAACCTTTCATGGCTTTTCATTGCCTCTAAGGGAAGATCCAGATCCTTCAGTTTGGCAATGGAGTCTTCTCTAAGCTGAATCAAGCTCTGTCTTCCCATCTCCCATCCCTTGCTACACACATACATACACACACCACATATGTCTCTTGTGCTGTCTTCAACCAAACTACACGTGGTTTCCTAAACAGACACTGTTTTCCTGACCCTGTTCCTTTCCTCACAGGCACAGGGTTCCTATTAGCAGGTCTTGCCCAGTTCTAGTACCTTCTACCTGTTGAAATCCTAGCTTAGCTCAAAGACCTTCACATCCATAAAGACCTCCCAACCCTTCCCCGCCATCCTTGTGCCTCAGCTCTAGCGTTTTGTACATTCTGTCTCATTAGTCATGTTTGTGACTTATGGTTGTGACTCTCTGAGTAGATTGGGAGCTCCCTGAGGGCAGAGGCTGTATGTGATTCACCGAAGCCTCTCTATCATCTTTTGCTGCCTTGTCTTTCTCCAGAGCACCCATCACCGTCTGTATTAGTGTCCCAGGGCTGCCATAACAAAATATCACAGACAGGGTGCTTACAACAACAGAAGTGGTTTCCCTCACAGCCCTGGAGGGTGAGAGTCCAAAATCCAGGTGTCAACGCGGCCATACTCCCCCTGAAGGCTCTAGGAGAGAATCCTTCCTTGTGGTTTACAGCATCTAGTGACTGTGGCAGTCCTTGGCATTCCTCAGCTTATAGATTCATCTTTCCAATCTCTATGGCTAGATTCATGCAGCGTTCTCCTCACGTATGTGTGTTTCTGCATCTAATTTTCCTTCTTCTTTTAAGGACACTAGTCATTGGATTAAGGCCTGTACTCATCCAGTGTGATCTCATCTTAAGTTGATTATGTCTGCAAAGACCCTTATTTCAAATAAGGTCACATTCAGTTTCTGTGTGGACATGAATTTTGGGGGGACATTATTAACCTCATTTGCCATCCAATGTGCCCTACATATTCCATTTGCTTCTTGTCTCTCTCTCCCACTAGAATGTTAGCACTATGAGGTTAAGGATCGTTGTCCTTTTTTGTTCATTGCTATATCTTCAGTGGTCGACAGCAGTGCTTTACTCATTGTAGACACTCAAAATGGTTTGTAAATGAATCTAAATACCCATCTGCTTTCAACTCCACAGGACATCTGAACAATAGAAGAAGCAAGATAAGGATGGGAACATACATATTATCTAGAACATAATGTTCTGCAAGTGTTTGTTGGATGAAAGGACATATTTGGTGGATATACTTTATTACTTTAACATTTATGGAGCACTTATTTTGTACAAGGTACTGAGGGAAAATATAAAGTCAGAAGTGAGAATGAATCATCTGAGTATCCTCACTATGCCTCTGTGTGACCCTGGGCAAGTCACTCAGCCTCTCTGTTTCACTTCCCTCATCTGTAAGCTGGGAGGTAATAACAGTACCTACCTCATAGGATTGTCATGAGGGTTAAGTGAGTCCTTATATGTAAAGCGTGTAGCACAGTGCCTGGCACACAGTAAGCGCCAGAGACATGTTAACTATTACCATTGTATTTGTTGTTATGTGATAGCTCTGTGCAAGGTGTTGTTTTTTAATAAAGCTTTATTGAGATATAATTAATATACCATAACATTCACCCTTGTAAAGGGTACAATTCAGTGGTTTTTAGCATATGGACAGGATTGTGCAGCCATCATCACAGTTTAATTTTAGAACATTTTCTTTTTCTTTTTCTTTTTTTTGAGACGGAGTCTGGCTCTGTCGCCCAGGCTGGAGTGCAGTGGCCGGATCTCAGCTCACTGCAAGCTCCGCCTCCTGGGTTTACGCCATTCTCCTGCCTCAGCCTCCCAAGTAGCTGGGACTACAGGCGCCCGCCACCTCGCCTGGCTAGTTTTTTGTATTTTTTAGTAGAGACAAGGTTTCACCATGTTAGCCAGGATGGTCTTGAACTCCTGACCTCGTGATCCACCCGTCTTGGCCTCCCAAAGTGCTGGGATTACAGGCTTGAGCCACCGCGCCCGGCCTTCTTTTTTTTTTTTTAAGACTAGTCAAGTGCAGTAGTGAGAGATGGGAAAAGAGTAGAACAAGGAGTTCGATCTGTAATTGACTGTGAACAACCATTTGAGATAACTCACTGCCTTTGGACCAGCCTCATTTTAGAACATTTTTATCGCCCTCCAAAAAAGCCCCATACCCGTTAGCAATCTTTCCCCATTTTGCCACTCACACTCCAGCCCCCGGCAACCATTACTCTAATTTCTGTCTCTATAGATGTGCCTATTCTAAGATTTCATATAAAAGGAATCATACAATATGTGGTCTTTTGTGACTGGCTTCTCTCATTAGCATAATGTTTTCAAGGTTCATCCATGTTTTAGTATGTATTAGTTCTTGATTCCTTTTTAATGACTGAATGCTATTCCATTGTGTGGTCATACCACATTTTGTGTATCCATTCATCAACTGATGAGCATTTGGTTGCTTCCACTTTCAGGCTATTACAAATAATGCTGCTGTGAACATTCATGTACAAGTTTTTGTGTAGATGTATGTTTTCATCTCTCTTGGATATATACCTAGGAGTGGAATCCCTGGATCATATGGTAACTCTATGTTTAACATTTTGAGGAACTGCCAGACTGTTTTCCAAAGTGACTGCACCATGTTACATTCCCATCCGCAATGAATGAGGGTTCCAATTTCTCCACATGCTCGCTAACACTTCTCATTGTCTGTTCTGTGGATTTTAGCGATCATAGTGGATGTGAAGTAGTATCTCTCTCTCTCTCTATTTCCCCCTCCCCCTCTGTGTGTGTGTGTGTGTGTGTTTAAGAAACTGATGTTTATTTTCCATCAACTTGATTTCCGTTTTCTGTTCAAGAGCCTGTGGAAGAACAGCTTAAGACCACTCAATGGTTATTCCTATCCATTCAGCTATCTGAGAGTAACTGCTACAGACCAGCCTCCAGTGGCAGGCTGAGTGCTCCAAAGTTGAGTAGAGAATTATTGAATAGGTACAAAGAGCACCTGCACACCTTCAGACCAATCTGCACCCTCAGGTTGAATAGCAGTAGACTCAGGAGCTGGCGCAATCCATTCACCCTGAAGTTCCTCCTTGGTCACAGCCTTTTCTGCAGCAGCCTGCTCTTCCTTTTCAATCTTTTCAGGATCTCTGCAGAAATAGAGATCAGGCATAACTCCCATGGGTGTTCATGGGAGGTGGTACAATGCACATGCAGAACCTCCTGGGCGAGCATCCATTACACTAGACCCCCTGAGGGAACTCCCGTGTTGTTGCATGGGATGGCAGTGTCCACACAGTGCAGGGGAGACTCTGTGTGACCCAGAGCAATGGTAGGCAAGTTAATATAAGATGCCTCTGTGAGAGGTTAGTGGTCAGCCCTGGGATCAGTAACCACCAGCAGACGTGGCTCCTGGAAGGCTGCCTGGATCTGGTTAGTGAAAGTTCCGGGAGTGAAGCGCCCAGCAATAAGAGTGGCCCCAGTGGAAACAGCAAACTTTAGCACAACCCACTGGCCAGTATTCCTGGAAGATATAACACTAACATCAGTCTGGTTTTCAATGGCAACAATGGCAGAAGCTTCTTCCAGGTCCTCTTCAGATTTATGATGTAGATGCCATCACTTTTCCTTTTGTAGATGTACTGTTCCATTTGGAAGTCAAGGTTGGTGCCATTCAAGTGGGGTGCTGCTGCAAGGAATTTGAGGATATCGTCTTCCTTCATCTGCAGGACATTAAGGTCTCCAGACACTGTGAAAGTTTCCCTTTAGGTTATGGGAGAAGGCAGGAAATGCCTGATGGGTAGCACTGAGAGCTCATTGTGGTTTTGATTTGCATTTCCCTGATGGCTAATGATGTTGAGCATCTTTTCATGTGCTTATTGACCATTTGTATATCTTCTTTGGAGAAATGTTTATTCAAATTCCTTGCCCATTTAAAAAAAATTAGTTATCTTTTTTTTTTTGCTGTAAGAGTTCTTTATATATTCTACGTACAAGTCCCTTATCAGATACATGATTTGCAAATACTTTCTCTCATTCTGTGGGTTGTCTTTTCTGTGCAAGGTGTTTTTGCATGCTTTTATCCAAGACCACCCTGTCAGGTAGCTGTTATTGACAGGGAAATTGAAATTAAGAGAGGAGAAGATGGAATTTAAACTCAGTTTTGTCTGACTGTAAAACTCATGTTTTCTCCTCTAACCCAACCTGCTCACAAAGATAAATTAAGACACGTTTCTGTCTTTAAGGAGCTCCGTCTGGCAGAGGACATAAAAACAAGAACACCAACGAATGTGCTGTAAAGCAAGTTCCACTTGTTCCACAAATGCCACAAGATAGGGAGTGCAGCAGGAGGTCAAGAGGAGAGAGAGAGAGAGAGAGAGAGAGAGAGAGAGAGAAGCAGCTCGCACTGTTGGCTGAGGAAATCAGGGTTGGCTTCAGTAAGGTGGCATTTGAGTTAAGTCTTGAAGGACGGGTACAGTTTCAGTGTATGGGGATGATGGAGTGAATGGGGAGAGCATTTCTAAAGGAGAGCAGGAAATGAGGGTTGGTTGAATGAATGGAGCCTTGATCCCAAGACTGGCTGTGATGTGGAGTCCCAGGGCTTGTTGAGTTGAGAGATCCTGGACTGCCTTGGTTAGAGGACCCGAGGACTGGCTGAGATGAGAATTCTGGGGTTGGGTGGGGTAGGAGATCTGGGCACTGGTTTGAATGGAGAGTGTAAGGGCTGGCTGGAGTGGGAGATGCCTGCGATGTTGTGCATGAGTGTGTGTGTGCATCCTCTGGGAGTCCCAAGGGATGCCTGGGATGAGGGCAGCTGCAGACAGTCAAGGGACTGGCTAGGATGGGAGACTCAGGGACGACTGCCCATGATGGGGGCTGGAGGGAGGTCGCCTGAGGTAGGAGACACAGGGGTTGGCTAGGAAGGGGAATCTGACACTGGTTGGGACTGGCAGACCTAGGGGATGGGGAGTCCACGGGTTGTCTGGACCCGGGGACTGCCTGGGATGGGGGTTCCTCCCGGGATGGCTTTGGATGAAGATCCCTAGCCCGAGGGACTGGCGGACTCTGGTAAGGAGCTCTTCTTTAGGCTTCGTTAAGTGAGGACCCTGGGACGGGTGGAATGGAGAGATCTCTTGCGGGCTGTGATGGGGCTGGCCCTGGCCGGGCGCCGGTGCCTTGGGGCCAGTCCAGCTGCGGGTGCGGGTGGCAGC
>NW_012110319.1:379123-388998 GCF_000951045.1 Mandrillus leucophaeus | reverse complement strand
GAGAGCCAGTACCAGAACCTGCGCGAGACCCAGTTCCACCACCGCGAGCTGCGGGAGAGCCAGTTCCACCAGGCGGCCCGGGACGTGGGCTACCCGAACCGCGAAGGCGCCTACCAGAATCGGGAGGCTGTGTATCGGGACAAGGAGCGGGACGCCTCCTACCCGCTCCAGGACACTACCGGTTACACAGCCCGCGAGCGTGACGTGGCCCAGTGCCACCTGCACCACGAGAACCCAGCCCTGGGTCGCGAGCGTGGCGGGCGGGAGGCCGGGTCGGCGCACCCGGGCCGCGAGAAGGAAGCGGGCTATTCGGCGGCGGTGGGCGTGGGGCCGCGGCCACCGCGGGAGCGGGGCCAGCTGAGCCGTGGCGCATCCAGGAGCTCCAGTCCCGGCGCCGGCGGAGGCCACAGCACTAGTACCAGCACCAGCCCGGCCACGACCCTCCAGAGAAAGTAAGGAATGTGTGTTTGTACCCCTGGCTCTTCCCTCTAGATCCCTCTCCAACTTGTCCAGCTGATAGATTAAGAAGCCAGTGTCTGGTTCCGTGTCTTCCTCTCCTGTCCCAACCCGCCAGCAGAGGAGAAGCCCGGTCCCCCTTATCCAGCCGACACCCCTTCCCTGGCCACCCCAGACGGGGTTGGCCAGATGAGTGCAGGCGTCTCTTCTTTCCCGGTACCACGGCCAGCGAGGGACTAGAGCAGTCATCGTCGCCTCCCCCGCCTCCACTTCTTCAACCCCTAGCTGCATCCTTGCCAGAAGATGGGTTTTCATTTATTTATTTATTTTGGATATGCTGATTGGAATTTTTATGGTCGGCGAGGGTGTCTACTCAGAGCCCCAGGGGAGAGAAAGACCCCCCACCCCCGCCTTTTTTTTTTTTTTTTTTTCCGTTTTCTTTTTGCCTGATCTTTTCTCCTCTGGCTGCCTCATCTCCATCCCTTACCAGAGAGGCAGGTGGGGACCAGAATGGCTGCTGGAGGCTGAGACATCCCTCTGAGGGGAACTGCAGCACATTCTGGCCGAGGGGAGCAAAGATGGGGGAGCAAAGATGGAGGCCAAGCCCTTGGCTAGTTCCTCAAAGTCCACCCCCTCTCCACCCTTCAAGGAAAACAACACCCATTTAAAGAGCCCTACCGGGAGGGGAAGTCTAGATTGCCCCTCTACTGAATCGGTTCCAGTTCCTGCACTGGGGTCTGTGTGTCTATTTGGGACACCTTGGCACTGTCTCTTGGGTTGGTGGGACATGGGCTGGGTCCACTTTTTCTGTGTAGATACCACGGTGAGCTGATTGGGATACATGTATCAGGCTGAGAGAGTCAAGGGCGTGCAGGCTCCCAAGGCTGCCCTAAAGGCTCCCTTATTTCTTTTCTGCTGTATTCGAAGGAACACTGAGCTGGGAGTTGGGAGACCTGAGTTCCCCTTTCAGCTCTGTTGCAGATTGGCTTTGTGACCTTGACTGAGTCTCTTTCTCTCTTAGGCCATCAGTTCCCCCGTGTCTTTTTAAATGGCAAGGTCTGCCTTGGATACTCTTGAAGTACCCCTCCAGCTCAGATTTGATGGTTCTGTGTTTAATCCAGCCACACTACAGAGCAAGTCTGAAGTCCTGTAGCAAATGGACAGGCTTCCCCCTCCTCTCACTGCTCAGCTGGTCCTACCATGTGCCACAACCAGTGGAGTGTCTCTTGGAGGCTGGGCTGGGGGTGGGGAAACCTTCTGCCTCAGGAAATCTGCCGAGAGACAGCGCTCTGCAACTCCCCCGTGGTGAGGCAGCAGGCTGGGGTGCTGGGTTGAGATGGCTGGGCCCCAGGAGCAGCAGCTGGAGCTTGAGGGCTCGGCTGGGCTCCACTGCAGCACACCCTAAGCTGAGTTTTAGGGTGGACTGCCCCTGAGGAGTCTGGGGGCAAAGGAAATGGGCTTTCCTGCCCAGGCAGGGCTGCTGCGAGCTCAGTCCGGGAGGACTGACTGTGTGCCTTGGGGTGCCACACTGGAAGAGGGACAGAGGTAGACCAAGGTCCATTCAGGAGAGGGCCGTGGTGGGCCGGGGGCAGAGGAAGACTGCATGGGGTATGGTGGTCTTTGAGCCTGGCTGCAGAAGACTTTTCTAGAGGGGTCAGGCCTGTGACAGAGGGAGCGGATTCATTATGTGTGGCTTCAGTGGGCAGAACCCGTAACAGTGAGAACATTTGAGATAGATTAGGAAGAACTTTCCAACCTGGCCTTCTGGTGGTGCAGTGGACTGCCTCGAGAGATGGAGGTGGGAGCTGGCTGGACCTGGAGCTCTCAGCCGAGCTCGGGTGGGAGTCTGGGAGAACTGGAGGAAGCATGATTCCTGAATCAGGTAGAAAGCCCAATGAAATGATCTGGTGGTCCCCAGTTATGGGATTCCATGACTCTGGCTCTCCACCCTGCAGACATTGGTCTGAATCTCTTGGCTGACTGGTTGCCTGTTTGCTCCTGAGCTCCATGTTTCTGCTATCCGTGCAGGCCTACCTCTTGGTCCTTCCCTCTTTTTGTGAACCCCCAGGTCGCTTGTTGCGTTTCCTTGCTTTGCATTTCCTACTGGATTAATAAAGGGGTTTAGATAGTACTTTAAGTTTCTCTCCTGACCATATATTAACTGTTTGCACACCCATTATTACCTCTTTTGGACTTCACAACAAGCCTTCTGCAGTGAGTGTTGGCAACTGCATTTTAGAGATGGGGAAACTGAGGCTCCAAGATGAAGGGACCTCGCTCAAGGTTACCCTACTAGTTGCTAATGGAGCTGAGAGTAGAACCCAAGTCTTCCTGTCTCCAAGGCCTGGTATTTTTTCTCTAGAGCTCTCCAACCCACAGGAGTCTCTTAGCCTCAGGTCCTGGACTGGCACTGAGCTGGGAGAGGCCAGGAGAGCCTTAGGTCTCTAGAGGATTTGAGCAGGAGGAGATGAGTCTGGGATGAGTGGGGAGTTGACGGCAGCAGGGAAGAAGGCTCTGTCTCCCTCCTTTCCACTCTCCCTCCTGGCCTGGCATCAGGAGGGCCTGTTGATGCAGTAGCCATTGCTGTCACTGCTGCTGCTGCAAGCGACTCCCCTGCTAGGTCTGTTCTGGGTTTGTAAGGAGTGGGTGAGAAGCCGCTGGAAGCGAGGGCAGGCAGGGTGGGAGTTTAGCAGCAGAGGCTGCAGCATTGGGGGAGGCTAGGTGGAGCGGGTATAGGCTGGGCTCTCTTGGTCCCCAGGCTCCCCCTGGTGGAGGAAGAGGGGAGAGTGGTGCCTGGGCCGAGCTGCAGCTTGTTGGGGGGCTCCGCTGTGCCTAGGGACTTTCTTTAGTCCTCCCAATGATCCCGTGCTTCTGTCACCACGATCCACATTTTACAGCAGAAGAAACTGGGGGATCAGAGAAGTGAAGCCCACCGGAGGTTACATTACTAATAAGACAGACTCCCAATCCTGTGAACTTTCCCTCTACTGCATTGGACATCAGCTGTCATGTACACCCCCATCCATGTCATCCACCCAGGATTCCCATATCCTCCTGCACCGTCCCCTCTGGACAGGTTTCAGGATGCCAGTATCCCTTTTGCTATGCTCAGGGTGTGGCCTTTCCAGTGCAGATAGAGTGAGATGCGTCCCTACCTCCTTTTGGTCCTGGGTCCTCTGTATGCGAAGGTTTTGTTTGCTTGCTTTTTAGTAGTCGTTGGTCCTGACTAATGCTCAGGTCTTTTTACCTGGAATTGTCCACATACCCCCCTCCCCCCGCCCCAAGCCTGGTTGATTGGAGAATAGCTCTGCTTTTGTTCTTGATCTTGGTTTGGCCCCCTTGCAGTTCTGCCACCTAGAATGATTTATAGGAGTGCTAGGGGCCCCTGCTGAGTTGCTCCACACTGAAGAGCTGCATTTCCCACGCTTTTCGCATGGGCCCAGCTCAGGCTCTGCTGTAGGTGGTGGTGGGCTGAAGCTGGTATGGTGGCAACTCTCCTTCCTTTACCCCCACCCCCACCCACCCCGCAAGTTGGCTTACATTTGGAGATAGCAACTAGAGGGGCTGGCCTGGTGGTGTTTTTTGTTTTGTTTGTTTTTTGGTTTTGGTTTGTTTTTGGGACAGGGTCTTGCTCTGTCACTCAGGCTGGAGTGCAGTGTTGCAAACATAGCTCACTTAAGTGAGCTCAGGAGTTCGAGGCTGCAGTGAGCAATTATTGCAAAAAAGAACACCAGGCTGGCCCTTCTGGTTGCTATCCCCCCAAATTTTTTAAGCAGAGACGGGGTCTCTCTGTGTTGCCCAGACTGTTCTCAAACTCCTGGGCTCAAGTGATCCTCCCTCCTTGGCATCCCAAAGTGCTGAGCCACCAAGCCCGGCCCAACGTGGTATTCTTGACAGCTAGGGCAATGTATGGTCTACCACATGCTGTCCTCTGCTTGCAGTGGGATGTCAGCATGCTACCCGCGGGGCTAAGGCCACTGAGAGACAGCACATAAGACAGCGAGCCCAGGGAGAGGCTCAGGGGAAGTCTCTCCTTTGGGGTCTTGGGTACTTTTCCCGGGGGGTGTCTCTCCTTCCCAGGAGGGAAAACCATTTATCTTCCCTCCCACTGTGTTGTGAGCATTATCTTCATGTGGGAGGAAATGGTAATGTTGAATTTAATGAGAATGAGAGTCTTGCTTCTCTATCTAGATCTGGGGCAAGAATGGGGTTGTTATCATCTACAAACATTTCTTGGCTGTGTGCACAGTGCAGGAGGGGCCACCAGGCTGAGCAAACACCGCGCTCTTAGTGCTTGCAGAACCCCTGCTCCCCTCCGTCCAGGGAGACAGGGTTGCAGGCCTAACCATGCCATAGAGACAGTGCTCAGGACAAAATGAGTGGCAACGGTGGTGAGGAGTGGAAGTTCTCAGAGGAAGGAGGGATCAGGGCAGGCCAGGCTGCTGGTTGAGTACCTGGGTGGCAGGTGAGGGATGAGGGGTATGGAAGGAATGTGAGTGGTCCCTTCATGGAGGTGGCTGCCAGGAGGAAGACGTCAGACCAGACTTGCTGCCTGCCCTTTCCTCATCTGTCCCACCCCTGCCTACCGTGGTCTCTGAATTTGCTGGGAGCAGAATAAAGGCCTGGAGCATGGGGAAGAGGCCACACGTGTACCAAGTGAGTCTCAGCCTTCTGCCAGGCCCCACGCTATGTGGCTTTATGTAATAATAGCTAACATTTTTTCACTGCTCTTACTGTGTGCTAAGCACTATTTGTTCTAAGCGCTTTCCATGTATTAATTCATTCAGTCTCCACATGAATCCTCTCATGTAGATATTGTTATTAACTCCATTTTACAGATGAGGAAACTGAGGTCCAGAAAGGTTGGATAGCATACCCAGGATCACTCAATGAATAAATGGCAGAACTGTGAAGGAGCTGGAGGAGCCCAGGGAGTTGGGCTGCAGGGTCCGCAGTGTTCTAACCCACCCTGGAGCACTACTTCTTGTCTCATTTGCACAGAGCCCCTGCCAGATGGGTGTGTTTGTTCGATTGTTTGTTTTATGGAGTTTCGCTCCTGTCGCCCAGGCTGAAGTGCAGTGGCACGCTCTCGGCTCACTGCAACCTCCGCCTCCCGGGCTCAAGCAATTCTAGTGCCTCAGCTTCCCGAGTAGCTGGGACTACAAGCACGTGCCACCACCCCCGACTAACTTTTGTATTTTTAGTAGAGATGGGGTTTCACCATGTTGGTCATGCTGGTCTTGAATTCCTGACCTCAGGTGATCCGCCTCTGCCTCCCAAAGTGCTGGGATTACAGGCATGAACCACCGCGCCCGGCCTATTATCTTCATTTTTTCAGACAAGGAAACAAGGATCAGAGAGGTACAGTGACCTGCCCAAGGTTATTCAGGCAGATGGAGCCCAGAACTGTCTGGCTTCCAAGTCTATGGTACACCACTGCCTCCCACAGGCAGGCTTTAAAGACACCAGAGCTGCTCCAGGTGTGTGGCTCTAGCTGCCTCCAGCAGAGCTCCCAGGACCGCTGCTCTAGGCAGGCTCCCTCTCACCATCACCCCCTGAATTTTGGCCATGGTCTCCTAGTAGATTGCCCCTGCTGCTCTCACTCCATCAAGCCTCTGATGAGGTGCAGCCAGACCATGTTCTGCGGTCCAGCTCCAGTAGTTTCACTCTCTCTTTGGCCCGAAAACTCCTCTGCCTGCCCTGCAATGTCTTCTTAGGATCTGTCCCCAGTCTGCCTTTTTCCTCTCATCTTTTTACAGACTGTGCTCCAGCCAGGCTGACCCGTGTGTCCCCCTGGTTAGCCCACTCAGGCCTTCTGCTAGCCTCTAAGTCTTTGCTCATGTTGTTCCCTTCTCTTGGGCTGCTGTACCCAGTTCCCAGGCTGGACTCAGCTGTTACCTCTTCTGTCTGTTTGCTGGTGTCTCTGATGGTTGGTCTATCCTTGACCCTCTCAGTGAACACTCTGCCCCTTTTTATTCCTTCATGGTTGTTTACGTCTCATGTCCCCTCTGTTAGACCGAGAGCCCCTTCAGATTTACATTTAACTGACATACACTGAGTGCATTTTGTGTGTCAGGTTCTGTGTTACGTGCTGCGGGCATGCGTGAAGGAGCTATAAGCTTGGAAACACGTAGCACAGCACATAGTAGCTGCTTAATAAATACTGAGTAGACAAATGAATGTCTGATTGAGTCCTGCTGAACTAATGGCCAGAGGTACCTAATATTTTCTTCCTTCCAGGACTCCTGTAGTAGGAAATGACAACTTCAGAATTCTCTTGGGGTAGGCACAGTAGCTCCCAGCACTTTGGGAGGTCAAGGCGGGAGGATCACTTGTGCCGGGGAGGTTGAGGTTACAGTGAACTATGATTGTGCCACTGCACACCAGCCTGGGCAACAAATCGAGATCTCATCTCTAAGGAAAAAGAAATTCTTTTGGCTTTTCTTTGGCTTTTTTCTTATGCTCCCTGGAGCCATTTTGGCCTTTGCTGTCTCTTCTCATGCTCACCAGCCTTCCGATTCATAGAATGTCAAGATAGCAGACTTGGATGAGACTTTGGAGACATTTAGACCAATCTGCTGTTCATTATCTCTCCCTATCATGTCAGGCTGTGGTCCTGACCCTCGATGCCAAGTCTTCTGTTCTGAAAGCAGCAAAGAGGCTTGCACAGGACCTGTGTGCAGTTCACTCAGCCCAGTGGGAAGTTGCTTATATTTATCCGTCAGACCTTTCTTGAGCTCAGACCCTGAGCTGGACATGGTATCTCAGGGTTGACGTAAGACTTGGCCCCTCTGCCTCACTCACTGCGGTGTTCCCTGGCAGGATCATAAACATTGGTCATGGGGAAGAATGCTTAGTAAGTGACTTACTTCCTCTTTTGGGGAAGCTCGTTTAGGGCAACATAATTTGCCAGTTACTACAGCTTCCTCATGGTATTTGGTTTCTCTCCAAGCCTGCCTGTTGGAAGCATTTACACGGGGAAGCCCATTCCCCAGTGCTTAGTAGTTGAAGCTCTCTGGGACCTTAGCATTCAGAGAAAGCATGGTGCCATGGAAGGACTTTGTGTGACTCTAGGCAAATCACTTTCAGAGCTTCAGTTTTCTCAAGTAGTAAATAGGAATAAAACTGTATTTTCTGATGCATGAGATTCATGTTGCCAGCCCCCTACCCTCCTCAAAAAATTGTATCAGAAAATTTCCTGGCTGTCTGGCATACCGTACATCAAGGTCCTGATCAGGCTGGGAAGCTGAGAATGGAAAATAATACATGAGACTGCCCTGCCCCCTAGAGGCGGAATGTGGCAAACACCCAACAGTGCAAAGACCGATGCATCGCATCCCTTTCAAAACAGAGATGACAAGCCAGAGCTACACGGCTGATCAGGATTATTCCTCCAACATTTTAGATGTAAATGTATCACTGTCATCACCTGATAGGTACCGTTTCACTAGTGTTTCACTAGTGCATTTCTTTGGAGCGATGTGATTTTTATACCTTTTTAAAGGAGTGATATGACTGCATATCCAGGCCCTGTGATTTCCTACTGGATTCCAGGATACAGCATACTGCATTCACCTGAATAAAACTGACATTTTCCTTCATATAACCACTTTAGAATTATTGTCATTAGATCTGTAATGAAAAGCACCTGACTTGGCCCTTCCCCCACATTTTCTTATAAATCTGGGAGGTATCTCACACAACTGTATATCTGATATGCCAGCCAATTCATAAACAACCCATCTCATTGTGATTGTTGTGAAAATTAAATAAGATGACGTAGGTGAAGCACTGAGCACACAGTATGTGTTTACTCAGCGATAGTCATTATTATTAATAGTAACTCTGTAAAGCTCTGTGCTGTAGGAGGACAGGAGGAGAAGCCATGTGGCAGCTCACCACATTTCAGAGAGAGGTCAGTCCAGTGAATATTGCATGCCAGGATGTGCCATGCCTTGTGCCATCACAAGCAGAGAATTCCATGATTAGTATCATATAGTTCCTGGTTTCGAGGTGCTCATAATTGGGTGGAGAAGGTGGTGGTGGAAATAGATGATTGCAGTGTGCTATCCAGTGTGTTATGCCAGAGGGGAGCACAGGGGGCCACAGGTGCTCAAAGGAGGGACATCACCCCAGACTGTCAGGGAAGGCTTACTGGAGGAGATGATGCCTGAGCTGAGGCTTGGAGGATGAGTTGGAGTTAGGTAGGTGAAGAAGGACAGCATGTGGGTTGGTGGGAATTGGGGGCAAAAGGGAGGTTAAGGCAGAGGGGCCAGCATGAGCAAACACACAGAGGTATGGGCCCAGCAGGATATATGTATGGGGAGGTTTTTTCTTTTTCTTTTTTTTTGTATGAGTTCAATACAAACTAGAGCACAAACAGGGAGGCTCAGAGGGGCGTCTGGAGGGTTGGTCAGCTTACATCATGAGGACACTTCACTAGCAGCGTCAGGAGCTTTCTGCTGTTTTGTTTTTGTTTTTGTTTTGTTTTTATTTTTGTTTTTTTTGAGATAGAGTTTTGCTCTTTCGCCCAGACTGGAGTGAAGTGGCGCGATCTCAGCTCACTGCAACCTCTTCCCCACCCCAGGTTCAAGCGATTCTCCTGCCTCAGCCTCCCGAGTACCTGGGATTACAGGCGTGCGCCACCACGCCTGGCTAATTTTTGTATTTTTAGTAGAGACAGGGTTTTGCCATGTTGGCCAGGCTGGTCTCAAACTCATGACCTCAGGTGAGCCACCCGCCTCGGCCTCCCAAAGTACTAGGATTACAGGCATGAGCCACCATGCCTGGCCAAGTAACATTTTAAACTGGGGGAGAGGTGCCTATTGTGTGGTGTGGGAGAACATGTCAAGAGCCACATTTTGGAGAGATCCCTCTAGAGGGCAGTTTGGAAGGTAGATTGGAGGGTATCCGGGGAGGAGGCTGGTGCAGCAGTCTAGATGAGAGATGATCAGGCCTGCGCTTGGGCAGTGGGAGTAGAGATAATCTATGTGGGGAGAAAGATGATGATAGTGGGGGAGCGCAGCCTGCTATGGAAGCTCAGAGGAGTGGCAGCGTTCATGACCAGTAGGGTTTTAGTAATACCAGCATAGAAATCAAGAAACTACAAGTTGGAAGGACTCTGACAAATCATCCAACCGAAGCTGTTCATTTTACAGATGAGAAGACTGAGGCCCAGAGAGAGAAAGGACTTGTATAAGGCCAGTCAGGGTGTGAGCAGAAAAGAGAACACTGATTAGAAGAGTCACCCTAGTATGAATGCCAGCATTCAGAGCATCTTTTCTTTCTTTCTTTTTTTTTTTTTTTGAGATAGAGTCTCTCGTTCTGTCGCCCAGGCTGGAGTGCAATGGTGTGATCTCGGCTCACTGCAACCTCCCGCTCCTGGGTTCAAGGGATTCTCCTGCCTCAGCCTCCCGAGT
>NW_012110319.1:368486-379073 GCF_000951045.1 Mandrillus leucophaeus | reverse complement strand
GCTGGGATTACAGGCATGCACCACCACACCCAGCTAATTTTGTATTTTTAGTAGAGACAGGGTTTCTCCATGTTGGTCAGGCTGGTCTTGAACTCCCGACCTCAGGTGATCTGCCCACCTCGGCCTCCCAAAATGTTGGGATTACAGGCATGAGTCACTGCGCCCGGTGCATCTTTTCTTAAGTGTGCTGTTTCGGCCAGGTGCGGTGGCTCACGCCTGTAATCCCAGCACTTTGGGAGGCTGAGGCAGGTGAATCATAAGGTCAGGATTTCGAGACCAGCCTGGCCAACGCAGTGAAACCCTGTCTGTACTAAAAATACAAAAAAGTAGCTGGGTGTAGTAGGGGGCACCTGTATCCCAGCTACTTGGGAGGCTGAGGCAGGAGAATCGCTTGAACCCGGGAGGCGGAGGTTGCAGTGAGCCGAAATCTCATCACTACATTCCAGCCCGGGTGACAGTGTGAGACCCTGTCTCAAAATAAAATAAAATAAAATAAAATAAAATACACTGTTTCCTGCCTTGAAATCCCATGAAAGTTGCAAGGATTATCATATTTATGTCCCACAGATGAGAAAACTGCGGTCAAAAGGAAGCTAGGCAACTTGTTGGGGAGAAAGTGATGAAGGGGCATCACCTAAAGGACTCTTGCTTTGATGGCAGACAGACCCGCTGCTCTGTTCCAACCTCTCTGAAATCAAATTTAGAATCATGGCTGGGGAATGAACCCAAGGTTCTCTTTCTCCCCCTGGCTCAGGCCCAGCCTTCTTTCTGCTGTTTTTTGTCTTACATGGTTTCATTTGCTATAACTGAGGCAGCTCAGAGGCAGTTTCTGGCCTGACAGCCAGGTCTGTCATCCCTGTTTTTCTGTTTTTATGGAAGAGAATGGACCTGTGTCTGTCTTTAGTATATCCCCATTACCTTGGGCGGGGCAGCTCTACCCCAGGTGTCTTTGTTTTGAGGCCCGATGATACTGATTCACAAAGAATGAGCTTTGGAGACAGACAGACCTGGGTTTGAATCTATGTTCCACCCCAACCCGTGGGATGGCCTCAGCTAGGTCATTTTACCTTCTCTGAATTTTAGTTTTTCTGTAAAATGGGATAACAACGCCTATTTCTCAAGTTTTTTGTTTGTTTGTTTGTTTGTTTGTTTTGAGACAGGGTCTCTTTCTATCAGCCAGGCTGGAGAACAGTGGTGCGATCACAGCTCACTGCAGCCTCGACATCCTGGGTTCAAGTGATCCTCCTACCTCAGCCTCCCAAGTAGCTTCGACCACAGACATGCACTACCATGACCAGCTATTTTTTTTTTGTAGAGACAGAGTCTCCCCATGTTGCCTGGGCTGGTCTTGAACTCTTAGGCTCAAGCAATCCTCCCACTTCGGCCTCCTAAAGTGTAGGGATTATAAGCATGAGCCACCGTGCCTGGCATATTTCTCAAGGTTAGCCAAGATAATTTGGATGGCATTCCCTGATGCTGTAGGTGCTCCATAAATAGTCATTTTTCTTCTCTTTCATGAAATCTCCCATGGACAATGACTTAACGAATCAAAGCTTTGCTTCCCCTGAAAACTGGTATGTTTCTTCCTTCCCAATGTGAAGCTGTCATAGCTCATTGTCTCTTCCTTTTTGCCTCAGCCACCAGTTAATTTGAAGCATAGCTCTAGCATCTTTGTTGATTTCTTTTTCGGAGTTCTTATTTTCGAGTTCAATTTCTATTCTGTGTTATTGGAGTAAGCACCCTCAAATCCTTTGTGACTCGAGCAGGTATAAGTAACTAATGGGTGTAAATAGTTGAATGAATGTAAGGCTGAAGAGGCTGGACTGGCGATGGTGGGATTTGAAGAGGACCAGAGGGTGGAGCAGGCTGGGGCAGCTGAGACAGTATCTGCATGGATGGTTGTGAGGAGCCAAGGGGTCAGTTAG
Source organism: Mandrillus leucophaeus (assembly GCF_000951045.1). Lineage (NCBI taxonomy): Eukaryota > Metazoa > Chordata > Mammalia > Primates > Cercopithecidae > Mandrillus > Mandrillus leucophaeus. The sequence continues at coordinate 377,148 of NW_012110319.1, read as the reverse complement.
GAGGGGCCAGCCCTTCACCCGCCTCTCTTACCTCCTGTTCTCAAAAGAAGCATAGATTGGAGAACAGGACCTCATGTCACCCAGAATCATCAGCCTCCCCATTTCATATTTACAGTGTGGAAGCCAGCGTTCTAAAGAAAGAGAAGGGCTTGTTTAGACAAATTAAATCAAAGCAATGCACATACACAGTTTTTGAAAGGCAAAATAGTACATAAGGACTCATGTAGTAAAAAGCTGATGTCTTCCTATCACCTGCTTCTCAGCCCCAGATGCAACCACTTTTCCCATTTAGTTCTTCTGATGGTAACTTCGTATCTCTAAATAACATGCTTGAATGGGTATTTCCTATTTATCAACTTTAAACATTATCTTGACTTTTTCCTACTATGACAAAATAATTTAGCTTATTTACAACAGCTGACTTTCTCAGCACTCCCTCCCAGTTGGTTTTTTTTTTTTTTTTTGAGACAGGGTCTCACTCAGTGGGCCAGGCTGGAGTACAGTGGTGTGATCATAGCTCACTATGACCTCAAACTCCTGAACTCAGGCAATCTTCCTGCCTCAGCCTCCTGAGTAGTTAGGACCACAGGTGCATGCCACTACACCTGACGAAGTTTTAATTTTTTTTTTTTTTTCTTTTTTTAGAGACAGGTTCTCGCTATGTTGCCCAGTTAGGTCTCGAACTCCTAGGCTCAAGTGATCCTCATCCCTCGGCCTTCCAAAGTGCTGGGATTGCAGGGGTGAGCCACTGCGCCTGCCCCCTCCCAGATTTTGAGAGTTTTATTACTGTTTGGGCTCCTCTATTAGTTATTATTAAAACTATTTTAAACTGTGACTTCTTATTTCATCGGTTTTCCACAGCATCTCTTGACCATATATTTTGTAAGACATAGTTATTAGTGCCATCCTTCCCTCCATCTCTCCTTCCCCTCTTCCACCTTCCAGTCTCTATGTTCTGTACTTGTGTATCTAGCAAGGTAGATTACATTTGCATTCTATTCTGTAAAAATAATTATATCTTCAATGCTTTATCCAGAGAGATTGATTATAAAAATTACCTGGCAGTACACTGTTTATGTGATTATGACTATGTCACTATCAGTCATCACAGGGCCAAATAGTGTACTGTAATTATACCTCATCACTCACAGTTACACAACCTTTGTACTCCCAGGATTGTTTCAAAACTTCATGCCAAAATATAATGTGAATACAGAAAAGTGCTCGTATCAGAAGTGATATGACCATATCACAAGTGATACAGTTACTTTTTATAAACCAAACCCCTAGGTAACCAGCATTCCGAGCAAGGTCTGTTTTTTATTCACCCTGAGTGGTACTCAGGCAGCTCTTTCAGTTTGAAGGACTAAGTATCTTTTTTTTTTTTGAGATGGAGTCTCGCTCTGTCACCCAGGCTGGAGTGCGGTGGCATGATCTTGGCTCACTGCAACCTCTGCCTCCCGGGTTCAAGTGATTCTCCCATTTCAGCCTCTCTAGTAGCTGGGACTACAGGTGCCCACCACAATGCCTGGCTAATTTTTGTATTTTTAGTAGAGGTGAAGTTTCGAACTCCTGACTTCAGGTGATCCACCCACCTCGGCCTCCCAAAGTGCTGGGATTATAAGCGCGAGCCACCGTGCCTGGCCTTTTTTTTTTTTTTTTTTTTTTTAAAGACAGGGCCTCACTCCGTTGCACAGGTTTGAGTGCAGTGGCTGAACCTCCACCTGCTGGATTCAAGTGATTCTCCTGCCTCAGCCTCCTGAGTAGCTGGAATTACAGGTGTGTGCTACCACGCCCAGCTAATTTGTATTTTTAGTAGAGATAGGGTTTCACCATGTTGGCCAGGTTAGTCTGGAACCCCAGACCTCAAGTGACCTGCCCACCTTGGCCTCCCAAAGTGCTGGGATTACAGGCGTGAGCCACCATACCTGGCCCTCTCCTTATGTTATTTCTTTGATCATTCCCTTCCCTTAATTTGCTCTGTTTTCTTGTTTGGGAATGTCCGTTAGTTGGGTGTTGAACTTTCTGTAGGCTGTTGATCCGGTAAGCTGCTTACCTTTTCTCCCATACTTTCTATTTTATGGTATGTGAATAAGTTAATAGAAAGTCTGACTGAGCCAGGCGTGGTGGCTCATGCCTGTAATCCCAGCACTTTGGGAGGCTGAGGCAGGAGGATCGCTTGAGCCCAGAAGTTCGAGACCAGCCTGGGCAATATGATGACATGATGAAACCCTGTCTCTACAAAAAAAAAAAAAAAAAAAAAAAGAAAGAAAGAAAGAAAGAAAGAAAATCTGACTGAGCGGTGAGCTGCCTGCGTATCCAGACTTGCTTGTCTACTCACTGGCTTCATTTTGGTGAGCTGGCAGGGAGTTGGTTGTTATAATGCCCAAAGACCAGAAATGAATAGCACTTTGTTTTGGGGGCACCAACATGCCACTAGGTGTCTTGACTCATCCCAGATAGTTTAATTCCTTTAGCAAGCAGCCCTCTGATACTTTGCCTAGGGGTGAATGCCAGGCGGCCTGTGTTCTAGGTCTCAGGGTTGGGGTGGCAGGGAAGGAAGGATGTCGTATACTTACCTTCCATTTATCCCTGTGTCCAGTGCCCTGGTTCCTCCTACCCTCTCTTGCAGCTAGCATCTCCAAGTCTGGAGTCTCTCTGGGCCTCTGCTGGCCTGACTGTCTCCCTCCTCAGCTGCAAGCCCCTAAGTGGTGTTCCTGGATCTCCCTCAACTGTGAACACCCTGCTGTTTGTTTTTTGCTTCCAGAAATTTGTTGGAATCTCTCACCCACTGATCTCACCCTCTCCCATCCTCCTCCCTGTTACGAGTTCATACTTTATTTTATTCCTTCACTTTCATTATGGTGGGATCCTGGGAGAGAAAGGAGATAAACATTTATGCCCTTGAGGTGGAAACTAAGGCGAAAGCTACTTTAAAAAATGATTGTTTTGCTTTTTCAACCCAGACTGAAACTGGAAACTGTTAGTAGGCCCCCCACATAGCCAAGTCTGGATGACCTCATTTGGGCCTGTGTTGCTTCTGGCCCCAGCCCTTATCATAAGCATTCCTCCAGTGGCCTCCAGAGCACCCCTTCCCTCAACCTCTCCTGCCTAGACCATGGAGTCAAGCGAGCCCTCAGTCGAGGAACCGGACACCTGGGTTCTGATCCCAATCCTGCCCCTGCCTCCCTCTGGACCCCTGGGCCAGCCCCTGCACCTCTCTGGGTGCCCTCTCTGTGGCTTGAGAGGCTCTCCGTCTGCTATGAGCTGGGCTTTGCCGGGATTGGCTGGGTGCTTGGAGGGCAGCCCAGCCTCTTTGTCCGGGCGATGGGAGCAAGTGGGCCAGAGATGGGCCCCAAGCGCTCAGGAGGGGGCTTGGAGGCTGAACTGAGGCTTCTGCAACGGCGGGCTGTGCTAGCTGCTCCCCCTTCTGCCCACTCTTTCCCATCATGGCTGACCCTCTATCCCTCTGCCTCCAGCAGAGGGAGGAAAGAAGGTAAGGCTAGAGAGCTAGTTCTGTTTTCCTTTGCTTCTTCTCTGTCTCTCTCATTGTAGTACCGAGCTGATCTGTGCTACAATGCCTGTGCCTAACCCCACCTTCCTTTTTTGGTGTTCCCCCTTTCTGTCCTTGAATGATCGTCTCTTCTAGAAGCACTACTTGAGTGTTCGTGGGGTGGGAGCTTGGACTGCACTGTGTGGTGGGGAGACAGGAGACAGATGAGGGAGAGGGGCCAAGCTTGTAGGCTGGGATGGGAGATGAAGTGCCACTTGGCTCTGGGATGACAGAAGGAAGCAGCAGCTGTAGCAGTTAAAAGCATTGGTTTTGGAATCAGACAAACCTAGACTTAAATCTCAGCTCCACTACTTATTAGCTGTGTGAGTCTGGGTAAGTCACATTGCTCCTCCGTACCTCAGTGACTGCATCCATACAATGGGAAGAACTGCTTTGCACAACAGTTATGAAGATTGTGCAAAGTAGTAGGTACAACTGTGGACCATTGTAGGTGCAACTAAATAGTAGCTTTATGGCTGGGCATGGTGGCTTATGTCTGTACTCCCGGCACTTTGGGAGGCCGAGGCAGGATTGCTTGAGGCCAGGAGTTTGAGACCAGCCTGAGCAGCATAGCAAGACCCCATCTCTACAAAAAATGAAAAAATTAACTGGGCATGGTGGTATATGCCTGTAGTCTTAGCTACTCAGGAGACTGAGAGCAGAAGATTGTTTGAGCCCAGAAGTTCAAGGATGTAGTGAACTATGATCATGCCATGGCACTCCAGCCTGGGTGACAGAATGAGACCCTGTCTAAAAAAATAAATAGGGTAGGTCATCCTTGTAATCCTAGCACTTTGGGAGGCTGAGGCAGGTGAATCACTTGAGGCCAGGAGTTCGAGACCAGCCTGGCCAATATGGTGATTCTCCATCTCTACTAAAAATACAAAAATTAGCTAGACGTGGTGGTGCACACCTGTAATCCCAGCTACTCAGGAGGCTGGGGCACGAGAATCACTTGAACCTGGGAGACAGAGGTTGCAGTGAGCCGAGATTGCGCCACTGTACTCCAGCCTGGGTGACAGAGTGAGACTCTGTCTCAAAAAATAAAAAATAAGAAAAATAAATAAATAGTAACTTTATGATTATTTGGATTATTATAAGGCAGAATATGCTAAGGCCCAAATAAAGTCTGCTTGTTACTTTATTATGATTATATAACATATAGTATTTGCTTATGATTGAAAGGAGCATGAGGTTAGAGAAGGTATTCTCTAAGAAGGCAGCTTTTGACCTCATCACTCCTTGGATCAAGCCTCCCAGGGGCTCCCTGGCAACTACAGAATGAGGTTCACGCTGTGCTGCCTGGTATTCGAGGCTCTCTTGGTTGTAATCTCTGCCTTTCTTCTCTTCAAAATGTAAATGTGAAGTGATACTTGTCTCTTTATTTCCTGAAAAAGACATTTTAAAAGTGATAGACAAATATTTCATTTGAAGTATATAGCAATCTTCCTTATCATTGTCATCATCATCAACATCATTTTTATCATCCCAGAACCTGTACAGTGAGTTGTGTTAAACAAGGACTATAGGAACAAAAATCACCCGCAAAAGGATAGCCAGCCACTGAAACCACCATGGCCTTCATTTTGCCGTTTACCTCCATCTTTGCTTTCAAGATTGTTTGTCTCCATTACTAAAAGTGATTCCAGTATCTGACAAGCTTTCTGATTTGTCCTATGGTTCTATTTCTTCTTTTTAAATAATCTTCATGAGACTTTCTTGCGTAACACCATTACCTCATCCACCTGTTCTCTATACTTTTTGTCATTACCTCATCCACCTGTTCTCTATACTTTTTGTCATTTCTGGGTCTGATTCTTGACTTCCTTAGAAAGGAGTTTTCCTCTCTACCTGAATCATCTTTCTTTTTTTTTTTTTTTGGAGACGGAGTCTCACTCTGTTGCCTGGTGGAGTGCAGTGGTGCAATCTCGGCTCACTGCAACCTCCGCCTCCCAGATTCAAGCAGTTCTCTGCCTTAGCCTCCCAAGTAGCTGGGACTACAAGCATCTACCATCATGCCCAGCTATTTTTTTTGTATTTTTAGTAGAGATGGGGTTTCACCATCTTGGTCAGGCTGGTCTTCAACTCCTGACCTTGTGATCCACCCGCCTCGGCCTCCCAAAGTGCTGGGATTACAGGTGTGAACCACTGCGCCTGGCTACCTGAATTGGCTACCTGAATCATCTTTCAAAAGGTTTTCACTTTCACTCTTTTTTTGTTTAGACGGAGTTTCGCTCTTTCACCCAGGCCGGAGTCAAGTGGCACGATCTGGGCTCACTGCAACCTCTGCCCCCCAGGTTCAAGCGATTCTCCTGCCTCAGCCTCCTGAGTAGCTGGGATTATAGGCGCCCACCATCATGCCTGGCTAATTTTTGTATTTGTAGTAGAGATGGGGTTTCACCATGTTGGCCAGGCTGGTCTCCAACCCCTGACCTCAGGCAATTCACCCGCCTCGGCCTCCCAAAGAGCTAGGATTACAGGCGTGAACCACTGTGCCCGGCCTACTTTCACTTTTTACATTGTCATGATTTAGGTGTCACCTGAACTTGGGAATCATCTTTACCTCCCCCTAGTGCTTTTCTCCTTCCTCGCTGTCACAAGGAGGTCTTTGTGCCACTTGTGGTTTAGGGAAGTGCTTGCATGCTCCTTTGGGTAAGGCTATAGCTCCACTCATTCCTCAAGCCACTCTGTTTCCTTCCTAACCCTACACTCAAGTTGTACTGAACTATGTAGAGTTTCCTAAGCATGTCAGGCTTCTTTATGCTTCCATGCCTTTATTCTGACTGTTCCTATGACTGAATGTCTTTTTTTTTTTTTTTTGACAGAGTCTCACTGTGTTGCCCAGACTGGAGTGCAATGGTGTGATCATGGCTCACTGCAGCCTCTACCTCCTGGGCTCAAGTGATCCTCCCACTCCAGCCTCCCGAGTAGCTGGGACCACAGGCATGGGCCACCACACCTGGCTAATTTTTTGGTTGTTTGTAGGGACAGGGTCTCCCTATGTTGTCCAGGCTTGTCTCAAACTCTTGGGCTGAGGCAGTCTTCCCGCCTCAGCCTCCTGAGTAGCTGGGACTATAGGTATACACCATCATGCCCGCCTAATTTTTGTATTTTTGTAGAGACAGAGTTTTGCTATGTTGCCCAGGCTGGTCTCAACCTGGGCTCAAGCAATCCTCTCACTTTAACCTCTCGAGTAGCTGGGACTATAGGCACACACTAATATGCCTGGCTAATTCTTATTTCATTGTAGAGACGGAGTCTCCCTGTGATCCCCAAGCTGGTCTTAAACTCCTGGGCTCAAGCAGTCCTCCTGCCTTGGCCTCCTAAAGTGCTGGGATTACAGACATGAGCCACCATGCCTGGCCCCAAATGCCTTTTTACCCTTGTCTTCATGGCAGATAACTAGTTAACTGGTTCTTCTTCTTCTTCTTCTTTTTTTTTTTTTTTTTTGACACAGGGTTGTGCTCTGTTGCCCAGGCTGGAGTGCAGTGGCGTGATCATAGCTCGCTGAAGCCTCAAATTCCTGGGCTCAAGTGATCCTCCTGCCTCAGCCTGAGGAAGGCCTAGAAACTTATTTCTCTCTGTTGCTACCACACCTGGCTAACTATTCAAATTTGAAGGACATCTAAGTACCTCACACTGTTCCAGGCACTTGGAAACAGTGAGCAAAATAGACAAAACTTCTGCTCTGTAGAGCTGAGATTCTAGTGTATGGATGTCTGAGATGGGCGTGGAAAAGAAACAAATAAACAAGAAGACACATAATATGTCAAGTAGTGGTAAGTGCTATGGGGAAAAATAAAGCTGCACGAGCCTGGGGAGTGCAGAAGGCCCAGTCAACTCCACCACAGCCAGTGTTTGCACAACCATTATTAAGCAGCATTTTCTCATTTAAGCATTTTCCAATGTTATCACATATTCTTTATAACCATAATCCTCCCAACAGCCCTATCATATTAGTGCTATTATTATCTCCATTACATTGATGAAGAAACTGAAACTTAGGGTCGTAAATTGCATAGCTAGGAGAGGCAGAGCTGAGACCCAAATCCAGGCCTGTCTGACCTAAAGCCTGGACTCATAACTACTGTCATTCTACACACCTCAACACAATTCTCTGAAGTCAGAATTATTATGCCTATTTTATAATTGGGGAAACTGAGTTCAGAGAGGAGAATGGATTCATCCATGGGTTGCACAGCAAATGAATGGATTTGAACCCAGATCTGTGAAGGCTAGGGCCTTCTACAAACCCTGAGGCCTAAGGCTCTATAGACTTACCTGCTTCTACATTTCTAGGGCCCAAGCAAGTTATCAGTAGAAGCCCTTGACCCTCCACGCTTCTCTTCCCTCCCATAGTTCATATGGAGCCTTGAGATATGTAGATGCCCCAGCCAACAAGTCCAAGCCCTGTCTATCTCCCCTTCCCCTTAGGCCACTCCTTGGGCCTAACAGATGGACCTGGGTAATAAGACCATGCAATTCCCGAAAGTAAGCCCAAGAAATTTAGGCAAGAAATTCTGAGGTCCTTAGTGCTTGAAGTGCAGCCTAGAAGGGACAGGGCCAAAGATCCTGATGGGTCCTGATGGCATTACAGACATTTCGCCTGATGGAGAGTGGCCCCTAAAGTGTGGCCCCCAGTGTAGGGCCTTCTGTTTATCAGTACAACCCATGAGATTGTGATTCGTAATAGGCTGGCCTCCAAGATCCTCCTCCTTTGACTTCCTAAGCTAGGTCCTACTTTGCAGGGAAGGGAACAAGGGGTGTTCTGTGGGCCTGGGCCTTCAGAGGCTCTGGCTGGTGAAGAATGGAGCTCTCCCAGCAAGCCCTGGTGGACATGTGCACTGATTCTTACGCCCCCCACTTCACAGTATTTTGTTCCCAGTACTCTCAGGCTACTTAACCAATTTAATTTCTTAGTAGCTTTTTAAACATTATACTTTCAATGCATTTTTAAATTAGGAAATTTAGAAAAACTAGGAAAAGTAGAGGAGAAAAACATTACACATAATTACAGCACCCAGAGGCAACCACTCTGAGCATCTGGTGTATTGCCTTTGTTCTCTGCATTTTTTTCATGTAGTTGAAATGATTTTACACATACAGTTT
>NW_012110319.1:343807-368436 GCF_000951045.1 Mandrillus leucophaeus | reverse complement strand
TGGGCTCAAGCAATCCTCTCACTTTAACCTCTCGAGTAGCTGGGACTATAGGCACACACTAATATGCCTGGCTAATTCTTATTTCATTGTAGAGACGGAGTCTCCCTGTGATCCCCAAGCTGGTCTTAAACTCCTGGGCTCAAGCAGTCCTCCTGCCTTGGCCTCCTAAAGTGCTGGGATTACAGACATGAGCCACCATGCCTGGCCCCAAATGCCTTTTTACCCTTGTCTTCATGGCAGATAACTAGTTAACTGGTTCTTCTTCTTCTTCTTCTTTTTTTTTTTTTTTTTTGACACAGGGTTGTGCTCTGTTGCCCAGGCTGGAGTGCAGTGGCGTGATCATAGCTCGCTGAAGCCTCAAATTCCTGGGCTCAAGTGATCCTCCTGCCTCAGCCTGAGGAAGGCCTAGAAACTTATTTCTCTCTGTTGCTACCACACCTGGCTAACTATTCAAATTTGAAGGACATCTAAGTACCTCACACTGTTCCAGGCACTTGGAAACAGTGAGCAAAATAGACAAAACTTCTGCTCTGTAGAGCTGAGATTCTAGTGTATGGATGTCTGAGATGGGCGTGGAAAAGAAACAAATAAACAAGAAGACACATAATATGTCAAGTAGTGGTAAGTGCTATGGGGAAAAATAAAGCTGCACGAGCCTGGGGAGTGCAGAAGGCCCAGTCAACTCCACCACAGCCAGTGTTTGCACAACCATTATTAAGCAGCATTTTCTCATTTAAGCATTTTCCAATGTTATCACATATTCTTTATAACCATAATCCTCCCAACAGCCCTATCATATTAGTGCTATTATTATCTCCATTACATTGATGAAGAAACTGAAACTTAGGGTCGTAAATTGCATAGCTAGGAGAGGCAGAGCTGAGACCCAAATCCAGGCCTGTCTGACCTAAAGCCTGGACTCATAACTACTGTCATTCTACACACCTCAACACAATTCTCTGAAGTCAGAATTATTATGCCTATTTTATAATTGGGGAAACTGAGTTCAGAGAGGAGAATGGATTCATCCATGGGTTGCACAGCAAATGAATGGATTTGAACCCAGATCTGTGAAGGCTAGGGCCTTCTACAAACCCTGAGGCCTAAGGCTCTATAGACTTACCTGCTTCTACATTTCTAGGGCCCAAGCAAGTTATCAGTAGAAGCCCTTGACCCTCCACGCTTCTCTTCCCTCCCATAGTTCATATGGAGCCTTGAGATATGTAGATGCCCCAGCCAACAAGTCCAAGCCCTGTCTATCTCCCCTTCCCCTTAGGCCACTCCTTGGGCCTAACAGATGGACCTGGGTAATAAGACCATGCAATTCCCGAAAGTAAGCCCAAGAAATTTAGGCAAGAAATTCTGAGGTCCTTAGTGCTTGAAGTGCAGCCTAGAAGGGACAGGGCCAAAGATCCTGATGGGTCCTGATGGCATTACAGACATTTCGCCTGATGGAGAGTGGCCCCTAAAGTGTGGCCCCCAGTGTAGGGCCTTCTGTTTATCAGTACAACCCATGAGATTGTGATTCGTAATAGGCTGGCCTCCAAGATCCTCCTCCTTTGACTTCCTAAGCTAGGTCCTACTTTGCAGGGAAGGGAACAAGGGGTGTTCTGTGGGCCTGGGCCTTCAGAGGCTCTGGCTGGTGAAGAATGGAGCTCTCCCAGCAAGCCCTGGTGGACATGTGCACTGATTCTTACGCCCCCCACTTCACAGTATTTTGTTCCCAGTCCTCTCAGGCTACTTAACCAATTTAATTTCTTAGTAGCTTTTTAAACATTATACTTTCAATGCATTTTTAAATTAGGAAATTTAGAAAAACTAGGAAAAGTAGAGGAGAAAAACATTACACATAATTACAGCACCCAGAGGCAACCACTCTGAGCATCTGGTGTATTGCCTTTGTTCTCTGCATTTTTTTCATGTAGTTGAAATGATTTTACACATACAGTTTTTTTTCTTGATTTTTCCATTTGAGCATTTCCCCATGTCATTGCATATTCTTCATAACCATCATTTTTAGTGGCAACTGATATACCACGAGGGACTTCATCATCCTCTTAATGTAGGGTGTTGCCCGGCGCGGTGGCTCATGCCCGAGGTGGGCGGATCACAAGGTCAGGAGATTGAGACCACAGTGAAACCCTGTCTCTACTAAAAATACCAAAAATTAGCCGGGCGCGGTGGCGGGCGCCTGTAGTCCCAGCTACTCAGGAGGCTGAGGCAGGAGAATGGCGTGAACCCGGGAGGCGGAGCTTGCAATGAGCCGAGATCGTGCCACTGCACTCTAGCCTGAGGGACAAAGCGAGACTCCCTCTCAAAAAATAAAAATAAAAAAATAAAAAAATAAAAATGTAGGGTGTAGAAGCTGTGCCCATGTTTTTCACTGATTTAAATCATGCTGCGATAGGCTTCCTTGCGCACACAGCATCAAAGGAACTTATATCTTTTAGGGAACTGATCTTATATAGGGACAATTGTATTCAGCTTATTTCCCTTTCTAGATGGTCCCTCTAGCTAGGTCCAATTCATTTTTTTAGTCATTCATTTATTCATTATTTCATCACCACATATTTACTCCATACACCTGGAAACCAGACTCTGAGATATGCGGGTCCAAGCAGGAATGAGGCGGAGCTCCTGACTACCAGGAGCTCCCAGTCGCTGGGAGAGTTAGCCATGGAAATAGACAATTTCAGAATAGTTTGATCAGGGCCGTGATGGAGGCAAGAAAAGGATACTGTGGGAGAACAGAGGTGGGGCTCCTAACCCAGTCTAGGGATGTTAATATACGCTTCCTGGAGGAGGTGGTGCCTAAATGAGTCATGGAGGATGAATAGGAGTTGGCTGGAATAAGCAAGGGAGCTTCCTGTTAAACACAATGAGTTGGATAAACTTATTTCTCTCTGTTGCTTTCCCAAATCTCATTAAAATATGAAAAAAGGAATAAAAAAGGTAGAAACACATAAGGTCTGGGATGCTGACCAGAAGTAAACTATTCTAATCCCAGCAGTGCTCAGGATTGAGAGGTACTGAAGGTACATCCTCGGAAGGCAGGATGAAATATGGACCTGAGAATGGGAGTGTTGAAAATCTTTTCTGTCTGGGCACAGTGGTTCATGCCTGTAATTCCCCCACCACTTTGGGAGGCTGAGGTGGGAGGATTGCTTGAGCTCAGGAGTTTGAGACCAACCTGGGCAACATAGTAAAACCCTGTCTCAAACAAACAAACAAACAAACAAACAAACCAAAGATTGGCTGGGTGTGGTGGCATGTACCTGTGGTTCTAGCTACTCAGGAGGCTGAGGTGGGAGGATCGCCTGAGCCCAGAAGGTCAAGGCTGTGGGCTATGCTCACACCACTGCACCTAGTCTGGGCAACAGAGAGAGACCTTGTCTTAAAAAAAAAAAAAAAAAAAGGTCTTGTTTTTTTGGTCCTTCCCCAACCCCATCCAGACAGTGAGTCCCCCACTCCCAGCTGCATCCCTGCCGATGGAGGTTGCTTCTTTGGAGAAACTGAAGTTAAGAGGCTTTGACTTGAAGTCACCAAGTACAGTGGAGGATGGGGTGAAACAGGCCTGCAGGCAAAGGAATCTGCAACCTAAAACAGTGGAACCCCAACTTCCTTCCACTTAAAACAGTGGGACTCCAACCTCCTTCCACTCCCCCACTTCTAGGACACCAAAGTCAGGTACACGGATGAGATCAAAGGATTGTTCTCTGGGAAAACTGAAAGGCCCCAGAAAAAAAGGCCTCCAAAAGCTGACACTTGGAAGTCTTCTAACAAAAGAACAGGCTTTCAGCCCAGTAATTTGATAGTGAAGCCCACCACCTGGCAAGCCCCACCTGCACACAGAGCTTCCAAGCAGCTTTGTAGTGTCATGGGAACTAATCAAGGATCACCAGCCAAGGACCCTTAAGATAGGTATATTTTATTTTAATGTAAACTAAACCTCAGTACACTGGGCCAGGCATGGTGGCCTTGTGTCTGTAATCTCAGCACTTTGAGAGGGCTGAGGTGGGAGGATCACTTAAGCCCAGGAGTCTGAGACCAGCCTGGGCAACATAGCAAGACCTTCTTGTCTCTAAACCAAAAAGAAAAAAAAAAAAAGAAAAAACCTCAGCATATGTTTTTAAAAACCCCAAGCTCTTGGTAGCCAGAGATGATCAGATAGTTCAAGGCTATTTGAGGAAAACCATCAACTTGGAAGACAGATTGAAAAAGCAAACAAACAAACATGAAAAAGGAACTTGGAAGGTAATGAAGGGAGGAGAAGAAACCTGGGACATTAAAAATAGTGAGAGCTAAAATAAAAATTTCAGCAGAAGGATTAGAAAATAAAAGGTGAGGAGATATCCTAGGAAGCAGAATAACAAGACAAAGGGACAACAGAAGAGAAAAGATGAGAAAATTGAAGGATCAATTGAGGAACTCCAACAGCCAACAATAGGAGTTCCAGAAATAGAGAATGGAGGGAACAGCAGGAAGGAAATTCTCAAAGACATAATACAAGAACATTTCCTAGAACTGAAGGAATGAAAACTCCTGCTGAGTACCCAGCAAGATAAATGATAAAAAGACCCATGCCAAGATATGCCACTGTGACATTTCAGAATACCAGGGATTAAAGGGAAGATCCTAAAAGCTTCCAGAGAAAAAACATCATATACAAAGAATCAAGAAAAGGAATTACGTTGGACTTATCAACAGCAACACTGGAAGCTAGGATATGATGGAGCAGTGTGCTCAGTATTCTGAGGGAAAAGAATTTCCAACCTAGAAGTCTATACTCAGTTGAATGATCAATCAAGTATGAGGGTATGTAAGATCTAAAGGTTTTAAGTCCTATGCCTCCTTTCTCAGGAAGTCCTGGGGAATGTGCTCCAGCAAAATATGGGCATAAACTCTAAAAAAAAAAAAAAAAAAAAAAAAGCCACGGAATCTAGGAAACAGAAAGTTCAATGCAAAGGAGAGGTGAAGGGAATTCCTAGATGATGGAAAAGAGAGAGGGTCTTTTTTTTTTTTTTTTTTTAGATGGAGTCTTGCTCTGTCATCTGGTCTGGAGTACAGTGGCGCAATCTCGGCTCACTGCAACCTCCGCCTCCCAGGTTCAAGCTATTCTTCAGCTTCAGCCTCCCGAGTAGCTGGGATTACAGGCATTCGCCGCTGCCTCCGGCTAATTTTTGTATTTTTAGTAGAGACAGGGTTTCACCATGTTGGCCAGGCTAATCTCGAATCCCTGACCTCAGGTGATCTGCCCACCTCGGCCTCCCAAAGTGTTGGGATCACAGGCGTGAGCCACCACGCCTGGCCTGAGAGAGAGGTTCTTAGGGCAACATCTGGGCAGGCCTAGAGAGCAGCCAGCCTAGATTGCAGGAGGAAGGTGGGTGTTTTTAAGGGAAACAAGGAGTAGGATGGATTACCTGATATGTCAAAGCATATTGAGAGGAGAATTGCGCTTCTGACAGTTTGGGGAGAATTGATCATTTGTATGAAGAGAACTAAGCTGACAAAAAACTAATGGACAGTAATCAGGCTGGGCACGGTGGCTCATGCCTATAATCCCAGCACTTTGGGAGGCTGAGGTAGGTGAATCTCTTGAGCCCAGGAGTTCGAGACCAGTCTGGGCAACATAGCGAAACCCCATCTCTACAAAAAATACAAAAATTCTCCAGGTGTGGTGATGCATGCCTGTAGTCCCATCTACTCGGGAGACTGAGGTGGGAGGGTCACTTGAGCCCAGGAAGTTGAGGCTGCAGTGAGCTGTGATCATGTTACTGCACTCCAGCCTGGGCAACAGGATGAGGACCTGTCTCAAAAAAGAAAAAATATAGACAGTAATCAATAGCAGGGAAAATAAAAAGTTGTACGGGAAAGGAAATGTAATCATAGTATGTCATATGATTAATCCATTATTAGTATCCATGCAATCATCATAATGTAGACCACCAGCCTAGGCAACATGATGAAACCCCATCTCTACAAAAAATACAAAAATTAGCCAGGCATGATGGTGCGTGCCTGTAATACCAGCTAATCGGGAGGCTGAGGTGGGAGATACTGCTTGACCCCAGAAGGCAGAGGTTGCAGTGAGCCGAGATCGTGCCACTGCACTCCATCCTGGGTGACAGAGCCAGACCCTGTCTCAAAAAAAAAAAAAAAAAATGTAGACCACCAATGTTGATTTAACCCAAACTTTGTGATATAACTCTGATGGTAGAATGAGAGGAGGGCACAGTTATTCAGTTGCAGGACAGTTGGAGTGAATGGAAGTGGTCACTGTACAGTCATGTGTGTCAAAACAGCATTTAGGCTGGGTACAGTGGCTCACGCCAGTAATCCCAGCACTTTGGGAGGCTGAGGCAGGATTGCTTGAGCCCAGGAGTTTGTGGCCACCTTGGCCAATATAGTGAGACCCCGTATCTATTTAAAAAAAAAAATAAACATGGTTGGGTGCGGTGGCTCATGCCTGTAATCCCATCACTTTGGGAGGCTGAAGTGGGCAGATCACTTGAGGTCAGGAGTTCGAGACCAGCCTGGCCAACATGGGGAAGCCCTGTCTTTACAAAAAGATACAAAAATTAGCTGGGCACAGTGGCACATGCCTGTAATCCCAGCTACTCAGGAGGCTGAGGCAGGAGAATGGCTTGAACCCGGGAGGCAGAGGTTGCAGTGAGCCGAGATCATGCCATTGCACTCCAGCCTGGGCAACAAGAGTGAAACTCCGTCTCAAAAAAAAAAAAAAAAAAAAAAAAAAAAGTTCCTTTAGCAGTCAGTGTGAGAAAGGAGCTGCCCATAAAGACATTTGCAGTTAGGTGTAAGGTGATATTCAGGAGAGAAAGTGCAAGGCTGCTTTGGGGCTGGTTCTCAGCTTTTGGAGAGACCCGCATGATTTCTGGGCCAGGGCACCTGTCTCCTTTTCCTAAGGACACTCCTGGGAGGAGCCCTGTTCATAGTTGCCCTTCAAGTTTCATTCTTAAAAAAATCTACTTCTGGGCCAGGCATGGTGGCTCATGCCTGTAATCCCAGCACTTTGGGAAGCTGAGGTGGGCAGATCGCCTGAGGTCGGGAGTTCGAGACCAGCCTGACCAACATGGTGAAACCCTGTCTCTGCTAAAAATACAAAATTAGCTGGGCATGATGGCAGGCACCTGTAATCCCAGCTACTCAGGAGGCTGAGGCAGGAGAATCGCTTGAACCCAGGAGGCAGAGGTTGCAGTGAGCCGAGATTGCACCACTGCACTCCAACCTGGTGACAGAGCGAGAGTCTGTCTCAAAAAAAACAAAACAAAACAAAACAAAAAAATCTACTTCTGTTGATGTCCAGTCTCCTTTCTGTGGGAGACATGATCTTTTAGGCATGTTATTCAGACTCTCCTTGAGGACCAGTCTGTGATCATTGAAGTTACTCCACATATCTCATTTCTGATGCATTTTGTATTTATTTAATTAGTTTTGCTTTCAGGGACAACCTTCTTGATCTAATTTCAGGTTCCTGGGAAGAGGCACCATATTGTTCCCCAGTTACTACTTATGGATGGCTTGGAGCATGGCAGGCAATCTAGTCAAGAGGCAAGGGCAGAAACTCCAACACAGCAGCTCCAGGGCCTCCGTTCTTTTCAGCCATTCTGCTCTGTCTTCCCCATAAGTCCCCAAAAGGCTCAGGAATTTTCAATATTCTGCCATTTATTCTCCCATCTTCCAAATTGCTTCTTATACCTGGAAGAAGCAACATTAAAGTCCCTGGTCAGATTACATGCCTGTTTTTGATTCAGAAAATATGGTTACTATCCTCAAAGCTCCAACAAGTTACTGTTTATTGGCTGTCACTACTGAGGATGGGAGTTGGCATATCCAAATCTCTTGAGAATCCTGGGGCCTAAGCTGCCTTTCATTAAGAGAAGTCTGGCCAGGCGCAGTGGTTCACGCCTGTAATCCCAGCACTTTGGGAGGCTGAGGCAGGTGGATCACTTGAAGTCAGGAGTTCGAGACCAGCCTGGCCAACATGGCGAAACCCTGTCTCTACTAAAAATGCAAAAATTAGCAGAGCGTGGTGGTGGGCACCTGTAATCCCAGCTACTCAGGAGGCTGAGGCAAGAGAATCACTTGAACCTGGGAGGCGGAGGTTGCAGTGAGCCAAGATAGTGCCATTGCACTCCAGCCTGGGTGACAGAGCAAGGCTCTGTCTCTAAATAAATAAATAAATGGCTGTGGGGAATAGCAGGAGAAAGCGGTCTCCTTTACTGACATGGATTGATGAAGAGGGATCTAGTCCTTCGGTCTATTGCTTCTCCTTGCAGACAGCAGAATCTAGTTGATAAAAGAGATAAACTTTGGGATTCTGAAGAAATAGAATATTTTAAGACCTAAAGATTGCTTGGAACTCAACTAACACAGCCCCATCACTTTACAGGTGAAGAACCAAGGTCCAGAGGGAAATGAGATTTGTCCAAGTTCATACTGCCAATTAGGGAATGAGCCATAAAAGGACCTAGCATTCTTTCTACCAGTCTATACTGCCTCCCAAAAGAATGGTGGCCCAGCTTCATGACCACTGGGCAGGACATGAGCCTCTGAGGAGGTGTAGGATAGCACTGATGGTTGTTCTATACATAATGAATAATATGCTAAATGCATAAAGGGTGATGAACCCTGGGGTGAGCTGCACTCCCACATTGAGAGTCATATGATGCTGTGCACCCTCAAGCTATTAAGAATCAGTCCATAGCGAGAATTGGCGAATTCCCCACTGCATCGTGATTTGGAGCTCTTTTGCTCCCCTTTGCTGCCTTCTTGAGGATTGTCACATATCAAATAGAAATGCTTCTGGAGCAGAGGTGCGTTTCTCATAATCTCTCAGATGGAAGAGCACTGGAGAGGAAAGGTCTGTTGGTGCCTCTCTGGCTTGATATTGAGGAATGAAGATAAGGGAACTCACCCTCATAGTGCGTATGTGCCCGGCACTGAGCTTCTGGTATAGTGGAGCGTGGTGGTAAGAACATGAACTTTGGGGTTCAGTCTGAGCTCCTCCACTTGCGTGACCTTGGACAAGTCATTTTGACCTCTCTAAGTCTCAGTTTCATCATCTTAAAGTTGGATGAATAACCTCCACTTTGCAGGATCAAAGGAGATAATGTACAAAAAGAGGCTAACACTATTGCCTGGTACACAGTAGGTACTCATAGTTTGTTCACAGTGGTGGTGGGGGTGATTAGAAGTGTTGTTTAAACCCTTGGGTAGATTGGGGTAAGTGGCCAGTCCATGAGCTCCTTGAGAGGTTGTATTCCCAGGGCAGGGCCTGGTAGACAGCAGACTGAACACATGTGTGCTGGGTTTGGGTGTAGGTGGGTGGTGAAGAGATCGGCCTGCCTGGAGCAGAGGGTTAGTGTTAGGGAGAGAGGCTGAGGGGCTTGGCCTCAGTTCTGTAGGCATCTGGGGAGTCATTGAAGTCAGGCGCCTCAGGCCTGGTACCTGAGAATAATTGGGCCAGGCCTCAGAAGCAATCTTGTTGCTGCAGAGGGAGGTGGAACATTTTAATAAATGTGATAAGGCACGCTGTGGCCCTGGTCCTCTGTTCCTTCAGGGCGCTGAGAAGGCTAAGGGTTGGTGCTACTGGCATCTGCTGAGCATGTACCATGTGCCGGGCACTGTGCCAGGCTGAGCCTCACAGCCACACCCCATAAAGGGAGTGACTGTCACCGCAGCCCACCCCCAAAGCCCCATTTTACAAGGCAAAGCACTGACACTCAACATAGTGAAGTATCTTCCCTAGGATTCCATGGCTTGTGAGTAGTGGAACCGGGAGTGCTGTGGTTGCAGCACCCTGTTGCTTGCCTGCCCCACCTCGCCAGCGGGGCCTCCTTTCATTCTTTCAACAAATGCTCCCTTCTGAGGCCCACCTGCTCCTCTCCCTGTGTGTACCTATGTCATTTGGCGCTTAGCATAGGTGGACACTCCCCTCACTAAAGCCATGTCTTGGCTCTCTCAGCTGAGGACAGTCTGTGCTGTATTCATCTCTGTCTCCTTTGCAGCATGAGCGAGGGTGGGAGGCCTGAGGTGAAGATGGAGGAAGATGACGAAGGGGAAGTCCGTGTCCCACACGCTTCCACTTTCAACCTCCATGGTCCTCCTCCGCCCCTTCCCTGCACGCAGTGGACACCAGCCCCACTGTCCTGATCCTCCCTCCCCTACACACACACGTGTGCACACACGTGTACACGTGTGTGTGCACTTGCGTATACACTCTCACACTCTTCTTGGGAAGGCGTAGTGGGAGGGGAAGGGTATGGTTCAGATTTCACTCATTCCCTGGTTCCCTTAGTGATGTCCCAACTCCATTCTCTTCTCTTGCCCTTCTTTTGCCTCTAAAGAGGCCTCACAATGAAAACGGCAGACCAGTGTAGTAGAAAGGAGCCCAGCGGCTGACTCATTTATCCCCTCAACCTCGTTCCCTTCATCTGGAAAATAAGCAGGTTGGACCAGGCAGTTGGCAAAGCCTCTTCTATGGTGTTAATAATACCTGGCATTTGCCTACCGGGTTCCAAAGGGTTTAATTATCCCAACAGCCCCGTGAGGATCGGCCTCATGTCACAAGTGGGGAGACTGAGGCTCAGACTCAGAGAGGTGAAGTGACTTGCCCAGGTCATGGGGCTGGTAAGTGGCAGAACCAATATCTGAACCTAGGTCTTTCTGTGTTTCAAGCTTGGGCTTTGCCCCTGCCCATGGCTACTGGCTGCCTCGAGGAAAGCCACGCTCCTCACTGTGATCCACTAGGCCCCACATGGTTGGTTCCTGGTGCCTCTTTGACCTGACTTCTGACCACTCTTCCCCTTGCTCACTGCACCCCAGCACCACCGTCTTCCTCTCCATCCCTTCAACTGGCGAGGCACTCTACTGTCTCTCAGCCTTGCACTTGCTATTCTCTTCTCTCTGCATGAAATACCCTTCCCCTCATTTTTGTGATGTGCATTAGGCCTCAAGGCCCCCAAAGCCACTCTACCTAGGACAGAGGGAGAAAAGTAGAGAGCATATACTGACTGTTTTGGTTTTTTTTCTCTGTTTCCCTTTCAGATCTGATGGTGAGAATTCCAGAACAGTCAGGTCAGTACCTCCTTTCTTTAGTACTAGTTGGGAGATGGGGCAGGGCCTGGGGTGGGGGCCTCTGGTTTGTAACTGTAGGATCCATGGGCAGGGGGAGGGGCCAACTCAAGGGTGTCTTCCCTGTTGGTATTAAGGGTGGCTATGGAGTGGAGTGGGAGGGCAGTTGGGGGATGTGGCAGCTGTGGGGAGGGGGTTCAAGACTGTTCCTTAGTCTTTCTGACACTAGTTGACTTGGGGGCTTGGCTGAACACCATAGGGGATCATAGGAGCTGCCCAGATGTGAAAGCTGAGAGGTCAGCTCTGGACCCAGGACCTTTTCCACCTTCTCCTCCCGGGGGAAGAGGGCATGATTGATGCTGAGCTTCCCTGGTCTAGCGTTCACATTCCACCCTGAATCTGTGCCAGCCCCGAGTAGTGGGATTTGAATGGACTCTGGATGGAACACATTCTAGACATTAGAACTATACATTATGGTGACAAGGAAAATTTTTTGTGTGTGTGCTTGGTAAAAAAAAAGTTTACAAGCTTTGGTACGTTTTATTTTATTTTATTTTATTTTCTGTTTTTTGTTTTTGTTTTTGTTTTCGTTTTTTTTTGTTGTTGTTGTTATTGTTATTACTGACCCATTGGTAGACATAGTAAGCTTTAAAGATGTGTTCAATCTGCCAGTTGGGGAGGCAGGAGTAAAACTTGGGTAAAGGTAAAGACAAGGGACCTTCGTGCATTTCCCAGGCCTTACCCCATCAGAAGCTTCATGAAGGCAGAGGTGTCAAGTATAGGGATTATATAGGAATGATGAGGGTGCTCAGGATAGGACCCACTCAGCCTTAACATCCAGGCTGGGGGCTATGGGATAGGCCACTGAGCTGAGCTGAGCCCAGGCAGCAGAGGCACAGATGGGTACAGTCCTTCCCAGCTACAGCTGACAGTAACATAATTGGCACCTTTGTGAAGAATAGAAAAAGATGTCCCATTCAAGGGCACCCCCTCTGAGTGGCTCCATTGAGCATAGCACGGGTTGGATATCAGCCCCTGTTCGTATCCTTTTGGCTGTGACCTTTTGTGCAAGGCACAACTTGCCCGACTGTATGCAGCAGCCCTGGTCCTGTCATTCAGGCAGGGGCTATGGGCTGGGGACAGAGGATGCCAGCATACAGACAAAAGTGTCTAATGAGACACCCTCTGTTCTAGCACCCCAGACAGGGGATCTGGGGTAAACACACGGATACCCAGAGCCAAGATTGGGGCTGTGGGATGAGCACACACAGGCCAGCCTTAATGTAATCAGTCCCAGTGTCCAGGAAAGGGGTTTGTGACAAGACATAATTAGACCCAGCATGCAGCCAAGGAGCATGTCACAGGCACAGCTTGTCCTAGCACTTAGGAAGGCACCTGTCTAGCAAAGGGAATAGATCTCAGTGTCCCACCGTGGGTTTGGAGAGAGGCCACCTGAGCTGACCCCAAGCACAGGGCTCCTGCAAGCATCCCCAGTGATGTACCTGCTACTTGTTGAAGAAGAAGATTGAAAACATCTCTAGTTATCAGCTTTTCCCAGCAAGGAAGTTCCTGGGACATAGAGCTCAGGACATTTAATAATGAGCATAATCATAAGTCATGTGATGATATACATTTGGGCCTTTACAACTTACAGAAGTTGTCAGGGACTTTCTTTTGTTTGATCCTCCCAGTGACACTGTAGGTAGAACCTGGGCTGGCCTTATCATCATTGTTTTACAGCTGAGGAAACTGAGGCTCAGAGTGGTTATGGGTTTTGCCTGCAGCCAGGCAGCTAATATGTGGATTCAGCTAATATATGGATCCTGAGCCAGGATTCAAACCCAAGTCTGCCTGGCGCCAACCTAGAGTGCTACCCATACCATCACCACGGGAGCTCTCGACAGCCTGGCAGATAATAATCATCATCCTCATCCTCATCCTCATCCTGATAGTAGCAATTATAGCGATCATCATTTGTTCCTCACATACTAACAACTTGGAATATAATGCTCACAACAGCCCTAATAGGCATGGATTACTATCCCTGATTTACAGATCAGGGGAAGAGGTTCTGAGAGAGTCAGTGTCTTGGGCTGTCTGGTTCCAAAGCCAGCATTTAATTTATTCAGACACGCTTCCTGACATCCGTCCTGGGCCCACAGTCAAGGAGGCTATAGGGGCCTAGAGGAGTCAGCATCTGGGAAGCGAGGGTCAAACTCAGGCTATGGGAAGGGGCTAAAGCGTGACGTGTGTGGGGCAAGATCTTGACAACATGGTGGGAAGGCAATTTGAACTTGCAACCAGGGCTGGGTAGGGACCCACTTGTAAATTTTTGAATCTGCTCCAGTTAAGGTGAAGGAGAGCTTCCCGGAGCAGGCAGTGTCTGAGCAGGGCTGTCAGGGACTGCCGTGCAGATTTGCATAAGGAGGGTGTCCCTGGAGGTGGGATCAGCTCGTGGAGGAAAGCGAGGCGGGTGGGTTTAGAGACAGGGAGCGATCCGTGGGGCTAAAATAGAAGATTTAGGCAGGAAAAGAGCAGTAAGGTCAGAATGCGGGTCAGGGCTGGGTCATAGCGACCTTCTGTCATCAGTTGGGAGCTGGGGAAGGTTGGAGGAGAGAGGCGAGGCTCTGTGGCATAGGAAGGGCAGAAACATTGGATCCAAGCACAGGCCTCCATTTGGGGGTAGATTGCTTTCTAGTTGTGTGACTGGACAATCTGTTCATCTCTTGGAATCCCAGTTTCCTCATCTAATAAACGTCATGTGTGCGTGCATGCGTTTGTGGAAGGGGAAGGGCTGGGGGGTAGAAGAAACACCCAGGAGAGGCGCTAGGCCTGGGCTTTTATGGGAACTGAATAACAAGGAGAGAGCAGAGTCGGTAGATTGCAAGCCACCCTTGGCATGACCCAGGCCTGAGGGCTTCTAAGTATGGGGTGCCAGAGGAAGTGTGGTGTCTAATTAGAGCAGAACAGCTGGTGATGGGGGTGGGGGGTAGGCATGGGCAGAGAAAGGTGCCTGGACTTCTTGTGGATCCCTGAGAAGTTGTCACAGATCTGACCTAAAGGCACCTTAAGCCAAAGTCCAGAGAGGGATTGGCCAAGGCTCGAGGTCACAAAGCTGGCTAGCAGCAGAGCCTGCTTCCTAGCTGTGTGCTCTTTGCAAAATCACTTAACTTCTCTGGTTCTTAGTTTCTCATGAGTAAAATGGAAACAACAGTCTTGACTTTTCTGGGTTGATGAGAGAACTTAAAGTAAAGCAACGCTCAGTGTGAAATAGTGGCGCAACAAACTAGTGTCCTCCGCTTTCCCCTAACCCAATCCGTTGTCCTACGCTATATAGTCAGGCTGGAAGAATGTGAAGAGGTGTAGAACTTGAAAACAGAGAGGGCAGGAGGGGCCTGATGAGGCCCTCACCAGAAGATGAGGGGGCCCAGGCCTAGAGGCACTGCTGCAGTGAGGGTCAACTTGAACTTGTTGGCTCTGGGGACCGGGCTGGGGTTGCTAGACACGCAAGGATGAAAGCGGGAGGAGGTGGCCTGTTGCTAGGGAAGGAGGGAGGGGGTGGGGGAGCTGCTGACACCCGCAGAGACAGGGACGTCCCTATGGCAACGGGAACCACTGCAGTTGGAGGAGAAGTGGGAGGAGGAGCCTCCCACTCTGGGCCTCAGTGCCCCAATCTGTCCTACAGGAGTTTGGATTAGATAATCTCTTGTTTTGACCTCTTGGCAATCTGGAATGGCCAAGACCTCATGAACGATCCGTGGCTCTCCCATCCACATGTCCAAGACACTACCCATCCCCAGAGCCATCCAGCTGCGTCACCTCCCATGATGCCTCCCGTTTGGCTCAGCCTGGTTGCCCACCTTGCCCTGTTCCTACCACTTCCTTTGCCTGGAATCTTGCCACTTACTGCTTCCCAGTTTGGGGTTGCTGCAGACACAGATGAGCCAGCTCGGGTCAGCCCAAATGGGAGCGTGATGATGGGGTAGACAGTCATTTTGTAAGGACAGAAGTCTGGAGGAGTCAGAACTGGATTCTGACAGTGGGACAGAGGAGGAGGTACCTTTCCAGAAAGCTAAAGAAGGGCAAGAAAGGGTAAGAGATTTCTCTTCTCCTCCCCTTCCTCTCTGTGTTCTGCCACCGCCTGGCCCAGCCCCAGGAAGTGGGTGACCCCTAAACTGGCTGAGTGCCTGGTTGGCACCGAAATAAACTTGCCTTCTCTCTCTTCCCCTCCCCTTGCCTCTGTCCCCTCTGTCCTGGCTTTAATTAGCAGCCCTGGGGATGAGTCACTTGGCAGCTGGGGAGGGAGGCTGCATGGAGCTCAGTGAAGCTTCGACTCCTGCTCTGAGCCTTACGGGCAGCACCTCTGTGTTCATGCATGTGGGTGTGCACTGCTGCATGGCAGTGTGGCTGTGAAGAGCAAAGTGCAACACTGCATGCTGGCATGTGGCCCTGCATGTCAGGGGGTCTGCAGAGAACCATATCTGGTTGCTGCTGCGTTTGTTTCTGTGTACCATTGAATGTCAGCGTGTGTGAATGTGTGGAGCGTGTGGCTGTGGTTGTAAGTGTCAGGGAACAAGGGAGCTTCCGGATGAACAAACACAAATGCTGGACAATTGCATTCACCCCTCTCTACCTAGGCGTTCTTTATGCGATTTTGCTTACACAAGCCCTGCACTTACATTCCCAATTTTCACTTGTCTTAGTCTGGGTACACTTTATTGTGAGGAATGGGAGCCCACTCAAGCTAGCTCAAGAATAAAGGGCTAATGAGGTGGACTATTGTGAGGCTGCATTTCACAGAATCTAAGAACAGTTAATGAAATACTGCCAGGCCTCACACCAACTGGAAGTGGGACCAGGAAGTCGAGGACCAAGGTTGCTGTCTCGCTCTCTGCATCTCCTGGGCCCATGTCTCATCTTTCTCCATTTCTCATGGCTTGCCTGGTCCCTGTCATCTCTTTTTCTTTTTCTTTTTCTTTTTTCTTTTTTTTGAGACGGATTCTTGCTCTGTCGCCCAGGCTGGAGTGCAATGCCATGATCTTGGCTCACTGCAACCTCCACCTCCCGGGTTCAAGCAATTCTCCTGCCTCAGCCTTCCAAGTAGCTGGGACTACAGGCATGTGCCATCATGCCCGGCTAATTTTTGTATTTTTAGTAGAGACAGGGTTTCACCATGTTGGCAAGGATGGTCTCGATCTCTTGACCTCGTGATCCGCCCGCCTCAGCCTCCCAAAGTGCTGGGATTATAGGCGTGAACCACTGCGCCCAGCCTATCATCTCTTTTTCATGGACTTCTCTCTCTGGACCAGCCTCCTCTGCTTGCCCATGGCCTGACATGGCCATCAACTTGGAAGCTATATGACCTTTTCCAGCTTCAGGAACCGCCCCTCCTGCCATTGGACTGCTGTGATCCTCCAGCCTGTTGGTAACACAAGGCGGCAAGGGGCCATGTGAGAAAATTGATTCCCTTAGAATTGAATGAGAGGAGAGAGAGAGAAAACACTTGGTATTTCGTGTTTCTTCTGCAGTAAACACAGTTTTTATGTGTACCCAAGTGAGGTCAGAGCCTGGTCGGCTCAGAGGCAAAAGCTTGTAAGATTGTTTTTGGTTCCTGTTTTATAGCAAGATGACCTTTGCTCACTGTGCTTTCAAGTTCCATATCCTTGCATCAAAACATGCTGTTTTGTCTAAAAGTGCCCTCTTATTTTATGCTGAAAAAGCTTTTAAATGTACAGTGAATATTACCATTGCTACCAGCTTGTGGTAATTTTTCATCACCTCAGAGCAACTGGTATAAAGCTACTGATGGGACAGCTGCTACCCAGCTCTTGGTGGCCTCAAGAATTTTGATATTTTATGAGTTCAGTGACTGAATTTATAGTTATCTCCAGTGTATAATTACAAGTACACATTATCAATGTTATCAGCTTGACACTGGAGCTTACTTTTCCATTAATACAAACCCTGCAGGTTTTACATTAATTACAGAGGGAATTAATGACCCTTTAGACAAGTTTTCACCTATGAATAAAGAGTCTGGAACCAGCCGTGCCAGTAATGACTGTTCTCCAGACACAGGAGCAATGTCCACAGTTCTGGCCTTAGCCCTGGCCTTGCATCCTCTGGCTGAGACTAGGGGCTTCCCACCACCTCCTCAGAGGCCTCCTGATTCTGGCCTGGCACACAGTAGGTGCTGTTACTTTTAATAAAATTGGTAGTTTTATTATTGCTGTTAAAGCCATCTTCCATATCTAAATGGTAAACCTAAGTGGGAGACATTATCCCAGGTTCTGGGCAGTCTCCTTCAACTCCTCCCCTTGCCCTTTTCTCACTGTTCCAAATAGTAATAATTGCTTTGAGTCAGAAAATGTCTGCTAAATATCAGGTACTATTACAGAGCACTGGAGACACATTATCTTTAATCCTTGTGGCCACCCTGCTAAGTAGGGGTGACTTACAGGTGGGGAAACTGAAATCTAGAGAGGTAAAATGACTTGCCTCAAGTTGTCCATCCACATATCCATTCATTTATTCCTTCATTCAAGGATTTATCGAGTGCCTACAATGTGCCAGACGCTGCTAAATGTGACTGATAGGGTGGTGAGTAACAGCCCTGCTGTGATGAAGCCCACTGTCTGGTCAGGAAATAGACAAGGAGACAGACAATTACAGACAATTATAGGGGAAGTGCAGGCTGCTGTGGGAGCACCATGGAAATATACCCAACCCAGCCTGAGGGCCAGGGAGGCGTCTCCAAGCCGACATCTAAGTGGAAGCTTGGAGCATGAGTAGAAGTTAGCCAGGGGAGGGGTTGGCTGGGGCAAGGAGAAGTGCAGAGTGTTGCAGGCCAGAACTGCGAGAAGAGTGTTTGGCACCCACATTTGTGAAGAACTAAAGGAGTATCTGCAGTGAGATGGCACTGTCATGAGAAATGGCCTGGTCTGGAAAGGGAGCAGAAGGTTTATCGGGAGGCTGGAACTGTGGCCCTGGTTGCTTAGGTCCAGAGCTGAGGAGCTGCAGGACCCAGCAACAGTTTCCATGTGACAATCGTGGGCCTGGGAGCCTCCTGGGGCTGCCTGGCCAGCAGCAGGCTGGGATTCTAGTGGCCACAGTGCCCTCTAGTGTCCACTGGCCCACCTTGCAGCCTCCACCTCTGTCCACTTTCCCCCACCATGTGCGACCAGGTGCCCTGTGCTGAGTGCTGGGGACACTGGGATGAACAAGACACAGAGCTCTCACAGAGCTCCTGACAGAGAAGGGGCAGCAGGCATCTGAACACAGTGTTGAGAGAAGCCAGCTGAGAGAAGAGCAGGGCGGAAGGACACAAGGGAGGTGACCCAACCTGCTTGGGTGGGGTCAAGGCAGGTTCCCAGAGAGCACAACATCTAGCTGACTTTTGAAGAACAATGGGGAGCCAGCCAGGTGGGGAGATGACAGTGGGGGCACAGTGGGACAACAGAGGTACTATTACAGAGCATTTGACACAAATTCTCTTTAATAAGGCTTGGAGCAGCAGAGTGTAGCTGAGAGTTGCAGGTGCTTCTGTCTGGGTGGGGTGCAGGTTGAAGGTGGGGAGAAGGCCGAGACTAGCTGGAGGTGTGGGATAGGGGCTAGCTCACGGAAGATTCTAGGATGCCTGCCACCCGCTCATCATGGGCACTTAGCGAATGGAATCATGTAAGAAGCTTCCCTACCCTTTGGGATCACAGACCCATGCGAGGATCTGATCAAAGCTAGAGGTGTTCTCCCCGGAAATTAAAGCTTTTCATACAACTTTAGGGGCTTCAAAGATACTCCCCACCCCACATGCCTGTCCACAAACCACAGGCTTCCAAACTGCTCTTCCTATAGATACGGAAACCCGCACCGAGGCCTCCAAGGCTCTGCATGCTGGGCCCCCACCTCCATCTCCAGTCTCACCTTTCTCCCCTGCACTTTTCCCACCCCACCACGTCAGCCTCTTCGTGCTTGCTGGAATTACCACCTCAGGTCCTTTGTCCGGGTTGTTTCCTCTGCCTGGAATGCTTTCCTCCTGCCGTCTCTACATTTTGCTCAGTTGAATTGCATTAGTTGATGAATGTCTGTCTCCTCTCACTTGGATATAAGCTCCGTGAGGGCTGGACATTGTCTACCCTTAGCCACTGCTGTATCCAGCACTGGGGATAGTGCCTGGGCCACAGTATCTGTCGAATAAGCACGTGAAGGCCCTACCAGTGCCCCGTGGCTGGGTCAGGCTCCTCACCCTTCATTCCTTCCTCCCTTCAGGCCCTGGTGGGTCATCATCTGAGTCTGTTCAGCATGCTCAGCTATGACTGAATTCCAAAAGTGGTCCCAGGTTCAGGGATATTTTCTTAGAAATCTTCCTCACTATCCCTGAAACAAGCAGGCTTCCCATGGGTCTCCTCTGCCTCTCTGGGAGAAGGGTCAGACTCTCTCAGGTTCAGGCTGAGACTCTTCACCATGTGCACACTTTGTCTACCTACCAAATCCCTACAAGAACTGTGAGGTAGGAATTGCCACTCCTCTCCTATAGATGAGCAAACTGAGCTTCAGAGGGCTTACCCAGCTAAAAAGTGATAGGGCGAGGACTTGTACCCAGCTTTACCAGGCACCAAAGTGTAGGTTCTTTGTCTCACCAGAGAGGGAAAGGGGCTTACCCAAAGTCACACAGCATCATCCCTTAAAGCTACCACTACACTTTCTTTTTTTTCTTTTCTTTTCTTTTTTTCTTTGGACAGGGTCTTGCTCTGTCACCCAGGCTGGAGTGCAGCAGCGTGATCTCAGCTCACTGCAACCTCCACCTCTGGGGCTCAAGCGAGCCTCCCAAGTAGCTGGGACTGCAGGTGTGCGTCACCACGCCTGGCTAATTTTTGTATTTTTAGTAAAGACAGGGTTTTGCCATGTTTCCCAGGCTGGTATCAAACTCCCGAGCTCAGGTGATCCACCGCTCCCCACCCGTCCCACTGCCCCCGGCCTCCCAAAGTGCTGGGATTACAGGCATGACCCACTGCACCCGGCCCAGCACTACACTTAATGTCTCTCGGCTCCTGCCAGGTCAAGAGGGTTCAGCTCTTAGGGCAATAAGTACAAATGGGCACAAGGTGAAGCTGCTGCAGGAGCTAGGAGAGTTCCTCAAGGAGAGTTTAAAAAAAAAAAAAAAAAAAGCAGGGGCTAAGGCTAGAGCCCTGAGGACCAGGGCTTTGAGGGGTGGGCAGAGGGAGAGGAGGCCACCAAGGACCCACAGATGCCAACCTTGTGGTGGTCCGGAGGGCCTCTCTCTCTCAGTAGCTTTGGCTTTCTTGAGAGGAACCAGCTGCCCCAGCAGGGAGGCAGGAAGGCTGGCCTGTTGCCTGTCAGCTTCTATTTCTTCTAGATCACTGGCCCCCTGGCCCCTCCCAGGGCCGCCTTCTGCTCAGAACAGCCAGGGGCCTGGGCTCCAGGGCTGTGAAAGGACAGGAGCA
The DNA here is from genome assembly GCF_000951045.1 of Mandrillus leucophaeus. Taxonomy (NCBI): domain Eukaryota; kingdom Metazoa; phylum Chordata; class Mammalia; order Primates; family Cercopithecidae; genus Mandrillus; species Mandrillus leucophaeus. The sequence goes on along the minus strand of NW_012110319.1, from coordinate 347,881 downwards.
CTTTGAGCTGGACCTGTGATATTCTCAGCAGCCCTACATCCTTCAAAGCTGAAAAACTCTCTCCTTTCTCCAGTCCCGCCCGTGTGGAGGACAGAGAGGTTGCTGTAACAGGCAGGCAGGGAGCCACGGCACCTGGAGTCTACTCTGACTTGCTGCATGAACTTTAGTAAGACCCTTCTCTCCAGGCCTCAATTTCCCCATCCGTAAAATCAGGCTGGGCAGTTCCTTGGAAGAACAGCCTCTTGGCATTTCTTTTGATTTTCTGTCTTCTCTTCAGGAAGCATTTCTCTCAGCCAGTCTAGAAGACAACACAGAAGAGTGAGAGCTTATTGCAGTGGGAAAGAATATTGACTGGGGCCCCATCTTGATACCCCAAAATGGGTGATTTGAATTTTACTTAATACGCAGAGTCCCAGAACAACTCCTAAACATAGTCTCTTTAACTGTGCTGAAAAGAAGGATATTTGTGAAAAGCGTCTATGGAAAGGTTTCTGTATTCACAAGGTAGCAATATGGCTGAAGGGGCAGATTCCAGGTTTGGGAATAGCCAAACCGGGTCTTGATATTGGAGTTCTGCCACTTACCAGCAGTATTACTTCACCTCTCTCCATCTCAATTTTCTGTTCAGGAGAATAGAGCCAGCGATACAAACTTGATGGGGTGCGTGGGGAGATTCTAGCAGAGGTGCACTGAGGGAGCCCAGCCTGGGGTTTGGCCCAGAGGAGGGACTGAGAGCTCTCCAGGCCGCTTCCTCTTCGGTGGGGTTCCCAGCCCTCCTGGAGGAGTAGGGAAAGGAGCAAAGTTTCCAGTTGCAATCTGGCCGGCAGCCCAGCTGGCCTGGCCCCGCCTTCTTGGTTCCTCCTTCTAGGGAAGGGCTGGGGAGGAGGGGGTGGTGACACGGTGGAGACACCGGGTAGGCCAGGGGGCCTGCCCTTGGGACAGGTCAAGACCCATGGAGCCCCCCGGGAGGAGCAGCAGGTAGGAACCTGGGCCCCGCAGCCTGGCCCCCTCCCTTCCTGCCCAGACCTGGACCCAGTCCCTGGGCTGCTGATTCAGCAGCCTCCTGGCTTCCTGGTTCCTGGCTCCCTTCTTGGACTCTGAGAGGCCTTTGGCCTGGGGGAGGGAGCCAGTTCAAGTGGGAGAGCCCATGGGCATCCAAGTGCCCAGCTCTGGAAGAACCCTGGAACCCTAAGCAGCACAGCTTGTGGCCTGTGAGGAGTGAGCTTGGCTCCTACCCCTGCTCTACTAACCTTGTGTGCGAGGCACTGCAGGGCTCCAGGCTTGAGGCCTCTGAGATTCTAACACCAACATTCCAGCAGCCTAAGGGTCTCTGAGTCTCCGATTCAAAAGAGATAATGAGTCAAGGACTTGGGTTGGAGACTGGCACCTGAGAAGCCGTCGCCCTGATGATGATTAATTCAGAACCTTCGATAAGAAGAGTCTCAGATTCAAAGATTCTCTGTAAGGTTCTCAGATTTGGACATCCTCGAATTCACAGCTGGCCTGGCCACGTCTCCTGGCTTTTACATGGGCTTTTGAATGGCCAGGCCCTGACCACAGTCTGCCTCTATGGGCTTGTGGGGGACAGGGGCTGGCTGACCTGGAGAGGTCGGCTGCACTCCCAGCTTGCTCTGGCTCCGGCTGACTGGCACACCTCTGGCATCTGCACTGCACTGGGTAGGGCAGGGACCAGGCCCTCAGCCTCCCTGCCCTGCTGTGCCTCCTCCTCCCCTTGGCCATTCTCTGGACTTTAATCGCAGGAGGCACAAGGTGGAGGGGTCTTTGGACCCTGCACTAGGGGTGGTGGGGGCGCAGCATCAGGGGTGGAGTGTGGGCCCTGCCTTGGGGTGGGGGGGTAAAGCATTGGCCTTCAAAGCAAAAAGATTCCTACCTGGAACCACCCCATCCTCTGCCTCACCCACTCAGCCCTGAGTCCCATCCTGTCACCAAGACCACTGAGACCTTGTCAGCCTCCTCCGTCCTCACCCTCCTCTGCTCTGGTGCTCTCTGCCTCTCTCTGGCTTCTCTCTGTGTCTTTTGTCTCGCCCTTTCTCTGTCTTCCTCTTTCTCTGTCTTTCTCCTTTTCTGTCTCTTTCGGTTTCTCTCTGTCTCTCTCCCTCTCTTCCTTCAGTGTTCCCCCTACCCACCCACCTGGGTTCTCCCCCTTCTTTGGGCCCAGAGCCTCTCCTTCCTCCATCCCTTCCTCCCTTTCTGTGAGCGGTCTTCTCTCAGGGGAGCCCCCATGCATCTTTCCCCCCTCTCTTTCATCCCCCCTTCCCCTGCCGTCCTCCCTACCCCTGTGGCGTCTGGTGTGAGGAGGGCTGCCTTCCCCCTTCCCTGCTGTGGTGTCCCAGCGTTTCTGTGGCTGAGGTCCCCACGGAGTCACCTGGAACACAGGAGGCCCAGCCCGGCTCTTTCGTCTTCACTGCCCCCTGTTGTCATTGTGTTCTGTATGTGGTTCGAGTGCCGTCCTCTCTTTCTTGACTTTGTGGTTTTTTTCTTTTTTTCTTCCTTCCTTCCTTCCTTCCTTCCTTCCTTCCTTCCTTCCTTCCTCCTTCCTTCCTCCTTCCTTCCTCCTTCCTTCCTTCCTCCTTCCTTCCTTCCTTTCTTTCCTTCCTTCCTCTTCCTTCCTTCCCTTCCTTCCTTCCTTCTTTCCTTCCTCTCTCCCTCCCTCCCTTCCTTCCCTCCCTCCTTCCTTCCTTCCTTCCTCTCTCCCTATCTTCCTCCCTCTCTCCCTTCCTCTTTTCCTTTCTCCCTTCTTATCTTCCTTCCTTTCCTCCCTCCCTGCCTCCCACCCCTCCTCTTCCATTTCCCATCCTCCATTCCTCCCAGCCTTCCCTTTTCCCCTCCCACACTCACTCTCTCACCTTCTTGCCCCCATCGCCCACCCTGCCACCTCCCTCCCTCCCTCCCTGTCTCTCTCTCTGTCTCTCTCTCTGTCTCTTGCTGTCTCTCAGGTCCACAGCGTCTCATACTCTACACCAGTATTGCTGTCCTACTCAGGTCCTTGACTCCATGAAGCTTACCCCCTCAGGCAGGCTGGCAGAGAGCAGGTAAGAGCTAGACCCATCCCTCCCCCAATTCCTCCTCCTTCCAGGCAAATATACAGTGTCATTGCCAGCCCCTCCCACCTCCCTGAGCCCCCGCTGTGCCTGTGGAATGGGTGTCAGAGTGTATGAGGAGAGTGCCTGGGAGATCAGGTCAGGAGACCAAAGAGGACATTCAGGATCTATCTGTAGTTTGTCCTTCCTTAAAACAATCCTTCCCTAGAGACCTGCCCCAAGAGGCCTGAGTGGTTGGTCCTAGACTATGTGAAATTCCAGCTTTTTTAAAGGATGAATAGGAGTTTGCCAGTTGGATAGACTGAGGAAGGGCGGTTAGGCAGAGGGAACAATCTGCCCATATCTTTGGAGAACGTTATTTCTTTCTTTTTTTTTTTTTCCCCGTGATGGAGTCTTGCTCTGTCGCCCAGACTAGAGTGCTGTGGCGTGATCTCAGTTCACTACAGTCTCTGCCTCCTGGGTTCAAGCAATTGTCCTGCTTCAGCCTCCCGAGTAGCTGGGATAACAGGCATGTGCCACCATACCCAACTAATTTTTATATTTTTCTTTTAGTAGAGATGGGGTGTCACCATGTTGGCCAGAGTTGGTCTCGAACTCCTGACCTCGTGATCCACCCGCCTCGGCCTCCCAAAGTGTTGGGATTACAGGCATGAGCCACCACGCCTGGCTGGAGAACATTATTTCTAAATTAATTAGAAAACCTATTTTATGTTTTCTAATTACAACTCAATAAAAGGAAATATTAACAGCAACAGCAAAAAGGCTAGGCCCTCCTCCCCATTTGGAAGTTTAAAAATACTTGTGCTAAAGAGGAAATAAGAGTGGAATTTATAGACTCTTTAGAATAAATGTCAGTGAGAATACTACAAATTGGCCGGGCGCGGTGGCTCACGTCTGTAATCCCAGCACTTTGGGAGGCCAAGGCGGGCAGATCACGAGGTCAGGAGATCGAGACCATCCTGGCTAACACGGTGAAACCCTGTCTCTACTAAAAATACAAAAAATTAGCCGG